>NC_060149.1:716113341-716419754 GCF_021461385.2 Schistocerca piceifrons
TTATTGTATATCATCCTGATAATGAAGAATAATTTAAACTTATATGCAATATACACAGTACTCGAATTCCACAATGATATCTAATTCATCATGGGTTCATTTTGGAGCTGAAGTTTGATGCAGTACACTGATCTGATGCTCTAACATTCATCGTGCTGAAGAAGAAATATATCTGTTTATGGGCTGTACTGTCCTATCGCCTGCAATAAACTGTTATTAGAAAGTTATTTTAACACCCAGGTGGTTCTTTAAGAACAGTTGATCTATCCATTGTCACCAACTGTTGCAAAATCAAATACAGTCACTGTAATGAAGTGGAAGAATTTAGTTAAATATTGTTTGCAGGGTTAGTTGGATGTGTGTAACCACAAGGTAAATCAAAATGAATACAGTGTTTACAAATGGCTGTAACTACTAATTAATTCATAGTGATACATCTGTAAGAATTTTCGAGAATGTGAAAGAATGTTCAGTTTTTTATGTACATTGTAGGTGTATATAACTCCCATGTTTGTTCGGACAACATATAAGTAGTAATCCAATTTACGCCACATGTTCTGAATGATATGTGGAGTCACTGACGTGAGCACATTAGAAATGCATATTTTCATTTCTGGAATTGTTTTCAGCAAAGGATGCACATACTTGAGGTCTTTCACATTACCCCATTAAAAAATCAATGTGTCAGATCTGGCCATCTAGGTGGCAGGTGCTGGCCTCCCCACTAGTGCCCCCCCCCCCCCCCCCCCCCCCCCTTCCTGATGCTAGGGTGCTCCATCTCGCTGAAAGATGTAATGAATGGAATCTTTGTCAAGCAGTGGTGTCACCCGTTACTTAAGTATGTCAAAGTAAATGTTTGTTGAAATGCTTTGCTCAGTGAAGAAAACTGGACCATACAGTTTTGGTGCTGACATCACACAGAACACATTAATTTTTGGTGAGTCATGCCGATGTTCAGTTACATACAAAGACTTTTCTGTACCCTTAATTTGAATGTTGAGCTTATAAACCTTACTACGTATGTGGAAGTGAGGCACGCAGCAAACGTTTTGTTCCTCCGTGACTTCCAGTGTGGGCCAACTGCTTTTCATTTCTCTTTACATTGTCTTTAAGTCTTATTGGTGTATCACTATGTATCTACTGGCAAAGTAGATTCAAAATTAAAGTATTTTGAATTTCACTGCACATTCAAGAAATTATGTATAATTGAGGTGTAGTAGTATTTGTTGTGTAAGAGGGAAATGACCAATATCATTTCACGTAAAGAGGTTGAGAAACTGTAACTTATTTTCGTAAGCCAAACTGTGGTCAACCCCAAACTCAACCCCTAACTACTGAATATATTCTGCGCAACACAACCCTAATGATTCAGTACTTGAGACGTTTGGAATCCCTCTCTCCCAGCACTGGCACTTCTGATCTACACAGGTGGGAATTTTGTCTTCAGCATATTCTTCTTTCCCACAATCCCACAGGTCTACCACTAGTACTTTCCCTCCCTTCTACTACCCTCACACTCAATTTCCCTACCCTCACCCTCACTTCTCCTCTACTATCATTTACCAAACCACTCTGTTTCATGGCTCAGCCTGCTACTTACCTGAACTTCTCATTTATGGTGCTGCCAGCCTCAGCAAACAATTGTGGACTAGCCATTACCAAATTCTTTGTGCGCTGTGCGTTACGTTGTGTTGCACATTGCCCATAATTTTAATTTCTTATTTAAAAATGAAAGAGACTAATCCTGGTTCACCACAGGGTTGGAGTATGACTCTCACAACAGTGGAGGGAATCTGCAATGCCTACGACCACATTTCAATTCTGCTTTTGCAGAAGCACAAATCCCTGGTGTAGGCTGACTGTAGTTTAAGTTCTCATTTGTTTAGTCATGCTGCTGACTGTCACAGTGTAATGTACACATTGTAGCGACCTCAAAAGAAAACAGGTCTCAACATATTCCTATGAAGTACGAATAGAATTATTTTTGGTTCTACTCTAAGTTCGTTCTGTAATGTTGTCGAGTAAGGGTCATATGGCTTTAAATACCCATGAAAGGTCTCTGCAATATGCTAATCAGTGCTTTTATGTTACGGATTATAAATCAATGTTCTTGAGATTTTGTAATTATCAAAATGGATTGGAAAAGAAAGATAATGATAAGAAACACCACAAATCAAGTGAGCACTTTGTTCATCTACAGTAAAATGCTACTGCTTCTCAACAGAAACAAACAAACAGAATCAAATATAGTTACAGCTGATTCTATTGTTCTATAAAAATTACTACAAAATTGTTCGGGCTTTTGTGGCCACTTGACATGTTGCCTTTTGGCACTCATCTCTCGAGATGTTTTGCCATACAGACACTTAGTGGTGTTTCTGACATTTTTCCAGCACATTCCAAATCCTTACACTTGTATTTGACAAGCCTACTGGTCATTTTATATTACGTACTAAATTTGAATAGATACTGATTTGTGGGCTTCTTGCTGTCTCTCATACTCAGCATTTGAAAACTATTAAGTTGAAATCGGAAAGATGATAAACTATGGTGAAAGTAAGAATATTTGCTGTACCTCATAATGTCAGAACAGCTTCACCTATTTTCTAAGAGGTTCAGATTTTCATTCGCCAGTTTAATAATAATGTACTAATGTGTATTTCAACACTCTTAGGTGGTCCACACTTTATTCAAAAAATGGTTCCCGTAGCACACACTGCCGTGGAGCGTGACATGGAACTGCGATGCCAGGCAGTTGCAGAGGAAATACTTGATGTCGCTTATATTTGGACTCATAATGGGCTTCGTATTAGAGACTCCGACCCAAGTGCAACTCGAATGGTATGTTATTTTTTATGTTTTTATTTTAGGAGGTAAGAAGGTAAACACTGATTGGTGACTATAGACTCTGTTTCCCTGGTATTATTTTACAGTAATTTACAATGTATTAATATTTTTTCATATTACTAAAATCAGTAATATCTTAATTTGCACATTTTTGGGAATTTTGCAATTTGTGAAAGGATTCTTTAAATCTGGTAAAGATTTCCAGCATTTAAAGTTCACATCATAATGACGGTCTTTCCGTACCTTATACTGGGCATCCCAGGAAGAATGGTCCGTATTTAGGGATATACCAGGAACAATCATTCGAAACAGTAAAGTGTAGTAAACATGGGATCTACAATGCATACCTTAGGAACTACGAGCACTTCTTCATCTTTGATACTGTTAAACAAATCTCTTCTACTGCATGCTCTTTGCTTTCCAAATTTGAGGAGGAGGTAGTATGGACCAAAACAAAACAAAAGAAAGTCAAGTAATCATGGGCTCTAAAGTGCATACCTAGAGAACAATGAGCACTTACTCAGTAGAAGAGCTGTTTCTCATAGTATCAAAGAGGAGCAAGTGCTCATAGGTATTAAGGTATGTGTTTTAGAGCCCATGTTAACCAGACTTTTTTGTTTTGGATGATCGTTCCTGTCATGTCCATGAATAATGACCATTCATCCTAGGACATTTGGTATATCACATCATTGACCACCCTATGTCCTAGATCTTCACATGCATCCTTACCCACATATGCTTGGTAAATACCCCATGTATATTTAGCTATTTTCCTTCTTTGGAGAAGGCATTCCCTATTTCAGTTTCCTAAAAATTTCTGTGACTGCTCGTCCTTCTGTAGTCTCCCATTATATTTTATTACACTACATTTGCTTTAACAGGTTTCTCTGTGGAAATGATCTTGTATCCCTGAAGCATACTCCAACTCTAGTCATACAGGGGACAAACAAGCATTTTATTTTATTTTTATTTATTTTTTTAAATTTTTTTTCAGAGTTTTAAACATAGCTGCTTGGTTCAGTGACTGTTTATAAACTAAAGTTGAAATATATGAGCCCTTGGTCACAATTTTTAGTCTTCTTGACCAGGTTTCAACACTTCTATGAGTGAGTGCCTTCATCAGAAATTAAATATTTAAAGTAGCCTATAATATAAGTACAAATTTATGGGAAAAAACATTTTTATATAAAAGTGTAAGTATTGACTAACAGTACAAGAAAGAAACAGTACTTACATGTCACATATAAAATAAATATCAAGCCAGAAAGGCTTTAGTCAAATTTTTTTTTAAAAAAAGAATACATGAAAGGTGAGCCACTGTGGGTTGCTCATACCTTTAAAGCCACAGGTAGCAACAGACTGAGGCGTCCGCATTAGCAAGTGTGGGCAGATCCGCGTTAGCCAGTGCAGGCAGGGGAACATTACACCAAGAGTGCCATGTAGTAGCCGTAGATATAAGTAGGTTACTTAACATCTAAAATATAGACAGCTCAATGTTAAAATGAACAGTATATAGTACATGAACTCACAGGCAAACTTTTGTTTGACAACAGCAGACATGGTAACTTTTTGCTTATGTAAAAGCATAGAAATACGGTTTGGAGACTGAAAACTGATTAACAGTACAAAAAGAAGCAGTACTTACACATCACATATAAATTAAATATTAACCGAAAAAGCTTTAGTCACAATTCTAAAGTAGAATGCGTAGAAATTTGGAAATTTGTGGTAAAGTCTTATGGGACCAAACTGCTGAAGTCATCGGTCCCTAAAGAATGCATGGAAAGCAAGCCACTGTGGACTGCTTGCATATGTCTAGCTACGGGTAGCATCAGACAGGTGCCCACGTTAACAACTGTGGGCAGGTGAACATTGCACCGACAGTGCCATCTAGTAGCTGCAAGTACAACCTGGCTACTTAACATTCAAATAAAGACAGACGAATATTATGATGAACATTATTCAGTACATGATGTAAAAGGCAATATTTTGTTTAACAGCGGCAGATAAAGTAACATTTTATCTACATCAGAGCTTAGAAGTACAGTTCAAATATGAAAACATCATTATAGAAAATACAAAAAGGGCTGAATGACACAGCCTGTAGAAAACGATATAACATGAAATACAGCCAATAAACCATTTAATAAATGAAAAATTATGAGCTGACTTAGATGGAAAAAACAAAAATAAAAATATCTTCAACGGTATAAAGCCATTACTTGACATTTAATTTCGGGTTTTGTCTTGCAGTTACCAAAATGTTTTTTTCCATCTGAGTAAGCTCATAATTTTTCATTTATTAAATGGTTCATTGGCTGTATTTAATGTTATGTCGTTTTCTACAGGCTGTATCATTCAGCCCTTTTTGTATTTTCTGTAATGATGTTTTCATACTTTGAACTGTACTTCTAAGCTCAGATCTAGACAAAATGCACTGTCGATGCAATGTTCACCTGCCCACAGTTGTTAACGCGGGCACCTGTCTGATGCTACCCGTAGCTAGACATATGCAAGCAGTCCACAGTGGCTTGCTTTCCATGCATTCTTTAGGGACCAATGACTTCAGCAGTTTGGTTCCATAAGACCTTACCACAAATTTCCACACATTCTACTTTAGAATTGTGACTAAAGCTTTTTCGCTTAATATTTAATTTATATGTGATGTGTAAGTACTGCTTCTTTTTGTATTGTTAATCAGTTTTCAGTCTCCAAACCATATTTCTATGCTTTTACATAAGCAAAAAGTAACCATGTCTGCTGTTGTCAAATGAAATTTTGCCTGTGAGTTCATATACTAAATACTGTTCATTTTAGCATTCAGCTGTCTAAGCTATTAAGTAGCCTGCTTATATCTATGGCTACTAGAAGGCACTCTTGGTGTAATGTTCACTTGCCCACGCTTGCTAATGCAGGCGCCTCAGTCTGTTGCTACCTGTGGCTTTATAGGTATGAGCAGCCCACAGTGGCTCACCTTTCATGTATTCTTTTTAAAAATACTTTGTGACTAAAGCTTTCCTGGCTTGATATTTATTTTATATGTGACATGTAAGCACTGTCTCTTTCTTGTACTGTTATATAAAAATCTTTTTTCCCATAAATTTGTACTTATGTTATAAGCTACTTTAAATATTTAATTTCTGATGAAGGCACTCATGGGAGTGTTGAAACCTGGTCAAAAAGATTAAAAATTGTGACCAAGGGCTTATTAGGTTCAACTTTATTTTATTTTGTACCATTTTTTGCACCCTTTAGTTCTGTTATTAACGAGTACAGAAACTTACATGTCTTGTTTTCCACCTCACTTTGTGCAGACCCAAATATAGTTTCCCTGCACTCAGGAGTTACACACAGGCAGTGGCATTCTCATGTTGCTGTGATGTCATCTGGTTCCAGTTTGTATACATACATTTTCTCCTACTACTATTTGGGAATATTACCACTTTACTGCCTCAGGACAGCCTTCTATTTTTGCCACCTGTGATGTGAAGTTCCCCATTGCCACCTATTTTCTTTGGTGCAGGTATACTGTGATCCAACTTATTACTCTTCCATCTAGTTCCAGCTTCACAGTTTATTCAAGTCAATTTACTTTATCAGGAGCTTCTGAGAGATCAGTTGTGGTCCTCTCATTCCTAACAAGACTTGCTAGAAACCATCTAGCTGTGACACACATGAAAACCTCGATCTTTGTGGAATCACCCTCTTACATGGGGTGAATCAAAATTTGCACACTCAGATGCCACAGCATGCTTCCTTGTGTATTGACAGTACAAAAATTTCACAAGCAAAATGTTATTCTGTATGTATATTTGACAGAAAATGGAAGTAGAAAAGGCAGTTTAGCAATACTGTAGTCACATATACAACCAGTATTTTTGTTTGGTACTGTGTGACTGTGCTGCACGTGTAACACAGTAGGTAGAGTTTTGTGTTACAATACTTGAGATTAAGGGTACAGTTCCTGCATGAAATGGTGTCTGGTTTCTTAAGCATTATACAGCAATGGCAGCAGATCCTACACAAAACACATGCCAACACATAAATGAGTGTGCAGTCCTTTTATTGTTCCACTTTAATGAAGTATTTTCCGTTAAAATGTTTATTATGTTCTCTTCCATGGACTAGGGCCCTCCATGCCTTCCAGTTCATTGTCAGCTTTGGATACCACTTCCCTCAAAATAAAAATTGTCTTAATCTAACCTCTACATCTATCCTAGGTAGTTCCCCCACAACCATGCAAGTCACATTGTTTAAGTATTTTGTTTCGCACTATTTCATCCTTTAAATTCAAATCCAGTTTTCATGATACCTGCCTGTCATAAGTTCATTCAGTTAGGAGATCACGTCACCAGTGGGTTAGCAACACTATTACTATATTTGTCATCATCAGGGTGTAACTAATTATGTCTTTCAGCTTTCAAATCAACAGCTATTTTTACTGAATGTAGTATGTATGTATCTGTGTTTAACATATCCACATTGATAAATTTTGTAGCTATTTCTGCCCTATGACAGGTGATTAATTTTAACTGATTATTACTCTTAAAGAAAATTTCGACATGTCTGACCAAAAATTTGCTATGGTCAATATTAAAAACACTCTAGTTGTAGTATGTGTATTGTTTAAAAAACAGTACATTCCACAACATTATTGGGCAGATCAAAACTGGAAAATAAATAACGAGTAACCATAGACCCACTGCACAAACTGGGCAGCACAGCTAACCAGTATTGAATGGAGATACTTGTTGTACACGTGATTGCACAGTGTTGATTTTTTTGTATCGAACATATGTGAAGGGCAAAATTCAGTTAGGGGCAATCTTATACCGTTTGTATGCAAGGAATTGCACTGTGGTGTTGAAGTGCACCATTCTTGATTCACCTTATATATCTGTTTGCAATTATTTCATATATTTTACTTATGATACAGTAAATCTAACTGGTGTGTAGTTTCCATTCCCTTCCCCTTGCAGACAGCTTCTTACCCATTGATTCAACATTTCAGATGGGTACCCTCACATTTGGTTTGCACCTACCAAACATATTCACAGTACTGTTGCTTTATGGCCCTTCTCTCCTCACTAGTGTCTGACTTCAACTCGGCTTTAGCAAAAATGCATTCATTGTCAGCCATTGTATTTTTGAAACTAATTGCTGATAGCTCTCCCCCAGATTAGTGTATTTGTTATGAGTTGATCATTTTCCTATGAGTCCACTTTTCCGTCCCAAGCTGTTCCTGACATATTTACTTCACCCAATTATTACACTTCTACCTTCTGTCAATTATACTGTCATCTGTTGCTGTCTTTGCACTCTGAAGCAAATAATAAAACAAGTAATTAAAATGATTTATGCAAATAAAGTACTGTGGCCCACTGGTATTACTACTGTGAAAGCTACCTCACAACTGGTTCTCCAATAGCTACTCTTCTGCACATTTGCCCCATTTAAACTACTTGATTTTATCTTAATTATTCATTCATTCATCTAGGAATCATCTTAAAATGATGTAGGATTTGTCATCATAATACAGTGAAAATAAATATATACAATCTTATCTGAAGTATCTGGACAACTATTAGTGGACATTAATATGCAGTGTGTCCACCCTTCACCTTCATAGTGGCTTGAATTCTGCTGGAAACACTTTCAATGAAATGTCTTAATGTCTGTGCAGGGATAGCAGCCCATTCTTCCTCAAGACTCAAAACTAGAGGAGGTAGGGATGTTGGACACTGAGGTCTGGAGCAAAGTCGACACTGTAATTCATCGTGGAGCTCTGGGTAGGCCAGCCCATTTCAGGAATGTTATTTATGATAGGATACATTGTCATGCTGATGTAAACAGTTATCATCTCCGAATTGTTCCTCTGCTGTACAAAGTACACTGCGCTCTAACGTTTGTTTTCATCCTTCTGCATTTCGTGGCTTCATAAGAGCAGTAAAGAGACCACAAAAAAACACCCACATACCCTAACGCCCCCTACTCCATATATCACTGTTGGCACTAGCTGTGGTGGCAGGTAACGTTCTCTGGACATTCGCCAAACATAAGCACTTCCATCAGATTACCACAGCATACAGTATAATTCATCAATCCAAATCAATCGTTTTCAGTCACCAACTGTGCAGAAGTATTGCACTTTACACCACCCGAATTGTCGCTTAACGTTGACTACAGAAATGCATGGCTTATGAGGAGCTGCTCGACCATTGTACTCTATTCTTTTTAAACCTTTCACGGCTGTGGACAGACGTGTACGCCTGGCAGGTAGAGTGCCCAGATAGCTGTGGGTGTATGTGTACACCTGGCAGGTAGAAGGGCCAGATGGCTAAGGGCATTCATTTACACCTGGCAGGCAGGAAGGCCTTGAAGGCTGAACGCAGGAGCAGGTGAACATGCACAAAAGAGTGGTGACTCACTGTTCTCCACATTTCAACATTCCTGCCAATGCTGTCGTTATCTGCTTCTCTGTGTAATGTCGGAAAGCATTACAGCTTTCACCTGCTCTTATTTCATTTCTGCTTAAGAATTGATTGAGTAGCTTTCCTAACATACACAAGGGAAATAACACAAACATATATAATGTGAAGAGCATGAAGTATCCTAATGAACTGACATATCAGGTTTACAAAAGAACAGAGTAGCAAAATACTTGCAGTTTCTAAGCAGCTCTGGTGGCCACATGGAATAGACAAATGTTTGCACACCCAAGTAACTGTAATTTGATTTCCTAATCTGCAAAATACATGATACAAATATATATAATGTGAAAAGTAAACTAAACTCCATCCGAACAGGCCTTGGAAGGCCGAACGGTACCGACCGGCCGCAGTGTTACCCTCAACCCACAGGCATCACTGGATGTGGATATGAACTCTCCTGATGAACTCATTCTGCTGTTCTTGCTCATCTACTAGATAACACAGTACTCCCTGCCTCCTTTTATACTTGTGAATCCACCTCTCATGACATCTAGTGGTCAATTCTGCATTACATAGAAGTGTCTGGATGCTTTTGATCAGATAGTGTGCAATTGTGCTTTTCTGAAGTGGATGATAGGTGGTCAGTCATGGCTTTGATGAAGGAATCATCCCAGCATTTATAGATTTACCTATTCTTAATGTGACAGAGTTGCTTTCCCTCTTTATACTGATTGCATACTATTTGTTTTCTTTATATTCAGTGTTAATTTATTATGTACTGCCCAATCATAAACATCCTTGAGGTTTCATTTGCTTTCTGCAATAGGAGCTTTGGTGTTTTATCAATGAGTATGTTGTTGTGTCATCAGCAAAGAGAACTTTTTCTCCGTGTGTCATACTATCTCAAAAGTCATTGATAAACAGGATGCATAAAAAAATGCATACACAGTTTGAACTGTCATAGAAAATTTATTTTCAGTTCTACAAGAAGTGGAAAGATTAAAGTCCAGATTGAAAAGTAAATGTATTTTCTTTCTTTGAAGGTAATGTAACTGGAGAAAAATACTCCATATTCCCTGCCATTCATGTATTATAGCTAATGACAGTTTTATTACCAACAAGATGCCACCCCTCCGCACTGTCATATGGATGTATGAGCATACCTGGATCAAAATTTGCCAGGCCAGGGGCAATTGCATTACCTCCACCCTCTCCAGATCCTGTGCTGCTCGATTTCTTCTTATGGGCCACAGTAAAAAGTTAGGTTTGCAAACATAAACCACATAACCTGAACACACTTTAGAATGAGTGTCAAATGGTCTCTGCACTTGGTTATGATGTACGGAGTCAGTGGTGACATGTACTCAGAGATGTATTGATGCTGAAGGCCACCATTTTGAACATTTATCAGAAAGAAAGTACTTTACTTTTCAGATTGCACCTTAGTCCTACCATTTCTAGAAATTTAACCTTATAGAGTGGGAAATAAATTTTCTCAGGTGGCTCAAAGTGTGTGGTTTTTTTTTTTTTTTTACGCAGCCTGTATATTAAGAGCATACCTGGGCTCAGTACACTATGCTATGTTTTTATGTCTCTTGTCTGCCTGTTGTTTTACTAAAATTGTATCACCAGCAGACAAGCGAACTCTCTCTTCTATTTGTACCCTATTTTCCAGGTAATTCTGGGACTATTTGTGTGCTATTCCTCTTACACATAGTGCTTCTAGCTTGTTTAATAATATTTCGTGGTCAGCAGTGTCAGAAGCATTGAATAAGTTTAAGAAAATGCCTGTAACACAGACATACCTGTCAAGAGCTTCAAGTACCACGTCCACAGCTCGTGGTCTAGTGGCTATCATTCCGCCTCTGGATCATGAGGTCCCAGGTTCGATTCCTGACTAGGGTGGGGATTTTCTCTGCTCGGGGGGTAGGTGTTTGTGTTTTCCTCATCATTTCATTACCATTCGTGGAAGTGGTGACACTTTAACTATATAAAGATTGGGAATTTGTACGGTCACTGATAACTGCGCAATTGAATATCCCACAAACCAATCATCTTCATCCTCAAGTACCACTTTTTTGAACTTCTGTAATGGCTGATATTGTACTTCTTCCCCTTCCAAAACCAAACTGTGTTTCTGTATAAAGGTTATATTTATTCATTTAACTCATTAGTCTGTGTTCCATGATTGATACAATTATTTTTGAGTGCGTAGAGATTAGTTATAATGACCTGTAGTTTTCAGTCTCTCCACATTCCCTGCCTTTAGTAAGAGCTTGAGGTGTTCCAGAATAGTACCTGAACTGAGGGTCTCATTTATTACACAGTGCTGGAAAAAAATGTAGCACACTCAGATGTAAGGCCATCTTATTGACAAGTGGTGTGGCAGGTAGTTCATCATTGTAGGAGTATATTTTAACAAATAAATTCAGACCAAATGAAACACACGTCACAATAACGCGCACCCAAACCGTTGCATCAGTACACAGTATACCCCTCTCCGACATCAATACAGGCGTATATTCTTGCATGCAAACAGTCATAAAGGTGCTGAATGGCATCCTGCAATAGATTCTCCCAAACATCATGCATGATTCGTTGCAGTTACACAATGGTTCTTACAGGCTCAGGTGAATGAGTAAGATCCTGTTTCACCATGTTCCATACGTGTTCAGCTGCCAAGAGATCTGGTATCTTGATGGCTAGGGCAGTTGTACAATTCAAAGAGCACATTGTGTCATAGCAGCCATATGTGAATGATCGTTGTCCTGCTGAAAAAGTGCATCATATTTCTATCGAAGAAATAGTAGTAGCAGGGGGATAACAACTTGTGCAGTGTAGCAGGCACTGGTTACTTTACTCTGCGGAAACACAAAATGTGGGAATGGGTTGTAACTGATGGCCCTCCATACCATGAAATATGAGGTGGGATTTGTGTGTTGTGGGCGAATGCATTCTGGAATAGAGCACTCACCGGGTCTGTGCTACACGCATGTGTATCCATTGCTCGTATACAGACAAATCTACTCTCATCACTTAAGACAACAGAGCAGCATTCCACATTCCAGTCGACTGTTTTGTGACACCAGAATAGCCTTGCATGATGCTGTTGTGTTGCCAGTGGTAGCCTGGTTAGAGGCACATGTGATCTTAGTCCTGCTGCAAGCAGATGGTTCCCAATATCCCTTGGTGACACAATGGGTGCAAAATGTGTCCAGATTTGTTCCCTGAATGATGTTAGGTCAGTCTCCCCAAAAATTAGTTTAAACAATGTGCAGAATTTAGGGACTGTAGCATCTAAATTGTATTCCATGTAGACTTAAAGCCTGTCTTTGTGGCCTTATTATCTGAGAGTAATGATAAGAGAGACCAAAATCTTTTATTAATACTTTACACTGTTCCCTGTCAGTACCTGTGAGTACATGGCCTAAGATTGATGCTGAACTTCTTAATACCCTATATTTGAGACAGTTGCAGTGGGCTGGGTGCTGCAGCTTTGTGCGTGTATCTCAACCAATTATATAATGCAATTTTGTAAACATCTGTATGGCAATGACTCAGTGTTGTTGTAGCTGTATAGATGACTATTGGTTTCCACTGCAGATGTTAGCACTACACAGGTTAAAGCTGGCAACAGTGGCTCTACCAGATCTTATTAAGCTGACTTGACTATAGTAGCAGCGTTTATCATTTGTGCTATATCAAAATACTGTGTGTGTGTTGTGTGTGTGTGTGTGTGTGTGTGTGTGAGAGAGAGAGAGAGAGAGAGAGAGAGAGAGAGAGAGAGAGAGAGCGAATGAGTGTGGTCCAGTGTAAGAGAGAGTCTAAGGTTCCAGTCACATCGGGTTAAGTAAGAAAGTATTCAAATATTTAGGAAGTTATCCCTAATTTCCCGTGTTAATATTCATGCGTCCACATATTGTTACGTTAGTTTTGGGGGCTGAGACACTTTCTAGGATTTAGTTGATTTGTTAAGAAAGTGTCGACATTATCACTTGGTGAGTGCTACATGCACAGAATGACGACTTCTTATGGACATTTAGCTTTATGACTTCAGTGGCTACCAATTCAAAATGTTTATATACACTAACTGTGATCAAATCTTCTTCAGCTTTAAAATGTATGTCACTTTTGATATAAACTTGCTACTAAACTCGCACCATAGCCGTTCCCTGGGAGATGTATGACAGTTACTGCTATTTGTGCTCATGATTAAATTTTACAAGATTTTTTTTATAAACATAGTGACATAACGGCATGCTTCACAGCAAATAACAATGCCGCTGTCTTCCAATTACCTGTGGGTGCTAATAATTGCCTTATGTAATTACAAACATGATAGCCTTGCTTAATTCTTAAGTGATAAATGTAAACTGAGAGAGCACGTATTTCCCTAATAATTACAAACTATGGTAGTGATATAAAATTGCTCGTTGTTAGTCTTTTGATGTTAACCAAATTGAAAAGAAACCTCTTCTAAGATTGCATTATTTACATCTATAGTGTTGTGTTTAGAAGTAAGATAAACGTGTTTATGCTCACTTTGGCTGTAATATTAGGTATGTCATCTAACAGTAAAACCATAGCTACACTTGTGTTGCTGTGTGGAATTGAGTTATCTATCCCTAAATAATCCAATAAAAATAAACTACAAGCAGCGGAAACGAGATTTCTTTGGAAAGTCAGAGGTGTTACCAGGGAAGACCATGTAAGAAATGAAGATATTAGGAATGATCAATCAGTGGAAAATCTAGGACGGAATGTAACAATATTATGAAAAGGATAGTTGCTACTCACCATATAGCAGAGATACTGAGTCTCAGATAGGCACAACAAAAAGACTGTCACAAAATGAGCCTTAGGGCAACAAAAAGGCCACGCATACACATTCATTCACTCACTCACAGACTTGACCACAGTCTCTGACAGCTAGCTGGCAGATTCTTCAGCTGCCAGAGACTGTCGTCATGTGTGTGTGCGTGTGTGCATGCGCGCATGCGTGCGCGTGCACGCGCATTTTATCTTTTTTCAACAAAGGCCTCATTGGCCAAAAACTCATTTTGTGACAGTCTTTTTGTTGCGCCTATCTGCGACATAGAATCCCCGCTATATGGTGTGTAGCAACTATCCTTTTCATAATATTGATATTAGGAATGAACTATATATTCGTAATACACTCCTGGAAATTGAAATAAGAACACCGTGAATTCATTGTCCCAGGAAGGGGAAACTTTATTGACACATTCCTGGGGTCAGATACATCACATGATCACACTGACAGAACCACAGGCACATAGACACAGGCAACAGAGCATGCACAATGTCGGCACTAGTACAGTGTATATCCACCTTTCGCAGCAATGCAGGCTGCTATTCTCCCATGGAGACGATCGTAGAGATGCTGGATGTAGTCCTGTGGAACGGCTTGCCATGCCATTTCCACCTGGCGCCTCAGTTGGACCAGCGTTCGTGCTGGACGTGCAGACCGCGTGAGACGACGCTTCATCCAGTCCCAAACATGCTCAATGGGGGACAGATCCGGAGATCTTGCTGGCCAGGGTAGTTGACTTACACCTTCTAGAGCACGTTGGGTGGCACGGGATACATGCGGACGTGCATTCTCCTGTTGGAACAGCAAGTTCCCTTGCCGGTCTAGGAATGGTAGAACGATGGGTTCGATGACGGTTTGGATGTACCGTGCACTATTCAGTGTCCCCTCGACGATCACCAGTGGTGTACGGCCAGTGTAGGAGATCGCTCCCCAAACCATGATGCCGGGTGTTGGCCCTGTGTGCCTCGGTCGTATGCAGTCCTGATTGTGGCGCTCACCTGCACGGCGCCAAACACACATACGACCATCATTGGCACCAAGGCAGAAGCGACTCTCATCGCTGAAGACGATACGTCTCCATTCGTCCCTCCATTCACGCCTGTCGCGACACCACTGGAGGCGGGCTGCACGATGTTGGGGCGTGAGCGGAAGACTGCCTAACGGTGTGTGGGACCGTAGCCCAGCTTCATGGAGACGGTTGCGAATGGTCCTCGCCGATACCCCAGGAGCAACAGTGTCCCTAATTTGCTGGGAAGTGGTGGTGCGGTCCCCTACGGCACTGCGTAGGATCCTACCGTCTTGGCGTGCATCCGTGCGTCGCTGCGGTCCGGTCCCTGGTCGACGGGCACGTGCACCTTCCGCCGACCACTGGCGACAACATCGATGTACTGTGGAGACCTCACGCCCCACGTGTTGAGCAATTCGGCGGTACGTCCACCCGGCCTCCCGCATGCCCACTATACGCCCTCGCTCAAAGTCCGTCAACTGCACATACGGTTCACGTCCACGCTGTCGCGGCATGCTACCAGTGTTAAAGACTGCGATGGAGCTCCGTATGCCACGGCAAACTGGCTGACACTGACGGTGGCGGTGCACAAATGCTGCGCAGCTAGTGCCATTCGACGGCCAACACCGCGGTTCCTGGTGTGTCCGCTGTGCCGTGCGTGTGATCATTGCTTGTACAGCCCTCTCGCAGTGTCCGGAGCAAGTATGGTGGGTCTGACACACCGGTGTCAATGTGTTCTTTTTTCCATTTCCAGGAGTGTATTAATGAAAAGATTGAAGAGAATAAAACATTACTGAAAAATCGCCTACAAAGAATGAGTACAAAGAGAATCCCACATCAGGCCATGCTGTACCAGCCTAGAGGAAGAAGTGATGTGGGAAAACCCAGAACAAAGTGGCAGTTACAAGTGAAGACAGAACAGGCACAAGTACCTAAACTGTGGTGTGCAGAGGAAGATGATGATCTAACAGTAACCAGTTACTATATTAACATCTTCCTCCAGATGTGTCGATTGTTCATTTTGGGAGTATATTTGGAAGTCAAAGACTGTCTTTCTCTTCTTCTTCTTCTTCTTCTTTTTTTTTGGGGGGGGGGGGGGGGGGTGTTAGTAGGTGACATCTAAAAGTAATTCTGCCATCAAATTGTAAATTGGCACTACGAGGACTTCCACCAGAGTTGTGACTGTTGTAACATAATATTGAGGAAGTTTGCTTCACTACTTTGTGATTGTTTTGAGTTAATATTTTGTTTGCTAGACCCCCTTTTATTCTAGTTGTAAGCATTACGCAGTAGATATATCGACATCCTCCTAATGGAGGAACAGGTTGAATTCAATCTTATGTGCAGCTGCTTTGATGACTGTAGCATTCTACAAACTTTAGGTTATTTTCAGTGCCCTCAATGTAATCTTTTCTTGGCACTGAAAAGTGCACTCAGAATTGTATCACAATTATTATTCTGTGGATTATGTTATACACTGTTTTATAATATACAAAAGTACCATCCTTCCTTAAAAGAAGAGGATTTTCAAATATTTGCACATGTATACTTGTAGAGAAACAATTTTAATCCAAGATAGGAGAAAGGGCAGCATTGGTCGTAAATTTTTAATCTGTGTATTGCAGATTAATTTCAGCTACTGTGTAGTTATCTTCAATGCAGTTATGTCCAAGTCTTGATGATTCATCATAAATAAAATTGCACATGGTACCACATTGACAGTTATGCCATTACATGTCATGTCAGTGTGGTACCATGAGTTTAATGTCAGTGTGGTACCACGAGTGATTTTATTTACGATGTTTCATCATGACTTGTGTATAATTGCTCTGAAGATAGCTGTGCAGTAGCTGAAATCAATCTGCAATAAAGAGACTAAAATTTTATGACCAGTGCTGCCCTTTGTCTTATCTTGGATCTCATTAATATGGTCATGGAGCACGCTGTTTCAAATGGAGACAATCTGAAGAATAATTTGAATGATTTCAATTTGTTTTTCAATTTCTTGTGTAAAATTCAGAAAGCCTGTGGCTGTAGATTTTGTTATTATTATTAGTATTATTAAATAAGATGTGCTGTGTCACTTGGCCAATCTTCAATGGCTATTGAAGATTATTATCCATGTAACTGGCATTTTGGTTATTCTTAAAACAATGTGTCATGTAAATGATATTAATCACTAAATTGTACTTTTTTCAGCATATTAAAGGCAATGTTTTGGATATTCGAAACATATCTTTTGCTGAAGGCGGTGACTATGAGTGTATTATAAAGAGTGCTGTTGGAAGGATTGCTTCTAAAACCCATCTTATTGTTGAAGGACCTCCAGGCCCACCAGGTATTTGTTATACAACAAATGTAATGTTCTTTTGGTTGTTTTATATTAATGTTGTTGCTTGTTATGACTGTCAGTGTTGTCTGTGAAGGTTATGGCAAGGATAACAGTTTTATTTTAATTTATCTTTAAAGCTATATAACTTTAATCACCACCCCCATCTGCCAAATTTGAACCAAAACCTAGATATATTACAGTGTCCTTCCTAAGTCAGCTCTCTTTAGTCTGTTCCCTGTTTCATTAGGCAGAGTCTGGATAGATTATCTCAGTTCATTTTCATTGCAAACGTTCTGCAAACATGTTTCTTTTTTTTCTTTTCTTGGTCAGAAACTAATAAAGTTCCGTTTCTCAATTTTATCAAATAAAACATTTTAATACAAAAAGCTTTTAATGCCTTGGCCACAATTTTCAGTATACAATTAAAGCACAATGACTTTGTTTTCTATAACAATCTTCAGAGAGTTCAAATCATAAAAATGCTGTGAACATGCATTAGCTGTAGTTCTGCAATGACATGCAGTCATAATACGAGCAAACAAGATAATGACAGTATGTCGTTAAAACCTTCATTGCGAGCCAGGCTGTGAACGATAATCTCGCAAGATGATGTTAATAAAGAATGAGAGTGACCATCGTCTTGCAAGATTATGGTTTACAACCTGGCTCACTCATGATGAAGTTCTTAGCTACATACTGTCATAGTCTTGTTGGTCCATAAGACAAATGCAAGTCATTGCCTTATATTTTCCCCTGACTTTGCTACACATTTTATCATCAAACTGGCAACTTTTTCATGCCATCCTCGAATAAAGAAGAGGGATCCGTGTACAGCCACTTGCTCACAAACTCCTCTACCGCTGCATTGTCATCAAAGTGATGTCCTCTGAGCTCTTCTTTCATATTTCCAAACATGTGGTCGTTGCAGCTTGATGAGTTGTGGAGTTTCCCAAAGACTTTTCTCCAGTTTTCCATCATTAAAGAAACAGTGTATGGCCTTGCATTGCTGTACAAATGAATCATCATTAGTGACAATGGCTTGAATACTTTCACAGCTTATCCATGCTGCTGAAGTAATTTCGAAAAGTTTTATATGCTGTTCTTCTGTAACAGGTTCTGTATGGCATGAATGTTGTCTAATGTGATGCTTGTTCGGGGTTGCTTTTGGTGGGGTGCAATTTCCACAGCTACCTATCCTGCCACAAAGTTTTATGTCATTCATACACTGGGATCTTCGAAAGGATTTCTTCCCCAAACTGTGCATGGAGCCTCTTTAAAATTTCCATGGGTTCGGAGCATTCTTCCACAAAAAACTTGATTATTATGCGCCGTCCGCCAGACACTAGTGGTTACGTTACACCAACTGCGGCATCACTGTGCTATTCCCGACACCCCCCAACATCCTGTCAAGGTGGCAGCCCTTTCCATCCACTGTCACAGTGCTAGATTTAAATTCTGGTTCATATTTGATACGCCCAGATATGTTTCATAATACAACATATTGGTGTCAGTGAGAAAGGTATGTCACAAACTACTTTACATTCCAACAATTGTACCAGCTGTAAACAGAGTTCATCATAACATCATGCAGAAAGGTATATGATTTCAGAATGAAATTTTCAGTCTGCAGCGGAGTGTGTACTGTTATGAATCTGTCTGGCAGATTAAAACTGTGTGCCAGACCAAGACTCGAACTTGGGACCTTTGCCTTTCACTTTGCTCTTACCAACTGAGCTACCCAAGCACAACTCCCAGCCCATTCTCACAGCTTTACTTCCGTCAATGTCCCAACACCTACCTTTTTAACTTCACAGAAGTTCTCCTGTGAAACATGGGGGACTAACACTCCTGGAAGAAAGAACAACTTTTGTGGAATTGCTTTATAGTATAATCCTACTTCAACATTTTCAGATCTAATATTCTCCCACTATTGATAACATTTGTTATTGCTCCAGTCAAATTTCCTAAGTTTACAATGTTAATTTGCACCCACTTTTGCGTTAACATTTTTATAATTTTGTCATGATTTACACTTTATGAAACAGTGTTGCTGGAGAAAAAACTGGCGTAATTGACGTAAAACGACCCTGGCATGACATCGGTCTTTTCAGTTAACTTTCATAACACCTGGGTGCTCCACACAATTGGTAAAAGTTGGAACAATTTGTGCTTTGTCTCCTGCCACATACTTTCTCCCTCTACCTGTGAAGAATTTTGTAGTAACTACACACACAAGTCAGCACACACACAGAATGGAAATCACTTTAATGAGAAAACTGTTTAGAACTTCCATACACAGTCAGAGTACAATGCCAGGGGAAATCCAATACAGTGCCAACAGCCCAAAAGGAAAGTCAACACGAGAACACACAATAACAGATTGAGGCAGAGTGCACTCCACTCCATTATTATAATGTGTAGATTGCTCGTCAGTCTCTCGAGGTGGTGCTGTCAGTCGTCTGTGCATGCCAACCTCGATGCAGTGGCGCTTCCAGTGTTAGGTTGTACCATCGCTTGGTGTCTGGACCTGCACCACTGGCATGGATGAGTTATATTATGACAGTAGTTGGTGTCAGGCTACTGGTATGATGCACAGAAAAATATTGAAATAGGGCTACCGCAGTCCTCGCCCCTTGGAGGGTTGACTGTTAGACGATGCAACCCCGGGGTCCCTCCCCCACACCATGGGACGACATAGGTACCCAGGAAACAGATGTCCATGCCTTCCTGATCATCATAGGCAGGTGCCCTTGATGAGGACAGAAGCCCCCTGCTATTAGCTGCAACTGGAGAGTAGGCCCGGGAACAGCTCTGATAGTGATGACTCCCACGTGGGCAAATGTCCAGTGGTGCAACGCCAACAAAGGCGGCGGATGGGGGGGAGGGGCATGCTGAAGATGAATCCATGGGGACATCTGGCAGCTCTAGGGCGGGAGCAGGAACTGGCTGCTGGACCGGCACATGCGAACTCCTACTGAGTGAGGGCTGGAAAAAGTAGTAGATGAATGTGTGGTGGACAAAGGGCTCAGCCTAGGAGCTGGAGCCAAAAACAGGGAAGGTACCCCCAGGGATGGAGGAGAAGACAAAAACCCGGACACTACAAAGGAGACTGTGCAGATGCAGCAAACGCTGGTCCCCCCTGCGGGCGTAATTGGTTGTGATATCAGGCCACCAGCCTGTCCTCCATATGCAGCATAAAGTGGAGTTCACATATGCATCTTAATTTGGCACCACAGCTTTTGGCTTTCTGTAGTGGCATCATGAGGCAGTGCATATACAGGGTGAAGCAAAATTCACGCACTCGGGCTTCGCAGTGCGACTCCTCACATGCCAGTAATAGCAAAAATGTCTCACAAAATTTCGGCGTGCAAGTACATCCGGCATAAAAAGGACATTAAAGAGTGGCAATCTGGCAACACTGTAACCACATGTATGGTAACTACCTGTGTCAGCACATCTTAGTTCTGCTGTACGGTGGGTACAGTTTTTGTTAGCATGCAGGAGGTTGAGAGTTCGATCCTGGGTTGGGCACTTTTCTTTTTTTTTCTTTTTTTCTTTTTTTTTTTTTTTTTTCCCATCCTGACATTTCATACTGTAATATACACCATTTAAAGGGTCACATGTATCGTAAATTTACAACATTTTGTAATGCCGAACATAACAAATATGTGGTTAGACAAATAAGAAATGGACAGTTGAAATAAATGGCGTGTCATAGGACAGAATAACTACAAAAACAATATCAATTTCGAGATGCTAAAGATGATGGCACAGTACAATAACACAACATCTACTTGTCATTTATATTACATATAACGTGAGCACTCAGATGTCATACATTATCAAGCAGTGGCAATAATAATGCCCATATTAATGACCGCATGACCTTCATAACAGAATACGTTGTCC
This sequence comes from Schistocerca piceifrons, assembly GCF_021461385.2. Lineage (NCBI taxonomy): Eukaryota > Metazoa > Arthropoda > Insecta > Orthoptera > Acrididae > Schistocerca > Schistocerca piceifrons. The sequence goes on from NC_060149.1 coordinate 716,134,698, forward strand.
TCAGAAAAACAGATGCACAAAGCGACCTCCCTGCACATCTAAACATTGCGCAACCTGCTGAATCATTCAGCTCTGGGCTCTTTGCAGCAAAGCTGCGTCCACAGTAACAAGAGCAGCATGAACACTCGCTACCAATTCTTCCACATTGTCAGCAGAGTGGAGTACATGTGCTCCTTCAGGTTTCCCCCCTGGAAGAAATCCAGGGGATTTAGGTCAGGTGAACGTGGTGGGCATACAACTGGACGTCCATGTCTGGCCATTTCCCTGGAAATGTTCTGTCCAAATACTGTTGCACACTAATTCCAGAATGTGGAGGTGCACCATCATGTTGGAACCATATCCTGTGCCGAACAGGTAATGGAACATGTTCCAGCGCATCAGGCAGATAGTTTGCGAGGAATGTATGATACCTTCATGCAGTCAATTGGTCAGGCAACACGTAGTGGCCCAAACACCTGTCGTCTGATGTTCCGGCCCATACGTTGATGCCAAAGTGAACTTCATATCCACAGTCGTGAGTGAATGATGCTACATCCAACCATATTACAGTGTTCACAAAGTAATCTTTGCCATCCTGTTGTCATTGGAACCATTCACAGACTTGCATCTGGTGATGGCGATGTGCAGAATGCAGGTATTGTGTGAAAGTATAATGATAAGGGTGCAGCCCATGCTCATACAGCACGTTAACGACTCTGCACTGTGAGACGCGCAGCTGCCTTGCTCTGCTACGTGTACTTCACTGAGGTTCTTGGTGTATGACCTTCAGAATAGCTTCCTCAGTAGCTGGAGTATGGAGAGTATATGAATGACCTCTGTCATACGGTGGTGGAAGGAGAGAACCGGACTCCCGAAGGCACAGCTCTATATGACAAAACACATTCTTATCTGGATAGTGTTGATAAGGATAATTAGCAGCATATTCATGAGTGGCAGCACCAGCCCAGTTATCAGATGCACCAAGGACCAGAAGCATATCCATATATTCATCGTTTTTGTATGCCATATGTCCGCCACACCGGTTTAGAGGTTTACAATGAGAAAATTCGATACGTCTATGCATGTACATCGGAGCGTGTCATGGGTACGTTACTCCGCTCGCAACTAGTCCCTGTCTGATGAACAGCGCATATAGTACAAACACACTGTCAGTCCTATGCATTATTCCACCTAACTCTCATTACCCCTCTGACAGATATTGTTCTGTATGACATCCTGACACCGCTGATTGGGAAATGTTTGATTTTGAATTACATTGTTTCTGTAACGGTAATAGACGTGATGTTTCCGCAATCCAATCGATAGAATAATAATAATAATAATATAATAATAATAATAATAATAATAATAATGGATTGAGATACATACTAAACAGCATGTGGCTACTAGACTCACTGGTGAAAGGCATAATTAGTGGGACCATGGTGGTAACACATACAAATAGTAAGCATTATTCGCAAAGCACATTGCTGGTCCTACTGGTAACGTACAGCCCTAACGAAATGTAATGGACTTATAAGACAAGAATAATAGTTGATACTAAACTATAGGGCCATTGGATGAGGGTACAAAGAAAACAGGTTTCACATCTAGTAGATGAAGTGGTACAAATAAATTCATGCTCACAACATGGAAAGGGCTTCTTTCAAAGCTGACCAATCTTCCATTTCTAAGATTGTAGTATGTAAGTGCAAATGTTCTCTAGAGGACCCGCTGCAATCGCTGTTGATGATTAAGATGACAGATACCATACCACCTGGACTATATTTACAAAATAAAAAACATATGCCTCCACCCAGGATCGAACTATCGACCTCCTGCATGCTAACCAAAAACTGCATCCACTGCACCAACTGTACAGCACAACAAATCTGTCCGGACAGAGGCAGTTACCATACATTTGGTTACAGTGTTTCCAGATTGCCACTCTTTAACATCCATTTTCTGCCCTATGAAATTTTGTGAGAGACATTTTTTTTATCGCTGGCATGTGAGGAGTCACGCTGTGAGGCCTGAGTGTGCGAATTTTGCTTCATCCTGTACATGTTATAGTGCAGGTTATGGCCTTAGAGCTGTGACAAGAGCAAAGTACAAGGAAGGCAAAACCCTAATGTTAGATCCAAAAAATAGATTTCACACAGGGATAAATCAGGCTGCACAAACTAAATAAAAGAAATAACACTAAAAAATGAAAATGGTGTCTGCAGTGGCAAACTAACCAACAGCTGGTGTGTAAATATCACCTGCAGACACACCATTTTTCCAAGATTTTTAGAATTTTTTCGTATTAGTTGATATAGGAATTTTGAATAACTAATTTTTAGTTTAACAGCTGCTGCGACACACTTGGGAGCTATCTCCTGCTTATAATCCACAATATATACAATGTGGTCCCACAAATCATGAAGCTTGTATGACTCAATTTTTTGGTTACATATATTAAGTTTATGTATTTGTTTATCCAAAAATCTTCTCTCTCTCTCTCTCTCTCTCTCTCTCTCTCACACACACACACACACACACACACACACACACACACACACACACTGCAGACAGTCAGACATAGGTTGCTGTTCTTGTAGTTGCAGAAGTAGCAAAAATGTACCTGCCAACCACTGTTTTCACTTTTTGCAGTAACAAAATGAAAACACACTGAAATCGAATGGAGTGCAGCAGCAATTACTCCACAATAACTATCGCAGGATGTTCATGTTTCAGTATACTGTCACCAGGGAGCATTGGTGATGGAAAGTAGCGCAACAAAGTACAACCAAGTTGAACTATTTGTGGCATGACAAAAGTTGCATTTCTTTAAGTTGAGCCACTAAAAACTGGGAGTTCACACATGCAACTGTAGTATGCCACCAGCTGTGACGACGCTTTTGTTGTATGTGTGAGCCCGTCCCAAAGACTTGCCAACCCCACTATTTGTTGATAACTGCCCGAATCCAATGCTCACAGTGACTAAAGACGCAAGCCCAGGCGGTGGTCTGCAGTGCAGCAACCAGGTTGCCATAGGTGAGCATGGAGAAATCAGGAGGATATGCAGCACCATACCCAGCTGGTGCCCTTGCAGCAGTTTTGTTAGGCTCCTCTTGCCAAACGTGGACCTGGAAAATGTGAGCGCGCTTCTCCCCTGGGATGTCTCTGAAGTACTTCTTCGTCTGATTTGTTAAAATCCGTATGAGGTGTTCTGCCTCCCTGTTCAACTGAGGGTGGAACAGAAGCACTCTGACGTGGTGGACAGCAAGTTGCGCATAAAAATTTTGAAAAGTCTGTGAGATAAACTGCAGCCCATTGTCCATCACCAGGGTGTGGGGGAGGCCTCCTATGGAGGAGATCCAGTTGAGGGCCCACATTGTCAGTTCCACTGTCATGGAATGGTGGTTAACAATGTATGGAAACTGGGAGTAGGTATCTGTGACAATCAACCAATACGAATCCAGAACGGGCCTGTACTGACCACTCCCTCTTGAACATACTGCCACACCTGGTGAAGAACAGCATCGGAGTCAATCGTGTGAGTTCATTATAGGGAACCTGTCCACTGAGCTGCTTTGTCAAAGTAAAAACAAGACTTCACCCCGGTCAAAGCTGGGTTCAAGGCCCCACAAGATGATTTGAGAGAGCATCTGTGTTTTATTTCTAAGCCATTGGACATAAGTGAATCTTCTAGTGAAAACGACTGAAGAACAGTACCCACCATTGAAGTCTTATTTCCCATTTATCCAGCAGATGGACCATGGGACTAAAGATTTGTGAACTGTAATGAGGAAAAACTTGACACCATATAAGAACGCATGAAACTTCTTGATTGCATAAATAATAGCAAGGGGAGGGGAGCCCTCCTCGATTTGAGAAAAATTCTTAAGTGCTACATTGAGTGTTGGAACCATCTGGATTGCAGTGGGCCCATACGCCTCCCAGGCCATTCTAAGATGCATATGGGGCCGGGCACGGGACTGAATGAAGACTATTCTTCAAACTCTTGAATGCTTGTTGACATTCTGGTGTCCAAACAAATGATGCATCCTTTTTTAGCAATTGATTAAAGAGGATATTCTATGGTAACTATAATACGCAATGTTTCCTAAAAATGCCCGAACTTCCTTCACATTAGTTGGATGAGGGCGGGCTACAGTAGCTGCAGCACGATTGTTTGTTGGCTGGATCCTCCATTTGTAATTGGCATGTCCCAGGTATTCAGTAGAGGATTGGAAGAAATGTGTGTTATCCAGATTGCACTTGAGACCAAAGTTCCACAAGGTCTGAAACAGGCTGGAGGTTCTCTGTAGATGTTTCTCGGTGGTAGAACATGTGACTACAATGTCATCTAGGTAGTTTATAGAGCAAGGAACACATGTAAGTTGCTTTAAAAAAACCTTGAAAAAGGGCCAGAGCACCCACAACCCCAAAAACCAACCGGTTCTACCTGTAGAGACTATAGGGTATGTTGACTACAAGGAACTGGTGTGATTCCTCATCCAGCAGAAGCTGTAGTATTTCTGGACACAGGATGGGGTATGTGTTGACTATAGTCCGTGCATTAATTTTAACCTTGAAACCCCCACATAGACGGAGCTTGTCATTTGGTTTCTTGATAATCACCAGTGGTGTATCTCATTTGCTAGACGTTGGTTCAGTGACATCCACAGCAGTCGATCTGTTGAGTTCTTACCTGTCTTTGTCACAAAGCACTAGTGGCACTGACCTGGCTCTGAAAAACACGAGGTTGTGCCATGAGTTTGAGAGTAATATGCGCTGTAAAATGTGTGACCTTGCCTAACCCAGATGAAATGTCCAAATATTCCTTGCATAGTTCATCCTATCCCTGATACAGCACAAGGTTGGGAGCCAAGTTAACCAAATCTGCGACCGTGAATCCAACAGCTGTAAAAGCATTGAAGTCAAACAGATTTTCCGTTAAAACACTATCCACCACAAGGAAGTTTAGGGGTTGGACCACTTCCTTGTATGCCATCTCCGCTGTAAAACTGCTGAGAATAGGGATGTGTTGTCTTTTTATAATTGACAAGGCAGCACATGGTAGAAGACAACAGAGGGGAGACAAGGCGCAGATACATGTTAGAATTAATAAGTGATGCTGCCATGCCCATATCTGCTGGTAACCTTAGGGGTGTCCCGTTAACACGTACACTGATGAACAGTTTGTTGGAAATACTCACAAGATTGTCGCACATAGGACTGACGACGTTAATGTCCATAGATTGAGAGATTGGAGCTGCAACTGGTGCTAACCGAGCATGGCATACCACTACAATGTCTCCTGTTTTTTCTACAGTGGTGGGAAGAAGACCGACACTTAGGACAGGTGGGCCAGTCATATTGAACAAAATAAGTGAAGTAGGAAGGTAACGGCTAGCGAAAACCCATCTGCTGCCGCCCTTTTTTTGTGGAGTGTGGTGGCCAGGCTGTGTTGTACCACTACGATTCCCTCTAACAAATTCATAACGAAACGCCAGTCCATATTGTTGTCTAAATTGACAACTGCCACTGTCCAGGAATCTAATTGACAGCCCGCTGCACACACATCTTCAAACAATTGTGTAATAGAGTGGATTTCTTGCAAAAGTAGGTTTTTCAGATAGCAGCATCCATTGGCAGACTTCTCTGTTGGGAACCATCCTGATGATAGCATCCTGAACCATAGTATCAGGGTAACACTCCTTAGACTGGGCACTAGTGAAACGACACTTTCGACTAAGACCTTGCAACTCTACAGCCCATATGATTGACAGGCTTGCTTCCTGCACTGGTAAAACTCCACTCTCATGGGGAAAAAAAGAAAAATAGAGAAAGAAAAACATGGGTATGCTGGTCTTAACACTTTGCTGTCCGCAGATCTCGTACAAATTTATTTGCTTGGTGCCGGCAGTGCTAATTTGGATTACTTGGCTTGTCGCCGGCCATTCTTGACATTATCTGGAGATTATAAATGATTATGTTTTACTAATCTCATTGTTCTCATAAGTTCTCAACATTGTTCCCCTACTTTCTTGATATTTCGAAGATATATGTATGTAAATAAATACAAAATTTGTTTGTTTCATAGCTTTGTTTATTTCCATTGTCTTTGGTACTTAGTATTTCTCTTTCATATGATATGCAGCAAAACAGTCTTCAAGATGTAATGCAACTCCACAAGATGTGCACATTAAGTTTTTTTTTTTTTTTTACATAAATGGCAGTTTATTCGTTTTCGTTTATTCGTTTTGGAAATACGTAGGCCTATACGTTGGTGGTGTTTTATGTGACCAGAAAATCTGTCAACCGGATCATGATGGGTCGTACGTGATGTAGTGGCAACCTCCAAATTTTGCTCCGTGTATTCATTATAAATAATCGTATTGTCTCTTTTGTCTGCCATGATGAAAGGGCACAAGTACTTCTAAAAACAAAAACTTGTTGACGTGTGTAACTTATTGTTATCTAAACAAAACACCGACAGAATGCAAAAGATACTAAAGCGCTGCCGCCGGCCACTGCATGATACTATGCTCGTCACCACTGTGGTGTCGCCGGCCACTGAGCTATACTAAACACATGACATCACTGTGGTGTCGCCGGCCGTTGACTGCTATTTTGTGCACGACACCACTGTGGTGTCGCCAGATGGCAGAGTGTTAATATGATGTCAACAAGCCACACATTTCGTCAAATGGTAGGGATGTCGGATGTTGAAGAAGCGCTAACTTTACTGACAAGTGATACATTTGGGAAAAGATCCACAACAGAAAGAGGGTTTTGATGAAGTTAGCGTCTATTACCCTGAAGGCTGTGAAGTGTTGCCAGAGGCATTTCTTATATGCCTTCCAGTCCTTGGCGGCTTGATCGTAGGCAGGGAAAACTGGTGAGGTTGTGCAAACAGGCTGGTCAACACATTTTCCAACATGGCCATGTGCGTCTGCTACTGCATTTCCAGATTCTTCTGGTTTTCCAGCTGTTGCTGCAGAAAGCTTTGAAGTGCTACCTGCAAAAAGGCACCTGTTAATGTCGTCACTTCAGTGAAAAACACGAGTGATCGTTCAACTGCACTCGTCCACCACTTGTGTAGTAACTACACACACAAGTATGGACATATAATGAAAATTGCTTTAATGAGTAAACTGTTTAGAAGTTCCATACATAGCCCAAAATGCCAGGCCGAATCCAATACAATGCAAAGAGTCTGAAGAGCAAAACTAAGTTAACATGATAACACAAAATAACAGGATGAGGCCAAGTGCACTCCACTCTGGGATTATATCAGTTAGATTGCTTGTCCATCTCTCGAGGTGATACTGTATGTCGGCTCTGATGCGGTGTTGCCTCCAGTGTTTGATTATGCTGCTGCACAGTTGCTGGACCTCCATTGCCAGGCACTGGTAATGGCAAGGATACAGGGTACAGAATTTATATTTGGTGTGATGAATATTGGTGGTGTACTGGTTGGTATAGTTGTGATGATTATAAATCTAGGTCTATTGTCACAGTGTGTTATGAAATGGAGAAAACACTTAAGGTTCGTAGTAGGGTAGACAAATGGTATACTTTGTGTTATTGGAAGAAGTTTTAGGGAAGTGTACCTGATCTATAAAGGAGATGGTGTATAGAACACTAGTGTGACCCATACTTTTTAGAGTGTTTGGAAATCTTACCAGGTCAGATTAAAGGTGGACAGTGAAGCAATTCAGAGGTGCCCCTGTCCACGTGGACACTTTGCAGAAATTAAAGTGTGCCATCAAGTCCAAATACCCAGGAATGTTGATAGACGGCATCATTCTGTTGCAGAATAATACCTGCCCACATGTTGCCCAGGTTGTTTCATCTACGCTGTAGAAGTGTCACTGGAGCACTGTTACACATCCTCCATACAATACCGATCTCTTTCCCTGTTTTTCCATATTTTTGGGGCCCTGAACAAAGAGATTCGTTGGCCGTAGAGTTGCTTCAGGTGGATATGTATGTGCCTAGATACAAACATGATTCCATAGGCAACCACAAACATTTTTCCACAAAGGCATTGACCATCTTGTTTCACAGTGTGATAAATGTATTAACAGTTATGGCAATTACTTTTCAAATAATAAACAGTTAACTTACTTTTTTCCATCTGTGTCATTTTCATTTGACTGTCCCTTGTATGTCAAGCTGTATAAACTGTAGACATCGCAGTTGCATTTCATTATGAGGCTGCTTAATAGTGAATAGTAATGAGTGTTTTGTTACATTGTACTGGGTGATGTGATGCAAGAACGCTTAGAATTTGTTCAGATCCAGTTCTGAAATGCTTTTTAATTTGTCCAATGTTTAACTAAATAGCTTCATACAAATGCTGAGATTCAGATGGTTAAAGTTCTCGATTCACATTCTGGTAGGAGCTGGATTCAGAGTATAGTTTGACTGTCAGTATGGTTAATTTGGGAGGAACAAAGTGTTTTGTTACATTGTACTGGGTGATGTGATCCAAGAACACTTTGAATTTGTTCAGATCCAGTTCTGAAATGCTTTTTAATTTGTCCAATGTTTAGCTAAATAACTTCATACAAATGCTGAGATTCAGATGGTTAAAGTTCTCGATTCACATTCTGGTAGGAGCTGGATTCAGAGTATAGTTTGACTGTCAGTGTGGTTAATTTGGGAGGAACAAAGTCAATCTGCTTCTGTATATGTGCCCTATTCCTTTTTTTAATGTCTCTGATGTCTTTGTTGTTGAAGGGACCTTAAATCCCAGTCTTCCTTACTTCTTATTTTCCGATTTGAACAGTATGATGTGACAAGTGAAATTGCAGGGCATATTAGACTCTTTACTATGTGAGAAATCTTTGAATCACTGTATAGTTTGAAGAAGATAATTTTGAATGTCTGCAGTGGTGATCAATGTACTTCTGTCCTGTGAATTATACTGCTGTATAAGCAATAGATTAAAGTGTTACTACGATTGCTAATAGAATGATTAATTCACATTTCTGATAAAATTTGTAGAGAGAAATTTTGTGGGGAAACAACACTTGAAATGGATCTGTTTTCGATTGTGGTATAATTTGGCATATTTAAAATTTCTTGTGAAAGTGATACAACAGTTTATCCACAAACTAATTGGACAATGACATATAGTGCCTTTTTAATGTTCATTCTTAATATAAAAAGGAGAATGTTTTGTATACATATTGTCTTTTTGTTTTTTTAGGCGTCTTTTGCAGGTGGAGTAAATTACACACACACACACACACACACACACACACACACACACACACACACACAGAGAGAGAGAGAGAGAGAGAGAGAGAGAGAGAGAGAGAGATATATATATATACATAGAAACACAGAGTTGTATAGCAGACGTAACTGTAGACACACTGCCACAGAAACAAAACAAAACAAAACAAGAGATGTTCCCATTCCCCATGATAAAGCAGTCGCGGTGAATGTGGATCGAAACAGACATGGTGAATGTGGATGTACAGGGTGTCCATAATTAAAGTTCCAGCTTCAAAACGCTGTAGAAAGAGAACTGCTGCTCAGAATTACGTCAAATTTGACGAGAAAATTATTGACGCAGGGGGAAACATCATTTAACCAAAAAAAGGAATGAAAATTTTACCAGTAGATGGTGCTGTAAGTATCTTTAACTGAAGTAGGATTGGCTTCAAATGACAGATGAATTCCAATATAACAGCTGTGGTTTGAGTTTCACATTACACCATCCATACTGTTCAATTTGTATAACTGCACAAGTTCGGCAGTCAACAGTTCTGGCACTCTTAGTTAGATAAGCCCATCCACCACAGCAAAGTCATACTTCATCAAATGGGAAAAATTGGTTGCAAATTGTCCTAAGGCCAGAAACTGCATAATAAGCAAAATGACATGGGTTTCTAATTGTTGTGAGACTGGTGCAAGACATGTTCAGTATGTAGTATGTTGAAATCAAGACACAAAATGTTCCACAACAGCTCAAAGTGTCTCAGGGGCCATGTTCACAATGCACTGCACGATGTGTGCCATTTCTTCACCTATGTTCATTATTGGAACACTAAAAATGACATCTCTCAAATAACCCCATAGCCAGAAGCCACGTAGATTAAGATCAGGTGATCTGGATGGTCAGGCTGTAGGGAAATGATGGCTGATGGTTCTACCATTTCTGAAATGCCTCTGCAGCAGCTGTTTTACTGTCTGTGCAATGTACGGGTGAGTGCCATCATGCATAAAAATGATCCTACCCACGCACCCATACTGTTGGAAGGGTTGGAATGACATTGGTGTGCAAAAGACACTCATAAAGTTTCCCGGTGACGACGGTACAAGTAACAGGACCCGCAGAATTCATCTCCTTGAAAAAAATAGGTAAACAATGCTGTCAGCCCGTACTACATAGTCACCGTTGCTGAACGAAATTGTACCGTTGCTGAACGAAATTGTACCGTTGCTGAACGAAATTGTACCGTTGCTGAACGAAATTGTACCGTTGCTGAACGAAATTGTACCAGTTGACTTGTGTGCAGATTTTTAGTTGCAAATATCTTACAATTCTATGTATTGACATGTCCTTGGAGATGAAAATGGGCTTTGTCTGCCCACAGAATGTTCCACGGCCATTCATTGTCCACTTGGATGCGACCAAGAAATTCCAGAGCGACCATTTGTCTTGCTGGCTGGTCAGTCAGAAGCATCTCCTGAACATGGGTGATTTTGAATGTATAGCAGTGTAAGATCTTCCATAGGATTTTTTGCACTGTGCTCACAGGCATGTCCAGCCTTCGTGCAATGCCCTGTGCACAGCATGTTTGTACATCCCTGATTGACCCCTCCTGCATTGCTGTGACCACATCTTTGACAGATGTAGGATCAACTTCTTTCCTCCCTCTGCCACTTTGCATGTTAGGAGAACCTATCTTTTCAGTGTAATCATTTTGTGAGCCTTCATGGAGATAGTCATGTTGGGTGTTTCAGACACAAACTGAGGGACAGTTGTGTGCTGTGTATCTACTGTGACGCTTTAGGCACCGTCTATTGGTAAAATTTTCATTATTTTCTTTCCCATGATGTTTCCTCCTGTATTAATAATATGCTTCCCATTCTGAGCAATGGATCTCTTTCTACAGCATTTTGAAACTGGAACTTTTTAATTATGGACACCCTATATACAAATCAAAACAAGCGAAGGAGAAAATGTTGTGGCTTGTAGAGTGAAGTTTGTTGAAAAATGGACGCCTGCATATAGAACTCGGTGTAACATGGTAAGGAGCTGTGGTGGCGTTGTGCTTTGCAAAGTGTATAACGTTCCCCTCACCTCATGGTGAACCTCTTCTAACACGCACGTCTCCTTTAAGTTACTGACATGCAGTTCTCAGCTGCAAAAACTATAGAAAAAACAGCTGTACACATCGTAACTAGAAGTCGCACTAAAATTGTTTTGTTGGTGCAAGGAATAGTTAAATAAAAGTATTTATGTGCATTATATCTCACTCCATTACGATAAGCTTTCATACACCAGTTACTACCCGGCCTTGCTCGAAACTGTACGAAGTCTGAAAAGTCCGCACACACACATCGTTCACAACTGTTGCCAGTTTATGGTAATTATGAATTATTCTTCACCAAAAGTTTACAAATGGATTGTTTCTTTTAGAACAGCTCATTCAAATGTTGCTATAATCAGTCTCGCAGACCAAAATGTTCAAGTTCGCGAGTAAGCCACACGCCATGTGGAATTTAATTATTTAAATTTCACCAAATTTGATACTGTGCTTTAATTCAAACTCCATTCCACACTTTACAGCACTTCACGAAAATTTTATTACCAAGATATCACAGTATTAATAATTTTAAACAGAGCACATATCAGTAGGTCTGATCACTGTGATGTCCTAGCTCTGACTGTACTCATCTCTTTACACAAAAGAAGCTTGTAGTTCCCAAAATACATGTAAATATGCTAATTTCTGATTGACAGAGAAACATCACAGCCATTTGCAAAGCAGAATCAAGCTCGCTCAATCCGTCACATATGTACAGAACCAAGCAAAATTCATCACTGAGTCAGAACAGTAAATTACTAAAATAAATTTTGAAAACGACCAAATATAAAATTAATTCCCTCTTAAGTGCTATCAGGTGTTCCCCAGGGAAGCGTCCTGGGACCTCTGTTGTTCCTGATCTATATAAATGACCTGGGTGACAATCTGAGCAGTTCTCTTAGGTTGTTCGCAGATGATGCTGTAATTTACCGTCTAGTAAGGTCATCCGAAGACCAGTATCAGTTGCAAAGCGATTTAGAAAAGATTGCTGTATGGTGTGGTAGGTGGCAGTTGACGCTAAATAACGAAAAGTGTTAGGTGATCCACATGAGTTCCAAAAGAAATCCGTTGTAATTTGATTACTCGATAAATAGTACAATTCTCAAGGCTGTCAATTCAACTAAGTATCTGGGTGTTAAAATTACGAACAACTTCAGTTGGAAAGACCATATAGATAATATTGTGGGGAAGGCGAGCCAAAGGTTGCGTTTCATTGGCGGAACACTTAGAAGATGCAACAAGTCCACTAAAGAGACAGCTTACACTACACTCGTTCGTCCTCTGTTAGAATATTGCTGCGCGGTGTGGGATCCTTACCAGGTGGGATTGACGGAGGACATCGAAAGGGTGCAAAAAAGGGCAGCTCATTTTGTATTATCGCGTAATAGGGGAGAGAGTGTGGCAGATATGATACGTGAGTTGGGATGGAAGTCATTAAAGCAAAGACGTTTTTCGGCGCGGCGAGATCTATTTACGAAATTTCAGTCACAAACTTTTTCTTCCGAATGCGAAAATATTTTGTTGAGCCCTGATCATCAAAATAAAATAAGAGAAATCAAAGCTCGAACAGAAAGGTTTAGGTGTTCGTTTTTCCCGCGCGCTGTTCGGGAGTGGAATGGTAGAGAGATAGTATGATTGTGGTTCGATGAACCCTCTGCCAAGCACTTAAATGTGAATTGCAGAGTAATCATGTAGATGTAGATGTAGAACAAAACTGCTTTACCGAAATCATAATTTCATTTCCCCAAGACCATAAACTGACTAAATAGTTTATAACAAATTCCCCTGTACAGATGACTAACACACACTTCATTCTCAAACATTCCTCACATGACCAATTACTTAACTGTGTAGTTTAAAAACTTTATATAAACAGTATTTCACATTTGCATCTTCATTCACTTTCATAACTAAGCACAATCATCATAGCAGTTAATAAACAGTTAGAAAATTAAACAAACAGAACCGTAAATAAAATTAACAGTAGGTTGACTGCTGCTCAAACAGTGTCTGTCATCTAGTGACCTCTATCAGCTCACATAAAAACTACGTACTCTCGAGCAATCTGATGCCAGCTGTCCTGTGCGTGACTCATACTGCACATCCGATCAAGTAATGTCTCATCCAAATAGGTATTATGTAGAGATGCTACACCTCAGAGCCAGAAAAACTTTAATACCAAAAAATAATTTTAAATATGATAACTGTTTGTGGCCTCACTAAACCAACATGTAAATAAAACCAGAATTGCTACTGTGACCACTGCCAATGCTGTTAAATAAAACGAAATGCATTTGGTGTAAGGAAGACTTCGTATGGTTTCAAAAGAGGGTATAACCACCATATTATTTGTTGAACATTTAACATTAATTGGACAGGTGCAGTCCAAGTAGCATTCTCCGCGTACTAATTGGTTTATAAAAATCTATTAAGTTGTTTTTAATACCACTATCCTTTCTTTTTTCCCAACAATTATTATTTTCTTGTTTGAGTGAGGTCACACAGAAGTCTATAATTTAAAGAATTAAAGATACACGAAATTTGACTACACCAAAAACTCAGGTGTTTATTTGTGCTGAAGAAAATGTGTTACCATTTTTTAATGTTTTTGTTGGATTTATATCAGGTGGAGTCCAGGTAACAGACATAAAGAAAACATCAGCAACTATTCAGTGGACAGATGGAGCTACAAATGGCAATCCAATATTGCACTACACAATTTCGGGGCGTACAAGATGGAATAACACGTGGATGAATCTTTCTCAAAGTAAGTAATTTCACTCTCCATTTAGTTATTGTTCCATCTGTTATTTTTATTTGGAATTAATTGAATAACATGTCAGATTAAGTTATAATGTACATGTGATGAATTGTTTTTGCAATTTGAAATATGTAAGTGATGTGTTGCAGTGAAAGATGATGAGTCCAGGCCCCAAAATATTATGTCTATCAAACTTTTCTGAAATCAGATGACTACTCAGATAGTTCCACTAGTGAGGTCATTACCAGATCTTGCCCCCCTTTTTTGCATCCATGTCAGTCTCTAATGAGGCTACTCATGTCAAAAGCTTAACCTTAACCTTCTGCCTACCTCATAAATAGTGGAACACTCAGTCCACATTTTTTTATTCAAGTACTCAGAATGTACTTATTGTCAAACTAATTAAAATAAAGTGCCCAGGAAAATGCTGTAGTCATCATATGCTTGTTGTAGGATTATATTTCAACAAATATTCTGTAAGAGTAAATAGAGCTGTGACATTTGCTATGTTCATTGAGTGGTGTAATTTTAAAGCTGTTCAGTAGAGAACAGAAACCTTGCTAAATGCATTGCCATATCTCTCTCTCTCTCTCTCTCTCTCTCTCTCTCTCTCTCTCTCCTCCCTCCCTCCCTCCCTCCCCCCCCCCCCCTCTTTCCCCCTCCCTCCCTCTCCCCCCTCCCCTCCACACACACACACACACACACACACACACACACACACACACACACACACACACACAATGGTAATAAATGACAAGTACTCAGGGGATCCAGTCACTGGCACAATTTAGTGTTGGATAACCTGAGTTTCCCATGTTGGAGACTGGTCAGCACCGTCAGTACTTCATTACTGTAAACTCTGGCTTGTTTCAGTGTCCGTTATTGCCTGTGATAGTGAATTTGGTGCATTGCATGAAAGTATAGATCTTGGCTTAATTGCCTGGATCATGTGGATGGTAGAAACTTCTATTCTAAAAAGTGGGAAAAAATCTCAAATTGGCAATGGGCCACTGGAGTGGTGGAAAAATAATCAATAGCAGAAAACCTTTGGGGCAACTGATGCACCTAAATTGCAACACAATTATGCAGGCGTGACAGGCTCAGTTGAAATCATTTTGTCTGTCCCTCGTATCTAGTATTGATGCAACAGTCATAGTACCAATACTCTGAATGGTTTGAGTTGGCTGTTACGGAGTATTATTCTTGCACAATGTAGAATGCTTGACAGACTACCCCTCCAAAGTGGGGTGCTATTATATCAAAATTTAATGACAATAACTGTACCCTTCAGTGCTAGAATATGAATATATACTTATTGGGGGATCTTTCGAAAATATGTCCTTTTGTGTATACGTCAATGTTTGGAAAATTTGCTATGAATCTGAAATCTTAAAAAAGCACACTCTTTGGCAATTTTTTGATAGAAACTGCTACAATTTTGCACACCAAAGATCTGGGGCAGTATCCAGTGACTGTAGAGTAGCCCAACAACCTTAATGTCAATGTATCAGAAGTAGAGTAGTGGCGAGCACACTGGACTAACATTTGGGAGGATGGCAGTTCAAATCCCTATCTGGCTTTCCAGATTTAGTTGTCCCCTCATTTCCTTAAATCTTTTAAGTCAAACACCGGAAAGATGGAAAGAACACAGCCAGTTTCCTTCCTCGAATCTGAGCTTGTGCTCCATCTTTAATGAACTCATTGTCAGCAGGGTGTTAAACTCTAATTGTAGTCCCATCTTTAAATTCAGTAAGGGGGTTTAAGCCGTAATTAAATCATGGGTATGGACACAGCTGAACTGCAAAATTAGCGGGTATTCACAGGGATGAACAACATAGAGAACAAATTCAGTAGCACACTACAGAAGATTGGTACTTGTTTTAACATACAGTTTACTAATACTTCCTGAAAATGTGGAGGGCAGTTTTATCCTCTGCCAGGCATCTGATTGTGGATTGCAGAGAAGTGATGTAGATGTAGGTAAGAGACGATGTGGGTAACAGATGTACTTCAGTTGATAAAAAGAAGAAGAAAATTCGAAAATATTCAGCAACAAAAGGAATACAGCAATGAAAGCCACTTAGGAATGAAATCAAGAGAAGGTGCACACAAGTTAAAGCAGAATAGCTGCAGGATAAATGTGACAAAATCAAAGAAGAAATGGTCATTGGAAGGACAGATTCTTCATATGGAAAAATAAAAATAATTTTCGATGAAATTAAAAACTACTGTGTCAAACTAATGAGTGCCAATGGAGTCCTGCTCTTAAATGACACTAACAGCAAGGCAACACTCTATAGTAAATAAATAACTCCTTTAGGAAGAGGAGCTACCAGCTTATAGTGCTTGTGGTACACCAGTTTCAATACACCACATTTTAATTGGTTGCCTGTTTTATCAGAAAAGGGGAGAAGAATTTGTTCAGGTTACCTCTATTTTAGGTATCACTAAGGTCATGGTGAAACAGGTTTTAAAGTTTTATATGTTTCTGAAACTTTGGTTAAAATTATTAGGTAGTATCTTGTAATATGTGTCTGAGGATTTGGTTCAATTTAGTGCCAGTGATCAATGAGGTATCTCCACCTGACTTTTTAAACATTTTTTACTCTTTAATTAGTCACATGTAATGTAGGTTTTTTAACTTTTTAAGCATTATTTTCTCTGACTCTTGCTGTTTTATTGCTGTTACTTTATTTAATTAAACTGAGCTTGTTCCATAGTAAAAATGGTGTGAGTAGTAATGACCCAATTGTTGTGTCCCTTAAGTGAAACTCATCAAATGTTAATTTTTCCAGATGTAGAAGCAAAAGAAGTTTATCTTTACAATGGCCGTAAAGAAGCTACAGTGGAAAATGTTCTGTCACCCTGGTCTGGCTATGAATTTAGAGTATCGGCTGCAAATGCTCTCGGTTATGGACCTCCATCTGCACCATCACCTATTTACAACACACCTGCTGATGTTCCTTACAAAGCACCATCAAATGTTGGAGGTGGTGGTGGGAAAATTGGTGACCTGACCATCACATGGGATGTAGGTATCCGTATAATTACTTATCCAGCTGCAGTTAAAACATGGTATAATAGTGTAAAGCTAAGCATGCCAGAGAACATGCTATCCATAATCCTAGAACGAAATAAAGCAAAAGATGTATAGCCTACTCAGTTGCAGAGAAAGAATTAATTCTATATACATTTACACTCGCCAATTTACGATGTCAGTGGCATTGTTCCATCCAGTTCACATTCACTATCGTTGGAATCGGCACCAAAACTGTCATCATCATCATCATCATCATCATCACCACCATCACATCATCATCATCATCATCACCACAAGAAATCATTCATTCTTTGTTCTCATTTATAATTCTGTCTGTAGTCTGTGCTTCTTGTATTAGGCTACCAACATGGTCTAATTTCTTCTTCCATGAGGTGATGTCTCCGTTAGCAAGACCTTGACGTAGCAGTCTTTCCAGTTCTGTTATTGTAAAAATCTTGCTGTTATTTCTAATATATGCCTTAACACACTCCGAACCTATTCAGTTGGGTTAAAATGGCAGTGATAAGACAGTAGCCTAATTATCATATGACCGAACCCCTGCAGTTTCATCTACAACATATGTAGGTATCACAGGCTTATTTTGTTTTATGAGCAAATATAACAACAGCTTTGTCATGCTCATGTCGGCAATGTCTCGCTTGCACCCACTGCTCCATAGTTTCTTTGTGGCCACTAGTGATGGGAGTTTGTCTAAAATCACAGAATGGCAAGGTGCATTATCCATTACAAACACAGTCAGAACACTAAACTGGAGCAACAAATTTTTAAACTATTGCAGAAATCATGGGTGGTCCAAATCCTCATGATAGTCATAGGGTTTTTTTTTTATGAAAAAAATAAAAGTCCTTCACACACAAAGCCATTTGAAGAACCTGCATGGGCCATTAGTAATTGGGATCCTCTTCCTGTTGGCTGATGACCACCGATGTTCAGAGTATCATCTGTCCAGCGTTTATCAATTGATTCTCCCGTGCTGACCCAGGTTTTATCTAACCAAATAATTAAGTTTATATCCTTTCCTACAATTTTGTGTAAGAAAATGCTATGAGCTGCAACGATGTGAGCTTTTTTGCGTAACAGTTTTTCTGCATCTAACTTTTTAAAGTGGAAGCCCATACTTCTTAATACCATTTTAAGTAACATTTTTCCCCTAAGAAAAGATCACATTCTTTTAAAGAAATTAGCAACTACACTATTGTGGGGTATTCGTTCCTGCTATAATACCCATAAATGTGTTGACAAATTGCATGAGTTTGGAAAGAATCGAGATCTGTAACTGGACGAGGCTGCTTTTTTTTTCTTTCCAGGAGTTCTTAAAACCATACTGTTTTCTCCACACATGCTTTGTTCAACACTATTTACTTCAGTATTGTGCAGTCCATGAAATAGCACCTCTTTCCTTGTACCTGTTTTCTGACTGAGTCCTTGAGTTTGTGAGTTATGCTTTAAAACTTTATTGGTAGGATACGATGCATGCCCACAAATAGAAATAAATTATTTTTCTTGTTTGTAAGATTCATGTATCCTCCATAGCAAATTCAAGACCTGACTATTTGACAGCACTCCACGGCACAACAGATTGTCACATGGTGAAAACGCCATTTTGGTGACGTTCTTTAATAAAAAGAAACTGTAGTCGAGGCGGTAACACAATACAAAAGCAGGTGGTAGCACACTAACATACAATGTTAACACAGAAGCCAGCAACATGGTAGTGTTGATGCTGGAACCGGCTTTTGTTGCAGTGCGGTAATCAGTTCAGAAGTCTCAGCACCTCACATCTCTCACTTGTTTGTCACATATATTGCCAACAGTGTTTAAAATATCAGTCATGATTCTGAATCTCTATCACTTGATTCTTTGTTGCGCATTTCTTCATACAGAGCATCGTCCTCTGTACCATCTAGTGCATTGGATATCAAACATTTTTTTAAGTGCTTGTTGCACAGTCTGATTTGGAACACATTTCCATGCATCATAAATCCATTGGCACACTTGTGACAAACTTGCGCGTTCTACACGTCCTGTTCATGTCAGTTGTCTGTTGCTTTTCGAAAGCCAGCCTGTGTACATGCATTTTAGCATGTCCTTAAATGGTTTATTGAAACAGACGTCAAGTGGTAGCAGAATTGATGTCATCCCGCCTGGAATTACTGCCAAGTCCGTTTTGCTTTCCTCTAATTTTCATTTTACTGCAGATGTTGTATGGCCTGTGCACGCATCTAATACCAACAGACTGCGTAAACCAAGCATTGCGCCAGGACAACGATTCCACACACGTCTAATCCGTTACAGCACCATGTCCTCCGAAAACCACCCAGTTTCGTTTGCTCGTACAATTACAGTTTTTGGAAACCCTTCTGATGATGGTAAAGTCTTTCGCGTGAAAACTATGAATGGGGGTAATTTATGTCCATCTGCTGTGCAAGCAAGCATCACAGGACATCCACTGTTTCTTGCCCCCTGATGTAAGAACACTTATGTCTTTCATTCCTTTGGTGTCAACCGTATAATTTGACAGCATGTCAAAATATACAGGAGTTTGGTCAGCATTTCCTATCTGACCAATAAGGTATTGCTTTTCTGTGCACCACCTAATTATGAAGCGCTGAAATTCCACAAGTTTTTCTTCGTAAGTTTTCGGCAGCTTTTGTGCAACTGAAGTTTGCTTCCAAAGTGAAAAACCCCAGTGCTTCATAAACAGATCAATCCAGCTGTGACTAGCCTTAAAATTTTCGATTTTTTGCTCTCTAGCAATTTCATGTGCCTTAATTTTTAAAATTTCGGCGTTCACAGGCAGGAATTTATGACTCTGTTCCTTAACAAATTCATTTAAAATCACTTCTAGTGCATGATATCAGCCACACTTTGGCCCACTAAATGCTTTCCTGCTACTTGAACATTCAAATAATTTGTCTCTCTGCAGTCGCCATTGCCTGACACTGCTCTCATCAATCCCGTATCGCAGACCTGCAGCACAATGAGAACTTTGTTCCACAAAAGAAATAACTCTCCCTCTTGAATTTGGCACTATAATCAAAGTGATTCATTATGGTCCACGAACTCCAACAAACACTTCACAAAATTCCATGAAGCAATAGGTGCTGCTAAGTGAAATCTTAATGAGCCCCAGTGTATCAACTTGTGCAACAATCTTAAAGCCTTGTGCATTGGTGGTATTTTTGTGTAAATAAATTTATTTTTGTTGCTATGAATATTTGAAAGGCTGCTACATTCGAAGATGAACAATACGGAATTTCTATTTACTTCGTTGGATGATGTATGAAAATGCAGTGGATGTTTTGGCGCCAGTATTTACCTTTGTACCTGCAAAGCATGCCTGTGTAGTGCTACATATATTCGACGGCATAAGTTAATTGTGGTGGCACCTACCAACATTTTTCAGAACTTCCGCTTACTTTGCACTCGATTCTAAGCCACAGGCGTTTTTTTGGATTACAAAAACCGGAAAGAAAGTGTGGCTTTGATTCGAGTAAATACGGTAGTGACCACAAAGAAACGATGTTGCAATGGTTGCTGGGAAGAGGCGTTGCTGTGGACATGAGTGTGACAAAGCCTGTGAGGCCTGCAAATGTTGTAGATGAAGTTGTAAGGAAGCTGAGTTATATGGTAAATAGGCTTATCCCTGCCATTTCAACCCAATTGTATTGGTTTGAGGTGACGTTAAGACTTACATTAGAAATAACAAGAAGTCTTTTACCACAACAGAAGTGAAAGACTATTACATACAGGTCTTGCCACTGTAGACTCCACCTTATGCAGGAAGAAAGTGGACATGTTGGTAAGCTTATTTGAGAAGCACAGGCTATAGACGTTATTGTAAATGAGAATGAACAACTAATGATTTATCTTGATGAAGATGATGACAACGATGGCTTTGGCACTGATTTTTGGATTATGGTAATGATGGAGAACTGGATGGAATTGCACTATTGACATTGTAGATTGGTGGGTGCAAATGTATCTCGAATTAATTATTTGACACTGTAACAGAGTATGTACCTGTTTCGTGTATGGTTGCCGATAGCGTGCTCTTTGTTATTATTAGGTCTACATTATTATATGATGTTGTATATGCAACTATTACAGTAACAATTCGGAATGGCTTCTGATAGACAATATCATTAACTTTGGTTGTTATTTATTTGTTCTAGCATTTCATGTATTATCAAGTGCTTTTTCTCTATTGCTGTTTTCTCCGTTGTCAGGAACGTTTTCTTTGTCATACTTACATCTATATTATCATGTGACAGCTTATGTATATGGTGATTGTAATGTACATTTACAAAACATAATTGGGAGATACCAGCTGTGGGAATGTGTGGTGGCAGCTGTTGCAACCTCACTGTTGCAGTATAGCCAACTACACGTGAACTGTCCAAGTGACATGTTTCAGTGGCCTGGGTACAGTAGCATGCTTCAGTATTGTGGCACAGGGACTTTAGTGTGTACCAGGACTTAGATGTGTACCTGCAAACGAACAAATAATAATCAGTTTTATATTTTCAAAGTTATAATTAAAATCTTAAGACTACCCCTTGTAAAGGGGTAAAAAATGCCCAAACTGGAGATTTAAATAAATTTTATTATATTTTATTTTACATGAATCTAGTATACATGAGTTGAAATTAGTAGTTTACTGTGAAAGTCATAATTTTTTTAATATGGTATCACTCAAATGTCATCCTTGGTTTTGCATGTATTCTCTTGTGTCTAGAAGTGAAAAGTGTATGCTGCTGTTGTAATCTTGAGCTTAAAGGGCTTGCACAGCTTGCATGTTGTGTGGATGGTGTTAGAGATCATTCTTCAAAATCTTTCTCACCAGTTGCTGAGACCAAGTTCTGCATTGTGCCATCTCACTGACTTTGACTGAGCTCTTTGTAAAGCTTCATGCAAATGATCAATATTCTCTTAGCTCAGGTTTCTTTTTACACTACCACCTCTTTGCTCACCCAGAGGCTTATACCATTAGCAGATAGTGCAGGAGTGGCTGTGGTGATTTAAACTCTCGAAAGTGCGTTGAGCTCCAACAAAACTGTCAAGAGTTCTTCGGATACGCCTTTGCAGGAAACACGTGTTGTACGCTTGACTAACAATCCGTCACTACTAAAACTTCCACTTGTCTACACGTCCCAGGTCGGGTCCCCCACTTATATAACCCCCATTGCAGCACCCAGCCAGTCCACAAGTCTTCCTTTTTGACCGCCTTCACCTTGTATATGTCACATTGCAGTAGTGTTTAAAATTAGAGATTAACTTTGAACTAAATTCATGTCTGCTTGTAAGAGGTTTACACGTCCTTGTTTCAAACATATTCCACCAAACTTGCACAAAGAACTATATTCCATTCAGTAATTTTGAAGTATTCCTTTTGTTGTTCATATTTTCCTTGGTCATTGCTACCAGGTCGGCATATGAGTTAACCATCCTGAGTATATTTTTCAAATGCTGCTGGCAGCCCTTTCAGAATATCCATAAACCCCCCCTTGCTGAGTTTTGGAAGGTTCTGCGTCCCATTATTTATGTCCAGGAACTTGTGTCCATCCAGGTGAATGTGAGCACCAAATGAAGTAGTACTACTGTTGCTCGTAGAAATGTGTTCCCTACATGTGGCACTAAATGTTCTAGCCATCTATCCCACAAAGAATTTCTTATATGCTACACAGCTTATATTGTATGTTATTCAGTGTGTAAACCGAGGAAATCTGTGTGTATCACACTGAAATTTGATGTGCAAGTCATCTTCTGTTTGAAAATCAATCTTAACTTTGGTGCTGTGAAACGTGTTTAGCTATGTTATTTGACATAACACCAATGTAGGGTAAGATATTGTACTCTAGTGTAATCAACTATACCTTATTCTGTATACAATATAATGGAAGGAAACATTCCACGTGGGAAAAATTATTCTGTATACAGTGTGTCTTTCATTTCTAGTTGGTGTGTGTTATTCCTTGCAAATGTGTCAAAGTATTTGAAGTTGAAATGTTTTAATAATGTGGTACTCCACAGTCATTTGCACTTTCGAAGCACTAAACCCGGGCCGCTGAAACATGTCACTTCAAGGTCATTCCTCAAGCGCTGTAGAGTTGGTAGTAGGACTAACGAACAAGTGAGGAACGGGAGGTGCCGTGTCTTCTGAACCAATAACAGCACCGAACAAAAGCTGGTTCCGGCATCGACACTACCACGTTGCCGGCTTCCGTGTAAACATTGTATGTTAGTGTGCGAACGCCTGCTGTTGTGTTGTGTTACTGCCTTGACTACGGTTTTTGTTTGTTAAATGATGTCACCAAAACAATGTCGTTCACCAAGTGACAATCCATTGCACTGTGGAGTGCCATTAAATAGTCAGGCTTTGGAATTGCTACGGAGGATGCGTGAGTTTTACAAGCAAGACAAAGAATTTGTTTCTGTTCATGGGCATGCGTTATTCCTGCCGATAAAGTTTTACATCGTACCTTGAAAACTTCAGGACTCAGTGAAAGAACAGTTATAAGGAAAGGTGTGCTACTTCAAGACTTACAAGACAGTGAAGTAAACAGGAAGAAAGCTCCTGTGGAAGAAACACTGTGTTTTTAAGTACTCCGGGCAAGAAAAAAAAGCAGTCTTGTCCTGTTACAGATGTTGATTCTTTCCAATCCGATGCAATTCGTCGGCACATATATGGATATTATAAAAGGAAAGAATACCCCACAATTGCGAAGTTGCTAATTTCTTTAAAAGAAAGTGAACTTTTCTCAGGGGGGAAGACGCCACTTAAGATTATGTTAAAAAGTACGGGCTTCCATTTTAAAAAAAGTTAGATGGATGAAAACTGTTACTAGAAAAAGCTCATGTCGTTGCAGCTCATACCATTTTCTTACGCAAAATTGTAGGAAAGGGCATACATATGGTTAGACGAAACCTGGGTCAACGCTTGAGAATAGTTGAGAAATGCTGGACAGATGATACTCCGAATAGCAGCGGTCATCAGACGACAGGAAGAGGGTCCTGATTAATTGTGGCCCATGAAGGATCTTCAAAGTGCTTTGTGCCTGAAGGACTTTAGTTTTTTGATCGAAAAAACACCGGTGACTATCATGAGGGTATGGACCACCCACTGTTTCTACAGTGGTTTAAAAATTTGTTGCTCCAGTTTAGTGTTCCGACAGTTTTTGTGATGGACAATGCACCGTACCATTCCGTGATTTTAGATAAAACTCCCACCACTAGTGACCGTAAAGAAACTATGGTGCAATGGTTGCAGGCGAGAGACATTGCTGCGGACATGAGCATGACAAAGCTGCTGTTATACTCGCTTGTGAAACAAAATAAGCCTGTGGCACCTAACTACATCATAGATGAAATTGCAAGCGAACAGGGTCACTTGGTAATTAGGCTACCACCTTATCACTGCCATTTTAATCCAATTGAATTGGTTTGGAGTGAAGTCAAGGATTACATTAGAAGTAGCAAGAAGACTTACTATAATAGAAGTGGAAAGACTGCTACGTGAAGGTCTTGCTACTGTAGGCGCTACCTCATGGAGGGAAAAAGTAGACCATGTTGCTAAACTGATAAGAGAAGCACAGACTATAGACGGCACTATAAGTGAAAACCAACAATTAATGATTTCTCTTAATGATGATGATGACAAAGACAAAGGTTTTGGCACCGATTCCGATGATGGTGAAGGAGAACTGGACGGAATTGCGCCATTGACATCGTAAGTTGGTGAGTGTAAATGTGTACAGAATTAATTCTTTTTCTCTCAGCAATCGGGTAGGCTGTGCATGTTTTGCTTTATTTCTTTCTATGAGTGTGGATAGCGTGTTATTTGGTATGCTTAGATTTACATTATTATACGCCGTTTTACATGCAGCTATTACTGTAATGATTTAGAATGACTTTTCATAGATATTGTCATTAGCTTCGGGGGATTTTACTTCCCGGTTTCATATACTATCAAACGTCGTCGTTCTATCCATTGTTAGAATAATGTACTTTGTTGCACTTAACGTATAAATGTTGATTGTAGCTTACATTTACAAAACGTATTTCGGAGTTGTGGGTGTGTGCGGTGGCAGCTATTGCAACCTCGCAATCACAGTGTAGCCAACCCCACTCGAGCTGTCAAGTGACATGTTTCACCGGCCCGGGTATAGGTGGCATATACATTTCTTGTAATAGATGCCTAAGTAATTCCTAATCTGGTCACATTGCAACCCTGCAGAAAAGTTTGTTCTTGCAAAGCGGAAAACCATATTAATCTTGTCTGGTATATTAATTTCTTTGTCAATTTTCGCGTATTCTAGAGGAGTGCTAAATAGCGTACTTTTGGGCAACTCAGAAGTGAGCTTAATACATTGCAGGATAACACAAAGAATTGTTCATAAAGACATCCGTTGTAGTTGGTTTATAGAAAATTTCAGATATATTTGTGACAGTCTTTTTGTTGTGCCTATCTGTGACTCAGCAGCTCTGCTATATGGTAAATTTATACTTACGGTTTTTATTAGTCTGACATCAGTTCACATAGATCAAATTGACTAAGTAAAATATGAGTCTGGTGTTACCTTATTTCATCCCCAAGATTTTCAAGTTAATTGCCCTACTCTTTATAGCAGATTTAGTCTACATGAGTTCCATCAGGACAACTGAAACAAGACAATTCCTGAAACTTCCTGCAGAATCAACTCTGGGCTTCCTTTTCCTATTCTGATCCCATCTTTGATTTCAGTGCATGTTTTGTAGCAACATAGCATTGTTTGTCATAAGTTATTTCTCTCTGAATAGTAGTGACAAGTTCCTAAGTTGGATGAGGATACATGTAATGTATAGAAAGAAGAAAGCTATAATATTTTTAGAAAACATTGCAATATCAAGAGTATACATTGTTTTTATGTTGTAGCCATTGCCACCTCAAGATCACAATGGTCCTGGCATATACTACAAGATTTTTTGGCGGCGTGCTCACCATGATATGGAGTTTCAAAGTCTGGGATTGAAAAAATATGGTAACATAGGAACTGCTGTTGTTAGAATACAGCCAGAGTATTATTACACCCAGTTCGACGTTAAAGTGCAGGTTAGTGTCATATTGTTTTTATTTGTGTGTGTGTTTGTGTGTGTTCATAAAGACGTCCATTGTAGTTGGTTTGCAAAAAATTTCAAATTTATACCTGTCGTTTTTATTAGCATGACATCTCTCTCTCTCTCTCTCTCTCTCTCTCTCTCTCTCTCTCTGTGTGTGTGTGTGTGTGTGTGTGTGTGTGTGTGTGTGTGTGTGTGTGTGTGTGTGTGTGTGTAGCTTCTATTCTGTGTATGCTGTTTGTAGAAATTACCTTTATAATTGAGTGGGAAACAAGTGCAGTTAGTTACTCTTCAGTGTATTTGATTGCCATTTTATTGTACATATATTTTGAGGGAACAGTGTTGGGAGCTACAATAGTATGAGGGCAGTGTGAAAAATTATTGGCCAATCAGTGGAGCCCCTTGTACACCAAAGCGAATATGCCACAGTGAATGAGAATTCTCTGAGGTGTAACCATTAGGCATACATGAACAAATTCAGTCGTTTTCTGTTCACATTTGCTTCTGTTCACTTGTATTCCACTGATTCCATTCATTTATTGGGCCATCAATTGAAATTCATGTCTCTCCACCTCAGCACAAATAGTACACAAAACGTTTGTGTGCTGTCTTGTCAATGTTTGCCATTGTTGACAAGTTGTTAACAATAGAGTGGTCTGAAACACAGAAGGTAATCATGCTTCTGGGATCCTAGAGATACACAGCACAAATGCTGGATGAAAAGAAGTGTTATTGGTAGAAAATTGCTGAAACACTCAAAGTACCTACTGCGGATGTGAGCAGGATGATAAATTCATCCTGGCGAGCAAAGTGAATAAGCACAAAATTTGTAATCCTTTTGTTAAAACGGAAAAGTGTAATAAATTTCTGTGAAAATAAATGAAAGTAAGTATATCTTTGTTATGCTAAGTAAAATTAAAAATATACAAAAAAACTTGGTCATTCTCCTTGCTTATTTTCATGGTAATGGTAATTACATGACTGATTTATCGCTGTTATGTTAGAGATTTTTAATCATAAAAATGGTTTACCTGGGATCATGCCATCTGGTCTCTAATAAACTGCATAGAAGATTTTATCAGGTAGTCTGTGACAGATCAACATGCCCATACTGCCAAGCACGTTGACGCACTGCTTCCAGGATTTGGGGAGGCACACCAGCCATGTTCTGAATCCACCCAGCATATTATTGATGGGGGCTGGTGTGCCAGCCAGTTGGATGTTGTTTTCATACTGTTTCCCACATCTCACTACATGAATATTTATCTAAAAATATATTATTAATTCCAATTTTCTGTTTGCACCATATGAAACATATTTTTCTTACACCAAAAATCAAAAACTGTACAACATTTCTGCTTGTACTATATACAGTTATACAAAGATTAAATTTAGAATGAGTAAAAATAAAACTTAGTACTTTAGAATAGAAATTTATATGTATAAAGGGATAAACTGGTAGACTGAAATCATTTAATTTTTTTTTCTTTTTTTTTCTTTTTCTGTTGGATAGATGTCTGCAAAGAAAACATTCTAGGAAATTCAACCCCAGAGGTAGTGAAATTGGTATTAATATAGTTTTGGGGATATGGTCTGAAAATTCAAAGTGAATATTGTTTGTTTGACAAAGGCACCCACTAAGAAAGAGTTTTGCAAAATTCATTCCATAGAGGTTTGAAATCGGATTTATTTATTTATTTTTGTGTGTGTGTGTGTGGGGGGGGGGGGGGGGGGGGATGCAGTGCCCCTCTGATTTCACAGCTAAATGCCCACCATGGGATTGGTCCTAGAAACAGAAATTTGATGGAACTTCCTTTACGTGCCATAGGAATCTACTGAGATAGTATTTTTCAAAACTCAGCCCCAAATGAGAGTAAATTGCATATGAAACGTGTGTTAAAATTTTCATTCCCATGATAGTGCCACATATAATGAATGTGAGAATGCAGATTGCTTTGTGGGGTCCCTTAGCAGAAAATAAGTTGCTTAGGGATGAACATAAACAACAGTAACAGAACAAGAAAGGCCATTGTCTAAAATGACAAAGAATTTTTTTTACAAAGAAGT
This sequence comes from Schistocerca piceifrons, assembly GCF_021461385.2. Classification (NCBI taxonomy): domain Eukaryota; kingdom Metazoa; phylum Arthropoda; class Insecta; order Orthoptera; family Acrididae; genus Schistocerca; species Schistocerca piceifrons. Next base: position 716,162,986 of record NC_060149.1, read on the forward strand.
ATTGTAAAAAGACAACATACAAAGCAATACTTGCGTATACTAATAGAGTACATGAGCCTATGTAGTTTTTGTTCAGTTTGGATTCAGTAGCTTCTTCTGAATCTCCCTCACTACCAGAACACTCTAACCATCAGATACAGAGACAGGTAGATTGACACATAGAATACTTAATAGATGAGGTGCCCAATAAATGGGTATCTTAAATTCTCTTGATGTTAAACCCTAATCTTCCTTCTTAAATTCTCTAATTTTTACGTGTCATAGACTACTACATAAATATGTAATCCTTTTCTCACTGTGTATTCGCGAATCACTAACCAGTATTTCACGAACAGCAAGTTTCCATAAAAAAGTGATGGTACCCACAGGCCCTTTTTTAATTTCCATAGTGAAACACGGGGTACAACTAATTAAGAATAAAATGCTAAGTTGCATAATCTTGTGACTTAGTTAATGATTGCTACTGTTACTAAAGAGATAGGGAGTGAATGAATGCTGTTGGAAGAGATCTCTTGTACATGTGTACTGTCTACTGTTGTGGCATCTTTCATCAGCCTGACTATAGTTTCCTCACTTCTGCCTCTATTGGCTAATGTCTGTAGTGTGTATTGTACAGTCTTGCATCATTTCACTCTAGTTTTGCTGATAGCTGTTGTCCAGTTCCCCATTTGCGTATGCAGGCAATACCTCCATATTGTCTAGAGGGGCTCTTTAGCTGTACTGTCTTGATGAATACTTATCTGCTGTTTCATCTAAATCTCCCCACAGTGCTTCATCCCATATTATGTCGTATATGGTCTTTCCCTGGAAAAACTTCTATTTTATCTCGTCCATTGGTTCTGTTAACATTCCCATAGTGCTCCAGTGGTTCAACTTCATTCCACAGGCAGTGCCACATAGAATGAACGTAAAAATGCAGTTTGCTTTGTGGGCTCCTTAGCAGAAAATAATTTGCATGGAGATGAAGTTTGTTTGTTCTGCAAAGATAAGATGGGTGGTGGCCAGTCCAGACGAAAAGCGTATTTTTAGAATTCCAAGAATTTTTTGTTTTCTTTTAGTTAAATTTTTGTAATTTTGACTGGTAAGAAATAATACTCTAACAAAGGATATTACTGTATCCCGCTACTGCAGAATAACTTTGCAGCAATAAAACATAAACAAGAGAAAAGGAAAAAACGAAAATAAAAATTCAATTGCAAAGGAAATGTGCCATATACAACAACAAAACACAGTGCTCATACAAGTGTCTGCCAACAGCAAAATGTGTCAAAGGCTTTAGGAAGACTCTGCATTGCTTCATAATAGAAAATTGCCTCCAATGAGCGTGGCATCACAACTGTTTACATTAGATTCATTTGAGCAGTTGCGAGCGGGCTCACGTGCAGGCACAGTTGAGTCGTGCATGTGTAGTACCTTCTCCCATTTCTGGCTACAGAAGTGTGACTGTTAGCTGTATAAGCAGCAGCAAGGTGCTACCCGGAAAAATTTTAGTCGTGCACATAAGCTGTCAGATTCAATAGAGGCAAAATTGGAAAAAGCCTTGTTTCACAAAGCGCCTAGTATCCAGCGCTCATTGGTCTATCAATTATTCACATGATTTTGAAACGCATCCCTGTTGGTTTTTTAACATTTGTGAACATATTCTAAGTTTATTTCTGAATGGATCATAAGTTGATTTTTGAAGGCGTGCATAATGCACTTTGTGTCTGCCAGGGGAATCCCCGTCACATCTAGAAATAAACTTTCCTGCAGACAGAAGGGGACAGAGCTATATGAGCTGAGCGGAATAAAGCCGAATGGTTGAATGTCAATCGCTGTTTGTTTATGTCATTGACTGGGTCTGCGAATGATCAGCGTTGTTATAAATACCAGCGAAATCCATAGATTTAGACTACCAGAGTGGAAATAAACTGCTAACAGGTAAGAAAGATTACGTATTATCTTCTCGGTGTATGCAATAAAATGAAATTTTGATAGAAAATTTTTGGCCAGACTGCTACACTAGTAACGGCCAGTTGTACAGACCTTCGTAGCAGCTGCCTAAGTTCTATTTTGGGAGTAGCGTGGAAAACGCATTGTATGTACAAGTAATAATGCCTAACCAGAGAATAAACGCGGGATAACTAAGCAGTTGATTGTGGCAGGGTTAGTGAAATTAACCATAGAATGAGTTTTAACACTGGCAGGAATAGTTACAGAATTAGTGACGACAAGATTTTTTGTTAGAATGAGGAAGGAGAAGAAACGGGGATATCACACAAATTATGGAAGAATATGACGAGTCCAGATTTATATAAAAATTACGTACTACTACTTTTCGATCTCATGCTTGAGAAGCTCGAGCATATGAATGAAATGTGAAACTATTTCCTAACATAAAGCTTTTTGCTTGTAGTAGGCCTGATAGGCATTTGATATTGGTACTTCGTGAAGTATATTCTGTCGTGTTGAAAAAAAGCGACTGTTTGTGCTAAAACAGACTGTTTATTTGGTGTGTGTTACAATTGCTGCAATATTAGACAGGCCTATTTCGTGTTATCTAGAAGACAGTGAAAAAATACATGTAATCAGATCGAAAAACCACACCAGTCTTGGGTACTGTTTGTATTAACAGCTTTTTCAGTATTAGACAACGACATTTTGTTTTTTCATGTGGCAAAGCATTTGAGGTAATAGATCGTTTCGCACAAAGGAAAGGACACCATGTAAAGCTGTAACAAGGTTGGAGAGAAGAAAATGGTAGGACTTAAAGGATTGAAGAAATAAGAAATGTGTACTGTCTTGCTTGTCACTTGTTTTTATTGGTTTCATGTACCCTATATTTAATTTTATGTTACACAAAAAAAGCAAGTTATTAGCTAATAGGCAATAAAGAGTGCAAATTTTCTGAAGAGATCTTGTTCGCCGAGCTACAAATAATCCCATCCAATATTAATTGTGAGGTTTTTTTTTTTTTTACAAAAAAAGGGGGGGGGGGGGCTGGATGTCAAACTGGCCGACTGTAAGCAGGAGAGACACTACAGGACAATTGACAATTTAATTTTCACTGTCCTGAATATAGTTTGATGGCAGCCATTACAAAATATTATACGTTTGAATTCCACAGAGCGAAATACAATGACTTGCAATAGAAAAATGCCATGTGAAGAGGCATGGCACTGCACTTTGGCACACTTGAGACCAAATAACATGTCTTACATTTCCTCAAACACATGTTTTATACATCAGATTCTTCAGAAAGATGTGCGCTACAAAATGAACATATTTTTGGAAAGTCTATTTTTCTTTTTTTCCCAAATTTTTGTCCTACCTCAAACTATCTAGTATTGGCATAGTTTGGAAATATCGTTGATCCGGTGCTGATGCACAGAGCAGTCTGAGTTGTAGTGGGGAAGTGGGTAGTCTGTGTGACCCGTGTTTACGTTTAGTGATTTTGCTTTTTCCTCTTTGTTTATTGCTTTCACATCAAATGAAAACACAATGGATTTCTGTGAGTGAGGGCTATCAGTTGAATTAAAATACATTCACATAATTATGTTATTAGTTCCAGATTTTATTTCCACCTTTCTGACACTCAAACATTAATCGCCTTGCAGAACAATGAAGTTATTTTCGTCAGTTTGCTAAAGAAATTTGGCTTTTATTGATCTTTTCCACTGAGGCAGTCAATCTATTTGAAACGAAGTGTTTAATTCCACACTGTTGGCTAGTTTCAACTGTTCATTGCATTTCAAAAATGCATCTTTTCATCTTCTAGCACATATGGCATTGTGCCATAATAAAGAACCGAACATGAGATAATACAGTACTGCTTCTCCAAGAAAATATACATCTGAATCTGGACATACGAATGTGCACTGTAAGCCGAATTATGCATTTTAGTATGGTTCACGAAATTCTGATGCTCTTGGAGTCTCCTCTAATGTCTTGTTTCTTTTATGACATAATGTAAGATCTTTTAATGTTTTACACATACGAGCATATGGGCTTCTTGCACCATCGTAGCTGCGCAAGCACGGTGATGCCCGTTACCTGGCACTCTCTGGCAACTGCTGAAACAAACCTATTTCTAACAGGTTGCTGGAAAATATTGCGAATGGTTGTTTGAAAAGCGTTACTTTCAAAGTAAATTTCCTTTTATGTAAACTGAACTTTGTGCGAGAATGTACAATGAATTTCTTAAATCACAGTGTTTGCCTCTCATTTAAAAATCAACTCTTCAGGGATGACCATTTAGAAAAGTTTTGAGCCCAGAAGATCAGACATTTTTGTCGTTATTAAAAATTTTACTGCCACATTTGTGGGATGTATCTTAAAGTGTAACATGCGCAAAAAAGTTTAATATTATATGTGAAAGCTTAGCTTCTCTTGCAGCTTATTAATCTTAGAGACCAATGTTATATCTGAAAGTTTTGCTTTTCTTGTAGCAACGCTATGTATATTAATTTAAACCATTAACTTTTCCAATTTGTGTACACGCGCTACTTAACAGTGAGAATGCGTTTATTTCCCCCTCCCCTTGTCCGCGTATACGCTCTGTCAGTCTAATCTAAGGGAAGGACCAAAGGAAGCAATCAGTAGAACAGAAGTTTGCTCCTGTGAGGAAATAGAAGGGGTTCTAAGAAGCAAATATTTCACTGCAGAGGCTCTGTATGACAGGAACCTGTTGTTTTTTTTTTTTTAGAGTTTAAATTCAAGTTACACGTAGTTGACTTGAGTGTAATTGAAATGTGTGGTTTTTTTTTTTTCCAGTCTGTGAATGAAGTCGGGTATGGACCTGAATCAAAAATAGTGACAATATACAGTGCAGAAGACATGCCTCAAGTTGCTCCACAGCAAGTATCAGCCAGAGCATTCAACTCCACTGCTCTAAATGTCAGTTGGGTACCTATCAATCAGAGTAGGGAGATGATACGTGGAAAGCTCATTGGACATAGGGTGAGTGTTAAAGATGTCAGGTACTGTAAACATGTTTGAGTAGACTCAGAATGATTGAACCAACAGCAAAAATCTGTTTTTCTCTGGACAGTTGTCATCATAATTCAGGTGGTAACTTCCTGTGAATTGTGAAGATTGTCACATCTAATGCTGAAAGGATTATTACAAAAATTCATTCTATTAACTGCAAGAAATCCTTTGTTACATACCTCTTTCTTATGAGTTGCTGCCAGCCATGTTATACATAATGAGCGTATGTAAAAGACAGGTGATAATACACTTTCTTCCATGCTTCCTGTTCTTTAAAAAATAGGATCGTACACCTGCACTGCACAATTCAGACAGATTGGACTGAAGGGACAGTCTGGAGATTCAGATTAGCAGTGCATATGAGAGCAAGTAAGATGAAGTCAGATTTTCAGGGAAGGCATCACTAAAGTAAGAAGTGTTGCCTCTACACACTAACTGCACAAAATGTGTAGGAAATGGCATAAAAATTATAAGTACTTCAAGCAATGAAATAAAGTGTTTATTTCAAAATAAAACAACAGACTGTGAGGAAAATGTTTTTAGTTTAAAAATTCAATAAAAAAATTATGAGAACCTGTTGTATCATAAAATGTTGAAAATTATGTTATTAGAATAAGGTTAACTTTTGTATTGATTAGTGTAAATTTAATTGTGCATCAATACCTGTTGTAATGTATGTACTTACATGCTGTCATTTTTCAGTTGAAATATTGGAAGGAAAAGAACCGTGAAGAAGATGCTGTTTATTACCTTAGCCGTAGCACTCGGCCTTGGGCAATTGTAGTTGGCCTGGAACCAGACACATATTATTATGTGAAAGTCATGGCTTATAATTCTGCAGGAGAAGGCCCTGAAAGTGAGAGATTCTTAGGTAATGTTGTGCTATTATCTGTATTGATGTAGATTGCAATTATTTGATATTTTTTTCTTCAGAAGAAGCATGATGATATTTAGTTTGTATATATTTTTTCCTGTGGTTTAGCTAATGTGTGCAATCACTTTATCTCACCAATTCACAATGAACACACAAAATACGGTTATTATAAAATAATTAGTACAAAATTCATTGTGTTTCATTTAAGAGTATGTGAGAAGGTGCATGAAATTTTGGTAAGAGAAATAATTGAAAACAAGAAGATCACGAAGAAAATAGAACAGAAACTTATGTTGCATTAACATCACACACTGTCAGTTAAGATGGCAGATGGTGCAATAACTAATAACAGAGAGATTACTGTACAACCATTTGACAATTTTTTAAACATATATATTTCAGTAGATGAATCAAAGTTATAGACAGTTAATAATAAAAAAAATGACGTTCTGAAAGTAATGCCAAATGAGATGTATAGGGTGATGCGAAATTCGTACACTCGGGCTTCACAGCATGACTCCTCACATGCCAGCGATAAAAAAATGTCTCTCACAAAATTTCATCTGGCGAGTATATCTGGCAGAAAAAGGACGTTAAAGACACACTGTAACCACAAGTATGTTAACTACCTCTGAAGCACATTTTAGTTGTGCTCTACAGTTGGTGCAGTGGATAGAGTTTTGGGTTAGCATGCAGGATGTCGATGGTTCGATCCTGGATCAGAGCATATGTTTTTTATTTGGTAAATGTAGTCCAGGTGGTATGGTTTCTGGCATCTTAATTGTCAACAGCGATTGCAATGGGTCCTCTAGAAAACATTTGTGCTTACATACTACAATTGTAGAAATGGAGGATTGGTCAGCTTCGAATGAAGCTCTTTCCAAGACGTGGGTGTGAATTTATTCACATCACTTCGTCTACTATATGCGAAACCTGTTTTCTTTGTACCCTCCTCCAGTGGTCCCATAGATTAGTACCAACTATTATTCTTGCCTTGTTCAGGTACATTACATTTCGTTAGGGTCCTACGTTACCAGTAGGACTAGCAACATGCTTTGCGAATAGTTCCAAACTCTGTTACTATTTGTATGTGTTATCACCGTGGTTCCACTAATTATGCCTTTTGACATTGAGTCTGGTAACCGCATAATGTTCAGTACGTTTCTCAATGCATTATTATTATTATTATTATTATTATTATTATTCTATCAATGAGATTGTGGAAACATCACGTCCATTACCACTAGGGAAACAGTGTAATTCGAAACTGAACATTTCACAATTAGCGGTGTAGGGATGAATCCTACAGAACAATATCAGTCGGAGGGGCTAATGCTGTTAGATGGAACAACATGCAGGACTGACGGCTGTTTATACTGTATGCGTTGTCCATCAGACAGGGACTAGTTGCGAGCGAAGTAACACCCCCTTGACAGATTGCAATGCACATGCGTACATGTATCGAATTTTATCGTTGTAAACCTCTAGACCAGTGTGACAGACATGTGGCATACACAAACGATGAATTTGTGGATATGCTTCTGGTCCTTCGTGCATCTGATAACTGGGCTGGTGTTTCCACTCATGAATATGCTGCTAGATATCTTCGTTGAGCCATCCAGATAAAAATGTGTTTCATTGTCTGGATCTGTGCCTTCAGGTGTCAGGTTCTCTCCTTCTACCATCGTGTGACAGAGGTCATCCACGGACTCGCCATACCCCAGCTACTGAGGAAGCTATTCTGGACGTCATACACAAAGAACCTCAGCGAAGTACACGTAGCATAGCAAGGCAGCTGCGTGTCTCGCAATGCACAGTCGTTAACATGCTGCACTGGCATGGGCTGCACCCCTATCATTATGCTATCACGCAACACCTCCATTCTGCACATTGCCATCAGCGGATGATTCCAACAACAACAGGAAGCCAACCATGACTTTGTGAACACCATAATACAGTCGGCTGAAGTAGCATTCAGTCATGCGGGTCTCTTCCATATGCACAGTGCCCACCATTAGCGTGAGGTTAAACTGCATGTTACCCGCTAATGTGGATATCAAGTTCGATTCAGCATCAACATCTGGGCCGGAATATTGGGCAATAGGTGTTTGGGCCCCTACATGTTCCTGACTGGTTGACTGCACAAAGGTATCATGCATTCATCTCAAACTATCTGTCTGATGCCCTGGAAAATGTTACACTACATGTTCGGCAGAGGATATGGTTCCAACATGATGGTGCACCTCCATCTCTGGAATTAATGTGCTACAGTATTTGGACAGAACCAGCAGAACTAAGATGTGCTGACACAGGTAGTTACCATACATGTGGTTACAGTGTTGCCATATTGCCACTCTTTAATGTCCTTTTTCTGCCGGATGTAGTCGCTGGATGAAATTTTGTGTGAGGCATGTTTTTATCATTGGCGTGTGAGGAGTCGCGCTGCGAAGCCCCAGTGTGCGAATTTTGCTTCACCCTGTATAAAGCCATTTAAGGTAGGATGAAAGTAAAGGCACATGTTTCAGAATAATTGGCAGTGCTCGGGTCAAGGTAATATCTGTATGCACTGTAAATGTTCATTGCACATTTTTTATATCTTCAGAAATGCCATTTTCGACTTTGTTATGATGATTTGAAAACTGGTCTCGGCCCGAAACTAGTCATAGAATGAATAAAAAAGTAAAAATTTGCAACTAGAGTGGTTTTTCGTTCTACAAAAGGAACTTCCAATATTATTTACCGACTGTCTGTATGAGATCAGCAACCAAAAGAAAAAACTGTCTTTAGAAGTGGATATAACGCAATAGTCCATTTGCAAGTCATGAACAAAATTATAGAATGAGTATAGAATGAGTGTAGATTAGTGCTCTGTCTGTGATTTGTAGGTTTTGAGAAAGCTGTGGACTCAGTATCAACAGAATTTGTATTAAGAGCCCTATATAAACAAGGTATTGATTAAGTATGTATTAGTTTGAGGAAGAATATGTACATTAATGGTACAGCTTCAGTTAGACTTCATCAGGGTAATAGAAAATTTGAAGATGAAACAAGAGTCATGTAAGCAGATGCCACATCACTAAAAGTATTCTCTGCAGCTCTAAAGGAAGCTTTCACGTCCTTATAAATGAAAAACATGTTGGACTACCTGTTTGCCTCTAGTGCACAAAAACTTCAATATTGGAAGAACTTAATATACTAAGTTTGAAAGTTCACAGAGGAAGAAGATCGCACTGCAGTTCCTTCTGTAAATCCTCGCACAAACAAAAAATTGGCTGACATCTAAATCAGTGTCCAAGGAATAGAAAAGCAACTGAAATCACTCAACAGAGGAAAGTCCACTGGACCTGACGGGATACCAGTTCGATTGTACACAGAGTACGCAAAAGATCTTGCCCCCCTTCTAACAGCCGTGTACCGCAAGTCTCTAGAGGAACGGAAGGTTCCAAATGATTGGAAAAGAGCGCAGATATTCCCAGTCTTCAAGAAGGGTCGTCGAGCATATGCACAAAACTATAGACTTATATCTCTGACATCAATCTGTTGTAGAATTTTAGAACATGTTTTTTGCTCACGTATCATGTCATTTCTGGAAACCCAGAATCTACTCTGTAGGAATCAACATGGATTCCGGAAACAGCTCTCTTGTGAGACCCAACTCGCTTTATTTGTTCACGAGACCCAGAAAATATTAGATACAGGCTGACAGGTAGATGACATTTTCCTTGACTTACGGAAGGCGTTCGATGCAGTTCCGCACTGTCGCCTGATAAAGTAAGAGCCTACGGAATATCAGACCAGCTGTGTGGCTGGATTGAAGAGTTTTTAGCAAACAGAACACAGCATGTTGTTCTCAATGGAGAGACATCTACAGACGTTAAAGTAACCTCTGGCTTGCCGCAGGGGAGTGTTATGGGACCATTGCTTTTCACAATATATATAAATGACCTAGTAGATAGTGTCAGAAGTTCCATGCGGCTTTTCGCGGATGATGCTGTGGTATACAGAGAAGATGCAGCATTAGAAAATTGCAGCGAAATGCAGGAAGATCTGCAGCGGATAGGCACTTGGTGCAGGGAGTGGCAACTGACCCTTAACATAGACAAATGTAATGTATTGTGAATACATAGAAAGAAGGATCCTTTATTGTATTATTATATGATAGCGGAACAAACACTGGTAGCAGTTACTTCTGCAAAATATCTGGGAGTATGCGTGCGGAACGATTTGAAGTGGAATGATCATATAAAATTAATTGTTGGTAAGGCGGGTGCCAGGTTGAGATTCATTGAGAGAGTCCTTAGAAAATGTAGTCCATCAACAAAGGAAGTGGCTTAAAAAACACTCGTTCGACCTATACTTGAGTATTGCTCGTCAGTGTGGGATCCGTACCAGGTCAGGTTGACAGAGGAGATAGGGAAGATTCAAAGAAGAGCAGCGCGTTTTGTCACAGGGTTATTTGGTAAGTGTGATAGCGTTACGGAGATGTTTAGCATACTCAAGTGGCTGACTCTGCAAGAGAGGCACTCTGCATCATGGTGTAGCTTGCTGTCCAGGTTTCGAGAGCGTGCATTTCTGGATGAGGTATCGAATATATTGCTTCCCCCTACTTATACCTCCCAAGGAGATCACGAATGTAAAATTAGAGAGATTTGAGCACGTACAGAGGCTTTCCGGCAGTCGTTCTTCCCGCGAACCATACACGACTGGAACAGGGCAGGGAGGTAATGACAGTGGCACATAAAATGCCCTCCGCTACACACCGTTGGGTGGCTTGCGGAGTATAAATGTAGATGTAGATGTAGAATAAGACGCAAAGAATGTGCAGCCAACAATTCAGAAAGAAGACAGAAAACATTAACAATCAGGTCATAGAACCAGTGGATGAGATTTCGTATTTAGGGAAGTTGCGAAAATAAGCAAAACATAAATAAAAATGTGGAGAGCATCATATTTCATTTATGGATATGATGATCAATATATGTACAGGTCATCACTTTGGTGAAATCTGTCCCCCCACCCCCACCCTCCCCCACTCACTGCCAACCCTCTTATGTTTCTTGATGTACCTATGATATTGCAACTCACAATGACTGCTTTCTGTAGCAAGTATACTGATGAAATGACTGTATTATTATCAGTTACATGTTTTGTGTAATTTCTGTGTCATGCACTGCTCTGGATTGCAATGACAGCAATTAGTATTTAATTTTCCACTGTTAACAAAATGATTTGTTGTGTCTGTGACAGTCATGTTGTAGTAATTTTATTGTTTTTTTTCGTAATGGCTTTGTACACCCTAGCTCTGAAGTTACCTTCACGCAATAAAGAGTAGCATATTCAAATGAATAAGAAATTAATAAATTATTTACAGTTTCTGACATTTAATTTCAGAGCGAACATACAGGAAAGCTCCTCAAAAGCCTCCATCGACAGTGCAAGTATTTGGTGTGAACCCTACAACTGTCAAGGTACTGTGGCGATATGTTGCCCCATCAGCAGAGGAAGAACCAGTCATTGGTTTTAAGGTATGTCTTAACAGATTGTTTGATGTGTAGTTGGTCATGATGTTTGTGTGACAAATACAGTAGTGTACACAAATTCTTGGAAAATCCACAAATACAGTTATTGTAAGTAGCATTGGTGAGCTCTGTACTAGATTTAAAAAAGAAAAAAAGAAACATAAGTTGTTTTAAAAAGATAATTTGATTGAGAAAATGGTAAAATTACACGGAGACACAATGGCTGGCCACTACTGATATTCAGGAGGCAAAATTTAACTACTGGCGATAGACACATGAAAAGTAAAGGTCATTTACTTCTCAGTCTGTCCTTCCATTGTTTTCAAACTAAATCTAGCTCAGTGCTTACTATCTCTGAACTCCGACTCTGATTCCTTCCCCTTCGTATTTGCCTCCCCTCAGCCTAACAACTGCTGGGTCCATCTCAACCTCAGGTCTGAGTGACTCTCCCCTCCTTCACAACATTCCAAAATCTATCCCATTTTCCTCCCTGGGGAAGGAGCTTGCAGTTCCATAAGCTAAGAATAGTTTTTGTATTTTTTTCTACTTTTAATGTGCGTATTAGAAATGTAGAAATTGTCATACAATACTGACCAATGACATTATGAGGTTAGTAGCATGTAAATCAAAATAAATAAAAGTGTAATAGCCAATATTTGTGAGGCACATGTTTGATTATTTTTCGTAACAATTAAGTGCCTACCACATTCATGTTGGTGGTGCTGCTTTTTAAAAAACTACTTGATCATCTTTGATGTAATCATAATGGATTTTACCACTATTTATTCATACTGGTTATCAAAGACATGAATTTAATACATGGTACAGTAGAATGTAGTATCCAGAAATCTGAATGAGCGTACAGGCAGAAGTTTAGCAGACGTTATTCTGATTAGAAGAAATTTATGACCACAGATAGAAACATTTGAGAAACTGGCTTAAAGCTACACACAGTTGGCCAGTCATCAAGAAAGAATTGGTTACTCTTTAGAATTTGAGAAGTGATGTCATGTGGAAAATAGAAGAGAATTGATTAATGAGCACTTGTCAAGTTGCCCATGAAGTGCTCACTGAAGAACACAATTTTTAGAGCACTGTGAAACAGCAAAAGCAGCATTTGCAAGCAATGAGGCCCTGTGATTTTGAACCTATAGTTCAATTCAGTCAGTGGATATCCAGCTCATTTATGCAGTGCCGAACTTCTTGGTGTTTATACTTTTCATGAATGAGGTCTCTAATAATTGTGATGGTATTTAAGCTGCCACAATAACCATGTTTGAAATGATGAAAATCCATACACCACATTTCTGTCTGATCACTAGCAATGACTCCCACACAGTTTATGGACTGGAAATGTACAAGATGAACTAATTGAACATCATTAGCTGCCACCTTGTTTTAATGGTGCTTGTTACTTGATATTAATTTGAAATGTGCTGCCATAGTTTTTGGAGACTGTATCTCTTGTCCACCATAAGATGCAATTTTGTCACAGCAGTGTACCATCCTATTTCAACAATAAGGTTTGTGAATATCTGAGCAACAGATGTCATTGTATTAAAAGTGGAAGTCCTGCCCTGTGGCCAGTGTGATCACTGCTATCTAGATATAGCCCCGATACCAACTTCTCTGAATTGTGTAGGTGGGAGTTGTCCTTACAACATGTACTCCTGGCCTCAATCACAGCTAGCCCCTGTCTAATATCCATCTCCACACCTATTCCCACGTCCCTCACTTCATTCATTTCACACTGCCACCATCCTCTCCCGATAGATATCTAGATACCTATGGGAATACATGGACGTCATTGGAGCATGAAATCTCAGTAGAAACTGAGTCTCGTTGTACAAATTGCAACAGGCATATTTGAGATAGTGAAAATTTTATGCGGCATGGTAATGCACACATAAGTGCTGATGATCATCACTTTTAACAATTGCTTTGAGCTTAAACTACTGCTATGAGATGTATGTTGTTTATGTCAATAAAAAAATAAATATTCATTGACAAAGTATTCAGTTTAGATTCCTCTAAAATATATAGCCCAGTTGCTTTGGATACCCCATATAGAGCACAGCTACACCAAATCGTAAGCCATCCAATTTATTCTGTATCTCTGTGTTGTTGTGTTATACACCGATGCAGTAAATAGAGAATTAAGACCACCTCATTGGCAAGTTAATAGTCTCGGGCACATAATATGCAAACAACTTTTTTTGTAGCACTAATACTGTAGTCAAAGATTGTAGTTTCCCAGCACACTAAAAGATTAAAACATCCACAAAATACTTACACAATTACAGTAATATAATATATTGAGTTACTTTTCTTATGTACAACACATATTTACACAACTTTCACAGTGCCTTGTTTCTTGAGATACCTGTAATCAAAAATGATAGTCTGCTTTTTAGCACTGTTGGATTTTAGGTTCAAAGTGTCCATCTCCTATTGATTTACTCTGTCTATAACAGGGCTGTCCACTCCAAATGCTGTGACAAATCTCCGGACAATGTTGATGCTGGCAATAGCTTCACTGAATGATGGTGTTTCCATTTCTTCATCCCCAATATCGTCATCTTCTTCAATATCTTCATCATTCTGCTTTACTTCAGCTTCGTAGATTTCCTCAACATCTCAGATGTATGCAGTGATGGCATCATCATCGCAAGCTACAAATTCATCAAAAGTGATGGGGAAATTGTTAGATACCTGCACCCAATTGTGCATTCCACTACTGCTTTGTCACCTTCTTTGTCGTGAGTGCTCATTTCATTAAATCCAGCCTTTTGAAAGCAATTTGACATAGTTACCTTAGTTACCATTTTCCAAGCTCCTGTGAGCATGTGTATTGGTTGCAGGATGTTCAATTTAAGCACTTTATTCCTATCAATAAGCAAGTGCTTTCAGGACAAGAGCTTTCCAATACTTGGTTTTCAGGCTATGAATAATCCCTTACATCCATGGGCTGGAGTCTGCTAGTGCAATTTGCAGGAAAGAAATGCACTTTCCCATTCTGCAGAAATCCTAAGTCTGTTGGATGAGCAGGACACTCGATCACAAAGAGAACAACCGTCCTGTTTTTAGCACCCATTCGTGCATCAATAGCTTGCAAGAACTTTTTGAACAAGTCCGCAGCCATCCAAGCACTTTTGTTGCTATAATGCTTAGATAGCAGCATAGCACTGTTCTTAAAGCAACGTGGTTTGTGGAACTTTCCAGTTACTGTGGGATCCAGCTTGTCGCTGGCATCTGCATTGCTGCATAAGAGAACAGTAATTCTCTGCTTGCTCATTCTTCCTCCATGGCATGCTTCTCCTTTAACACTTAAGGTTTTAGAGGGCATGAGTTGGTAAAACAGGCCTGTTTCATCCACATTGTACACATCCCGAGATTCGAAATCTTCCAAGAGGGGTGGTAGCACCTCTTCTTTCCAGTGTTCAACACTTTCATCACTAACTGCTGTACTCGCTCCACATACTGCCCTGCAAGTTATCCCATAGCATTTTTTGAACGTATCCAGCCAACCATTCAAAGCTTTGAATTCTGTTAGCCCAAGTTTCCCTGATATTGTAGATGCTTTCATTTTTATCAATGCCCCATCGATTGGTAAATTTTCAGCATGTGCTCTCTTGAACCACTCCATTAGCTTCGATTCCATTTCTTCATACAGCGACTTTTTAACATTTTTTCCTCTGCTTTGCTTTTAAACTGCACTGTGTTTCTCGATCCAGAATGTTCTCCTTGTTCTTCAATATTCCTGAGAATGAAAACTGTGCAAGTCCCAGGCATAGAGCCATTTCACTTACGGGCACATTTGCGTTTCTCTCCACTTCCTGAATCAAGTTCACTTTCTCCGTGACAAATAGAGGTTTTCTTTTTGTTGCCATAGTCAATTTCACTACAACAATGAATGTGAGTGAGCAAACTGATATACAGCTGGATTCTCCACGCAGTACACAGTAATACACGAACTGATGCAAACTTGCATAAACTGACGCTATACTGTAATGCTGCTATGAACGTACAGACTCCGACAGAGCTCGGCCATGTGCAAGCATGCAAAGCGGCGCAAGTGTTAGCATGCTGTACATAGTTAGTCTTTGGCTATGGTCGGCTAAGTTCAAGCTTGCTCGTGCATGTAGTGAGGAATCGATATGGAAGATGATCGACCGTATCCAATATAAATGCTGGAGTTCATGGGTTCTTAAAGCCCGTATTACACGATGCTTGCATTTGGAGGCAAAGCCTACGGAAGTTCCGAAAAATCCCGCTAGTAGCCACCACAAGTACTGTAATTACCGTATTTACCCGATTGCAAGTCGACCTCGAATGCAAGCTGCACCCCAGAAATGAGACTCAGAGAAGAAAAATAAATAAATAAATAAAAATTAATCAAATAAAATAAAATAAATTTTACCGTGATTTCAAGCCGGACTTCAAGTGAAAGATATGGCTCATCATATGATGGATAGAGTATTAAGTGGCCCTACCTCTCAGGGATTTGGGACACTTAAAATTACAATTACATCGCAAAACACTGACGACAGTGAAAATTCACGATATCTATCAAAATATAGTATTCCTGATCTACACGCACATGAGCTGTGAGCAGTGACGTCACAGACATGCTCGCTGCACTGCATACTGAAGCACAGTCATGATTTTTCATGTTTTATTATGAACGCTAGTGACTCCTTGTTGCTACTTTTGTACAAAGTATCATCCTCTCTGCCATCAAGCATGTTAGAAATACAGTATTTATCAAATGCCAGACGAACAGTTTCACTTGGGAGACCTTTCCAAGATTGACTATGCACACGCACACTTGAGACATCTTGCACATTTAACATGTCCTGTAGGTGTTAATTGCCTATCTTCTTTCATTAGGCACCGTGTATACATATTTTTCTGCTTGTCCATAAAAAGTTTGTTTAAACATCTAACGGATGCAGAATGGATGTCATCCATTCTGGAATTACAACCAAGTCCGTTTATACCTCTGCTAATATTCCCCCCCCCACCCCTCCACCCCCCACCCCACCCCGCCCGCCCGCCACAGCTGGTGTACAGTGATCTGCGTACAAATCTAACACAAGCATATGTGGCAAACCTAGCAAAGTACCAGAACGACGTTGCCAGAGCGGTCTGATCCACTCTAAAACCATGTCCTCCGTGAACCAGTCTTACATGTGAAATGAATGGTGGCTGTTTATGGCCATCGGCCGTACAAGCCAGCATGTATTTCCGGTGCGCAGTTTGATGATGTAGCACTGAAATGGGACGAGTTTTTTCCCCATATTTTTCAGGCCCAATTGTGGCACCCTTTAAAATCCTGGATTTTCTGACATGCTTTTACTTGAATTATTTCTGCTTCCTCACAAAATTCACTATGAATTCAATCTCATTGTGGCAGCCACGTTGTGGTCCAGAAAATTCTTTTCTGTTGCTGAAACAAGCTGAAAGTTGTTAGTTTTGCTGTCTCCATGTCTTACTGAAGTTCAAAAGCAAACTGAAACAAACATTTTTGCGAGCACTGCTCTCATTAGCTGGAGTTGTCGAAATTTAAAGCCAAGCTTGTCAAGTTTCTTCAAAACGTCCGTTTTGATGGTATATATGTAAAGAGATTTTTTTAATTGCTATGAATATTTGAAGAATTGCTAAATTCACACATGATAAAAAATACCTTAACATTCATTACTCAAAACTAGCACAATGGCTTCTGTGGCGGCTTCTAGTGGCAAAAAGCAGCAATAAAGGCCACAAGCACTTACGGCAGAAACTAGCGGCATTTTTCGGAACTTCTTAGGCTTTACACCCGAATGTAAACTGCATGCATCCATGCCGTTGAAGGGTTAGAAAGACAGTGGTGCACAAAAGATTCTCATAGTGTTTATTACTGACAGTACAGGTAACAGGACCCATCTACTTAAAAAAAAAAGGTCCTGCGACAAATGATGCCATCAACTCGTACTATGCAGTTATCTGTGCACAATGAAGCAGTACTACTTGACGTGTGAGCCGATTTTCTGTTGCCCATAATCTGCATTTCTGCGTATTGTCGTGCCCTTGGAGATGGAAATGGGCCCATCTATACACAGTATGTTTCATGGAAAATCATTGTGCAATTCCATGCAAGCAAGAAATTCTAGAGCATACGTTTGTTTTACTGGAAGGTAAGCATGAAGCAATCCCTGAAGATGGGTTATTTTGTATGGAAAGCAATGCAGGATCCTTCGTAGAATTTTGTGCACCAAGAGTTGTTTTTATGGGGCAGTCAACTGGACAAGTCCTTTTTGGAAAAATGAAGAAAACCGCAGGACAGTTGCTTAATCCACACACTCTATTGTGTACACGACAGGTTTCAAAACCATTACAGTTCCATCATCTGGTGTAAAAAAATAAAATCACATAATCATCTGAGGTCATCCTCACCCTAATGTTGTTATGGAAAATAAAATGGACAAAAATTCCATAACAGCCATACCTCTCACGTTGTTATGGAATTTTTGTCCATTTTACATTTTTGACACAAAATCTTTGGTTCCATGACAACATTGGGGTTAGGTTGACCCCACATGATTAAGTGATTTTATTTTTTATGCCAGATGGTGGAATTGTAACTGGTCCGAAACGGCCATGTACCCAATAAAGATAGTGGATTAAGCAACTGTCCAGTGGTTTTCTTCATTTTTCAAAAAAGAATTTTATGCACTCTGCTCACAGGCATGTCCAGTGTTCGGACAATTCTGCGTGCACTGGATGTTTGCACACGACCATTCGACCCCTCCTACAGTGCTGTGGCCACATCATCTACTGCCACAATGCACTTTCAAAGAAATCCCCTTTGTGAATATCATAATCATTTTCTCCAGACCATTGGCAGACAATCAGACCAACACCTTTTCTCATACCTTTGAGTATCTGGAACTTCTGCAGAGCTACTGGCACACAGTTACTGTACTTGTTACTTGTAAAAGAGCTTTACATGCAGTGCAATCATGTATTGAGGCAGTCATGCCAAACATCAGAGATACAGACTGAGGAACAGCCGTGTACCCCACATCTTTTATTTTGCATATTCTGCCACTTACAGCACCATCTACAGAAAAATTTTTGTTAAATTCTTTTGTCTCCACAACTTTTCCCCCTTCTTTGATAATAATCCAGTCAAATTTGATATCCTTCAGAGCAGTGGTTCTTTTTTAAAGCATTTTGAAACTGGAACTCCAAGTACGTCAAGAGAAACCCCTGGCATCACATGTTTGATTTGCACTAACGTAATTTTGTTATGCCTTGTAAAATATCATTGTTTTTTGTTTCTGAAAATCTTTGTTCCTTTCATCTTCTATATATTTAATTTCACTCTCTTTCTCTCCATTTTTAATTTATTTATGTATTTATTTTCCAGGTCCGTATTTGGGAGATTGATCAAGACATGAGCACAGCAAATGACACAATTGTTTATGTCGGTTCCAAGCTAGAAGCATATGTGGATAATTTGTCACCAGGTAAAATCTATCACATGAGGGTCTTGGCATTTTCAAATGGAGGTGATGGTCGAATGTCTTCTCCGGCATTGACTTTTCAGATGGGTAAGTGTTAATTTTTCCTGAAGTTCAGTAAGATATTATTTAGTTACAGTGTATGGTTAGATGATGATTTACCATGTATTGCATGGTGTTGCCATTTGGCAACAAACCACAAATTTATGTATAATGGTAGGGAAACCACTCATATATGCATGATATCACCTTCTCGTAACACATACAGTGCAACTGCATCAAGCTAAACTGAGTTTAGCTTCATTATGTTGGCAGAAATAGTTCAAAATCAATAATCTCTGCTGCAGGTCTCGTGCATGTAAACATACACGAAAGAAGCTGAAAGAGAGAATTATTTTTGCCACTAAGATTTTTAAGGTATGTGAAATGATGCTTGATGATAACAAAGATTATGTTTCTATGGCACTGTAACGGTAATTAATCAGTATTTTCAAATTGTTTCCATTTGGCAACAAACCTAAAATATCGATTAAGTCAAAATTTAGAATGAAATTTTCACTCTACAGCGGAGTGTGCGCTGATATGAAACTTCCTGGCAGATTAAAACTGTGTGCCGGACCGAGACTCGAACTCGGGACCTTTGCCTTTCGCGGGCAAGTGCTCTACCAACTGAGCTACCCAAGCACGACTCACGGCCCATCCTCACAGCCTTAGGAGACAAGGTACTGGCAAAAGTAAGGCTGTGAGGACGGGGCGTGAGTCGTGCTTGGGTAGCTCAGTTGGTAGAGCACTCGCCCGTGAAAGGCAAAGGTCCCGAGTTCGAGTCTCGGTCCGGCACACGGTTTTAATCTGCCAGGAAGTTTCAAGTCAAAATTTATATGTTCAACATGTTACATAGTATTTTGTGTGTCAGACCCTACCTCAGGGCAATTTTTTTCCCCACTGAAATTCATGTACTAAAAAACAGCCATGCAATAGAGGGTTAAACAGTTTGCATCTATGAACTCCTATATCTTCAACACTTCTTTTTAAATCACTTCTGAACCAAAGTTCAGAAATAGATTAATACAGGTGCATACATTTGTTTATTATTCCAGGAGGGTTATTGAGTAATTCATTCTGGAAATCTCTGTAACTGTTATAAGCCTCCACTGTGTTCTAATTGCTACGATATTATGTTAATCAATCATTTTTCTGGATCTTAAAGACCTCGGACAGTGGCAAGTTCATTGATTCCTACATAGTTGGAGCATTTGTGAAAACAATCACAGATCTTCCAGCATTCATTGTCGTAACTGTAGGAAACTTTGTCCACTTAAAAAAAAAAGAATGTTAACTTTTATTGTGACAGGACGATGTGTACCACAGTGCTCAGCTTCATATGTAGTAAAGTGGGAACTAAACTATGTAAAAGAAAACTGTTCATCATCAGTACTGATATTACAAACCAGGAGGAGACACCCAGTGCTCCAGGGATAACAAATCCTGACTAATCGAAACCTCTAATATACTGTATGAAGTGTACTAGAGGAATCATACAAGCCTGAATGCAGTGATGATGTGTGTTTTAGTGTGTGCTATGCTCATACAGAAAGAGGGTACTGTTCATCCAGTAAAGCAAGTTTTGTCCCGACCTCAGGATTACATCCTCTAAGATAGTGGTGATCTCTCACACACTTGAAAGTGACATACATTGGTCTGATGAAAACGAGCATAAACTAACATGTCTACTCTGGTCTCCACAATTGCCAAATGTTAATCTTATTGAGCCATTATTGTATTTATTGGAGACAGACTTAGAATGTCTCATTTATTCACTTACCAAGCAAGTGACTGGCACAGTGGACCTGCATTTGGGATGAGTGGGGTTCAAACCCGTATCTGGTCATCCAATGGATTGTCTGTGATTTCCTTGAGGTGAATGTCAGGCTCTTGCCTTTGAAAAGAAAATGACTGATTTCCTTCCCCATCCTTGTAGTATTTGAACTCTTGATCCATCTTCAATGACTTTGTCATGGACGTAACATTAAATCCTAATGTTCCTTCCTTGTGTGGTTTATTCATAATTCACCTTTAGCTCTGACTGTGCCTAAAGCAATACAGGGAAGAACAGCTCAGTGACTGATTAAATTTTCATTGGTGTCTCAGTACTGATTAGATTCAGTGTGAAAATGGCTAAAGGCCCCTGTAAATGCTCAGATGTTTTTGATAAAATTGCTATTATCTAGCCATGGATTTGCCAAGCAACCCCATACATGTTCAAACAATGTTTGTCAGTTTAACCTCACTTTGAAGTAGACACTATTCGTGTTTGTGTGTAGTTTGAGCATAGTGAGTACAGCCACAAATGCATACAAAGAAGTCCTGTCATTGACTTTGGCACTATGTTTAAAGAAGAATAAATTAAGTCTAAAGTTATTAAGTCCCTCCTGAAAGAGCAAACTTAGCCATCAAGTTCACTCTTGTCTAGCCATGAATGTGTTAAACAAGCACATACATGTACTAAGAAAGCTGGTCAATTTAACCTTACTTTTGAATCAGACACTTATTTTGTACACTGTCTTTTGCCACTAATGGGAATGGCTACAGATGTTGATAGAGCATTTCTAACGTTGCCTCTGCACTGTGTTTAAAGAAGAAGAAAACAAGATGCTGGTCAAGGGAATGGTTTAAAATGATAAATATGCAACTGGAAACCTGTTAATGGGAATGTTTCAGATAGAACCTGATGATTAAAAAAACTTCCTGCAGATGGGCAGTGAAACGTTTAATAACTTGTTCATCATTACTTCAACCTCACATTGAAAAAGAAGACACAAAGTATGCAAAAACTTATTCTCTTCTACTTGGTCATTTAATGACAGGTCATTAAAATACCTCAGTGTGGGAACATATAGCCCATATCGTCCATGGAAGAACCAGAGAACTTAAATTTCTTTTATTTCATTCCACTCCACTTGTATGTGACTGTATGTGTAAAATATTGATTTTGTTCATAACCTCTTCATGTGTAATATATGGCTAGGTAAGATATGGTACCTCTACTATTTTAATAATTGTCTGTGCCATTTTGTTTTTATACTTGATTGTAGTTTTCATAGTAGCAGAAACTCACGATAAAGTGAGATAAATCATAATAAATCAATTTTTCACTAAAAAAATGTGGTGAAACATCAACACAAACAATGTCTGCCATCTTGTCAAACTTTCTGTCAATCAGAATTTCTCTCAAACACATCAGAAACAATCTATGCTTGACAAACACGTGAAACTGCACCATACCTGGCCAAATATTTGACAAGCGTAGTTAAGTTTCACAAAATGTTTGATCGTTTACGGGGACCTTAACAGACCTCCAGCACTGACATACACAATTCGGCAGTAGCTTGTTACAGAGAATGTTGTGAAGCACCAGAGATGTGGTTGAAGAGGCTGGGAGTATGAACTTTGCGAGCAAGATACACAGAAGAGAGTCAAAATCATGTATGGGATATAATGAGGATAGTGTCTGTAGAGCAACATATGTATTCGCTGTATTGAGAGAATAAAAATGTTTGTGTCAGTACTGAATGAATGTAATGGAAGGAATAATGATAGCAACTCATTGTATAGTTACAGAGTTGAGTGGCTGACAGGCACAAACGCAAAAACTAAGCTTTTTCATGATGTCCTTCTTCAGAGCTAACCAGTACAGCACGTGCGCCCATGCACACGCATGTGTGTGCTCGCGCGCACACACACACACACACACACATTGTCTCAGTCTTCACCATTGTACCAGCACTACATGCAACATTTGTACGGTGTAGTTTACTGGGACAGTGTAGCCATGGAGTGGTATGTGTGTTTGTATGTATATTTTGTCCTATTTCTCTCTGAAGAAGGACATCGACCTAGAGCATAGTAATGTTTTCAGTCTTGCAGTCTCATATTTGTGCCTTTGAATGATCAGCATCTCCACTATATGGTCAGTTATTACCTTCACTCCTTCCATTAATTATTTTCCACCCAGGACTTTCTATTATTACATTTACTGATACATAAAAAACCTTGGTTATTGTGGTTGAATTGGAAATTAACCTTGCTGCACAATACGAATTAGTCTCATGTCCATAAGGTAAAGGTCTCCAAGATGAATAAGAAACATTGTTGTGCTAACATGGTATTGCAACAAGAAACAAACACAAGTGTAAAAGCATTAAATAATTTACAGACAGTTGCCTGAATAAATTCGTTCTCTCTCTCTTGCTTTCTTTCTTTCTCTCACTTCAAGATTAAATGTAATTTAAGCAACTATTACACAAAAAATACAAATGCTGTATCAGTTAAAATACCAGCACAGCATCTGTCATGACAGTCAGCTCGTGGTGGTGGTGGTGTTGTGAGAAGCTTGAGATAAGTTATATCTAGCACAACAAGAAAGCAGATAGGTTTTTGCCAAAGACTCTCATTATAAAAATTGTGTTCCAGAATCGGTGGGTTATTACCCGTTCCTGCCTCTCTGAAGAAACTGGAACAATTTGTGGATAGAATGTTGTAAAAATCCCATTGACCAAAATTCAACATGGACTAATTTCAAGGAAGATAAAATTTATTTTTGGGTGTCATATGTGGCCTTCCAGAATTTAGACAAACTATGGTATTATTTTAACTTCAGACCAACACATGGTCACAGAAGCACTTCAGATGCATACAATGTATATTAATAGCATCCTCTCACATTACATCATGAAAACAAGCTATATGTTTTTTTCCACATGGACCCTTAAAGTTCCTCTTACTAGTGCCTTCACAGTGGTACACTAGTGTCTATAGAAGAGTCAGATGCAGTAGTTTCTGTAGAAGAATCACAGTTGATGCATAACTATTTTTATTGATGTTTTTAATACCTAATCCTCATTGAATGCTGTGCAGGTTGTAAACTTCTGAATTCTGATAGCACCTCCACATGATGATAGATGCAAAACATGGTAGTCAGATTTCAGTATCTGTGCTCCATTTGCTTCATGGTATTTTACATTTCCTTCATGCCGGAACCTTTGTGTGCATTATTGACTAACAATTCTGGTATCATTTTAAATTTATGATGCAGAGACAAATCTCTCTCTCTCTCTCTCTCTCTCTCTCTCTGTGTGTGTGTGTGTGTGTGTGTGTGTGTGAGAGAGAGAGAGAGAGAGAGAGAGAGAGAGAGAGAGAGCTAATATTCTCGAGTAATATAGGTTGTATACCATCTTTTGTGGCTGTAATAAAAGTATTATTTAGGCCGCACACATTTTGCTTTATTTTAAAGCACCTTCAGTGGCTTTAAAATAAAGCCAAACACATATATTACAGTTGCAAGAGGTGGTATATAACCTATAACTTGTATAAATGTGGCTGCAGAAGAGAGGCCTAAAAACAAAAAATAACTAATATTATGGATTTCTGTTAAGCTTCGGGATAACCTTTCATCAGTTCCACACAATATTAGCATCTGCAACTATTTTATCCATTATGATATGTTGTGGAGACCACTAATCAAAATAGAAATATTACTATTTCTGTGTCAGTCACAAATTTCCTTATCCACTTTAGATTTGGTCTGTTACACCACCATGGACAGAAGGAATCTCTTACATAACTATTCTCAGAGGTAAACATTGATGATCTCTTGTGACAGGTTATGGAGTGATCAGGAGGTTACATTGTGCCTTGTGGGCACAAGAGGTACAGGTTATGTGCTGCATTGTAATGTGAGATGTTGTCTAAGCCCGTCACTGTACATGAATTGATATGATAATAGCTTGTATTTCAGTGGTGTTCAGAAACATAGTGATGAGCTTGGGTTAGTACCTCCATTACTGTGTTGCTCACAACACACTGAATGTCACCAAAATAATCCCCTTTCAGGGCACACAGGATGCTTCGTTAAGACCATTTATACAAGTTATAGGCTATATACCACCTTTTGCAACTGTAATAAAAGTCTTAGAATATATCTGTTTGGCTTTACTTTAAAGCCACTGAAGGTACTTTACAATAAAGCAAGTTAAGTAACAGCTCAGAGTGAAAATATTGGTAGCATCAGATATAAATTTTCAGTAGTGTATTTTTTGGATAAGTATAAGGTGTTCTCTCTCTCTCTCTCTCTCTCTCTCTCTCTCTCTCTCTCTTTCTTTCTCTTCCCCCCCCCCCCCTCCCCCCTCTTAATTGAGTTTCGATATTGTATAATAAATTGTGCTTATTGAACATTTTCTTTAAGATACAATTAATAATTTTGTATGTTACTTCTTTTCTTAGGAAACTTTGTTTCTTAGTGCCTTTGTTACAAGGATTTGTGGAGAAGTCTTACTTGGAAGTAAGATTTATAATTATAATACAGTGCATGTGTGTGTGTGTGTGTGTGTGTGTGTGTGTGTGTGTGTGTGTACACACGTGCACACACGTTTGTGAGTGTGGTGCTTTTCTGTCTTTCCAGTGCTGTTGTGCATGCTGTTACAAGACTGAGTTACTATAGAAATGAAAAAATACAGATTCCCTGTAAGCTTTGTTGTCAAAATATCTTTGACTGTTGTAGTGTGGTCTAAAAAAGAATGTTACATTGCGAACTGTTTCATGGTCTGTGTTGGCATGTGTTAGGTATACATGCTTAAGCATGAATTTTTGAGTACTTAGAAGTCCACATTTGTTGGATGATTAATAGCATGTGTGTAAGATATGTGGTGTTTGGTTTGTCGTGTTTCGTACAGTTGACACGGTGTAGTACGGGCTGTGAGATGTGTGTCCAGTGAGAAAACTGGACACTAATTGGAGTGAGAGCACACAGCTCTGCTACTACCCACCTTAAAAATATTCGACAATTGAGTGACACATACCTGTTATCTTCCTTTTCTGTAATTAGAGACTATAACAACTGGATTCCTATTGTGTCAGTGATACTGCTGGCAGGTGACCATGTCATTGCTTTCACTGGCGCTTCTAGCACATTTGCTGCCACTGTTATTACTATCACTACCATCACTTTAATAAGTCGATTGAGATAAGCGTCCATATTGGTCAACTTCTATACTTTGTTCATGTGACTCTTGACTTAGAATTTATGGGGTTTGTCCAGAAACGTCAGGACTGTAGGGTGGCTGTGCACCTTTGTCACACCAATCTTGGTCAGGTAGGCAGTGACAACAAAGGCAGTGTAAGCTGGAAAATTGTCATGGAGCAGTCTGCACAAAGTAGAGAACTCCTTTCAGATGCAGGCTGCCCTGCAATTCAGTTTCTGAAGCACTTATTTGTTAAATTGAGCATTGACAGTCTGACCAGGGGGTCAGGTGCACTCTCCCCATTACATCAGAAAAAACTATGAGCATGGACTTCACATGAGACTTGCTCGTGTGAACTTTCTTTTGGTGCAACGACATCATTGCCATTCCGTACTCTGCCTCTTTGACTCCAGATTGTAGTGAAAACCCCCTGACTGATCCCCAGTGATCATGTTGTCCAGGAAATTAGGGTCATCTTCATACAATTGCTTGAATGCTTCACACACTTCCACTCATTGTTGCTTTTGCACATTGGTCAAAACTGTGGGCACAAGTTTTGCACATATCTTCTGATACAATTTCCTGGGCAACCATTTTTGGCAAGTTCAATGATGCCAACATCAAGGTAGCACTCTTTCAGTGGTCTGAATTCAGTAACTGGTGCATATGAGACTCATGGTCACATGTTCATGATCCCCCCAGGGGGCTCGCCGCTATACGGCAGGTTCGTGCTTGGCTACCAAGGGGCCCCAGCCTTTGCAGCATCTTTTTCCTTCTGTGCTGCATGTCTATCCTCTTGCTGTTCCTTTTCCTCTCCCTTGGGGAACATGCCTGGCATGTTTTTGGGAGTGTGTTCTGCATTTGCAGTAGCTGACATCAGAACAGTCTCTCCACTGTTTTTCATTCCTTTTTTTCTTTCTTCATTCACCTTCTCCTACTATTCCTGCACTTCTGCGTTTCAGGTTCCTCTTTTCCTTCTTCCTCCCTTTGCACTCCTGAAGGCTGGCCCACGTGTCTGATGTGTAACAGATGACTGGGTAACATGTAGTTCCCAGCCCCGTGTTGACAGGTAGGGTTCGCATGTACCACCTGGTACAGGCCAGGCCCAGGGAGGGGCGCTTGCCTAGCTGCTACCTTCCCAAATTGCTAATTGGTCCCTCTGTCAGGTGTTTGGTAGGTGTGATCTGAGGTATGAACAATCACCTAAGGCGGGTGAGCTCCCCTCTGAGGGGGGCCCCCAGTTGGAAGGAGCATGCCACGGAGACACTGGCAATCATGGAGGATTTTCTCGCAATGTGGCAATCATCATCTTCACAGTCAACGTCTACCAAACGAAAACGGAATGAAGCTCACGATTCAAAGACTCTCCCAGCTGCACGACAGTACATCGTGGTTTCACGTACTGAAGATGGTCAGTCCTTTGAAACAGTAAATCATTTTGTTATTCGGAGAAGTGTTGATGCACTTGCCAGCCCTATGAAATCCTGCTCTCGTTTACACAATGGCACTTTGCTTTTGGAGTCTACTTCTGATTATCAAGCACAACAATTGCTTTCTGCTTCACTCTTCTATGGCTATCCTGTTCGCGTCGAGGCCCATCGAATGCTGAGTTCTTCCCATGGTGTTATTTACACTAGGTTGCTTGACAGTCTGACCAAGGCAGAAATCCATATGTACCTCTCTGATTAGGGTGTCATTGCAGTCCATTGAGAGATGAAAAAGGTAGATGCATCCTTAATGCCCACATGCTCTCCTTTTCTCACTTTTGATAGTGTGGTGCTTCCGCCAAAGATCAAAGCAGGTTATGAAGTTATCACAGTCTGACCGTACATTCTGAACTCGATGCGCTGCTACCAGTGTCATCGTTCCAACCACATTCGAATGTCCTGTCGACTCAGGGCCAAATGTGTAACCTGTGGTGGGGAAGCTCAGGGGCGATAGTCCGCCTCTTTCTCCCCGCTGTATCAACTGAAATGGCGACCATGCTGCCTCCTCTCGAGATTGGCCCGTGTATCTTGATGAGTGGGCTATCCAGGAGATCGAAGTCAAGGAAAAAGTGCCTTACCTGGTCACTTGCAAGTTGTTGACTAGTTACAAACACTGCATTTTACTACCTGGCACTTACAGTACTGTTGTTGTTACATCTCGCTCTATGAAGGACATAGCCACACAAACATACGACCTCAAATTCAGCACAGCGGTTGTAAAATCACCCAGTGTCATGGTAGTGCCCCCCTTTCCTCCTCCAGCTGTGCAACAAGCCACCAAACGTTCACCTCATGTGGCGGAGTCACCTGCTACACAACTGGCAGGGCAGAAAGGACAGGAGGAATACTGCCATGAAGAGTTCCTACATCATTCCAGCTAACAAACTTCTGAGGTTTCCTTTGCCAACCGGAAAGGCTCCAAGAAGTCAAACAGTCTTCTGCTTTGCCATCTAGGCAGTCTTCTTCAACAGTGTCACTATGTGATACCCTCGCCCGCCTGATCTCCGTGTCACCGGTGCACACAGCTGACCTCCGTGTCACCGGTGCACACAGCTGACTTCCGTGTCACCGGTGCACACAGCTGACTTCCGTGTCACCGGTGCACACAGCTGACTTCCGTGTCACCGGTGCACACTGCTGACCTCCATGTCACTGGCGCACACCACCAACTGTTTTTCTGCCCTGGCCCCGCAGGCCGAAAGATGGAGACTGCCAACATCTCTGTAGATCTCATGGAGCAAGATCCTCCAGCCTCTGCGCACAGTAGCAGTGAGTCTTCGAAGGCTGGCACTTCATTTTTTTTCCTTCCTCCCCTTTCCTTGTCATGACTCTCCTCCAATGGAATGTTCGTGGCCTTTGATCCAACAAAGACGACTTAGGGGTGCTCTTAGAATCGCAGTGTCTGATTGTTCTCTGCCTCCAGGAAACAAAATTGCCTCCTCACGACCGCTTTGAGCTCTCGAATCTCTTCCCAGTCTGCTTTGACCTTCCCCCCGAGGAGAGCATACCATCTCGTGGGGGAATCACGCTGCTCATCCGGAATGACATTCGTCTCCTCACTACCCAGCTTCAAGCTGTTACAGTCCTCATTTTCCTTCCTCACTTGACCTTTTCCCTTTGTGCTGTTTAATCCCTCCATCATTCGGTGTCATCAGGGCACATTTCCTCCAGCTCATTGGGCATCTCCCTCATCCCTTTCTACTGCTTGGTGACTTTAATGCATGGGCTGAGGTGTCCAGCGGCGCAATTCACGTGTGGAGACATCCTCTCTGCTGATCCTATGGTGGCAAACTGTTTTTGTTATAAACAGTTGTGTGCACAGTGTCGTCATGTTCTTCCGGATAGCAAGAAGCTAGCTGGATTTCATTTACTGGTTCGTTTAACAGTTCCATTCCATTTTCTGTCATGTGGGCCAATCTCTCATGGCTCTTTGGGACCAAGGTCCATTCCCCAGTTTCTGGCCTGACAGTAGCAGACGATGTCATAATGGACCCTGTTGCTATCTCCCAACACCTTGGGCCGCCATTTTATGGAGATTTTGAGCTCCTCCCAGTGTCACCCTGCCTTCCTCCAACAGAAACGAGTGGAGGAGGCTTGGGAGACACCCTTCTCGTCTCACAATAGTGAGTGCCACAATGCCGCCTTTACTATGAGGGAGCTAGATCGTGCTCTCACTTCATCCCAATCCTCCACCCTATGGCCAGATGATGTTCACGTTCAGGTGTTGCAGCACCTTTCTCTTGCGGACAAGCACTTTCTCCTTCATATGTACAATCGCATCTGGGCAGAGGGCACATTTCCCAGTCGCTGGCATGAAGACACTGTCATAGCCATACCTAAGCCTAGTAAAGAAAAACACCTTCCTTCTAGTTACTGCCCCATTTCTCTCACCAGCTGTGTTTGCAAGGTTATAGAACGTATGATTCATGCTACGCTGGTATGGTGGGTCAAGTCTTGCAATTTACTAACCACTGAACAGTGTGGATTTCGAGCACTCCATTCTGCGGTTGACCATCTCGTCACTTTTTCCACTCGTGTCATGAATGGTTTTCTGCAGATATACCAGAATGTGGCCATGTTTTTTGATTTGGAGAAAGCCTACGACACCTGTCGGAGGATTGGTATCCTCCGTACTCTCTACACATGAAGCTTCCGAGGCTGCATGCCCTGTTTCCTTCAGGAATTTTTAAAAGTGTGTGGGTTCTACCTTGTCGGACACCTTTATCCAGGAAAACGGCGTGCCTCAGGGTTCTGTCCAGAGTGTCATCCATTAACCTTATAATGGCCTGTCTCGCGCCAGGCATCTCCAGCTCCCTTTTCGTTGACAATTCTGCAATCTATTGCAGTTCTCCACGGACTTGAGTCCTTAAGCGGCATCTTCACTGATATCTCAGCCGGTGAATTTCTGGCAGCGCCATTGGTTTCTTCTAGTGTCTTTACATCTTGGGCCCGTTTTCTTCCATTCAATGAAACTACGAAATTTCCGGGGCTCATGCTCGATAGGAAACTTTCTTCATCCTCCCACGTGTGCTACCTGGCAGCCCTCAGTGTCCTTTGTATCCTCAGTGGTACTTCCTGGGGAGCAGATAGAACCACCTTCCTCCGTTTATACTGGTCCCTTGTCCGTTCGAAACCAGAATATGGGTGTTTCATTTGTGACACCATGTCAACACCGTCCACCATCACGGTGGCATCCATTTGGCAATTGGCGCCTTTTACTCTAGCCCAGTTGAGAGAGTGTATGCAGAAGCTGCCAAACTACCACTGTCATACCGGCGTGAATTTCTCCTCAGCAGATATGCATGCCATTCGTCTGCCGTGCCTGGTAACCCATCCTATGCCTCCTTCTTAGATGACTCATTTGATCGCCAGTGTGGGGTGCATCCCTCTTCTCTGTTACCTCCTGGAGTTCACTTTTGGCTCTTGCTCTGGCAGCTTAACTTCACGCCACCTACCACTATCCAGATGAGTGTGAACCCTTCACCACCTTGGCTTCATGCAGTGGCCTGTGTTCATCTTGGCCTTCATTTGCTTCCTAGGGACATTACTCCAGCCTCGCTCTGTTGCCATAAGTTTCACAACCTTCGCACGGAACTTTGTTGATAGTACCTTTGTGTACACTGATGGCTCTCGAACTGACTGTGGTGTCGGGTGTGCTTTCGTCATTGGCACCGATTATTTTCAGTATCGACTTCTGGAACACTGCTCAGTATTTACAGCAGAGCTTTTCGCCCTGTATCGGGCCACGCAGTGCATCCAGCGACACTGGCTTTTCAATTGCGTCATCTGCTCCAACTCTCTGTGCCCTTCAGAGCCTTAGTATGCTGTACACCGTCCATCCCTTAGTGCAATGGATCCAGGAAAGTGGTCACTTGCTCACTCTCGATGGATCCACTATGATGTTTATGTGGATTCCTGGTCGCTTCGGTCTGTCGGGAGACGAGGCCGTTGACACTGCTAGTTCTTCCATTCCCTCCGATGGTCTCTGTGTTGCCATCTGTCAGCAGGTGGTGTCACTTTGGCACCACCACTGGCCCTTCCTTCGTGGGAACGAGCTCCGGGGAATTAAGCCTCTCCCATCGGCTCGGGCAACCCCTCGTCTTGGCCCTCTTCCTGCGAGGAGATCGTTTTAGCTAGGCTGCATATTGGGCACTGTCATTTTTAGCCATCGCCATTTGTTAAGTGGTGCTCCCCCACTATTATGTGCTCATTGACCTCGACTTCTGAACAGTTCACTATTTCCTGATGGAATGCCCTTTTTTAAATGTTTGCTGCCTGAGTTATTGGCCATTTTAGGGACTGACGCGCTGGCTGTCGACTTTGTTTTACTTTTTATCCATCGTAGCAGTTGGCGAAGGACATTTAACCTTTAGTTCGGGACCTCCGTTTCTCTGTGGCGTATTTTATGGACCTTCCTCCAAGTCCCTGTTTTTAGCTGTCTTTCCTTCCATCGATTGGGCTTAACATGTAGTCATTTTTTTTCTTCTTAATGTTCTTTGGTTCTGATATGGGCACATATGACCTTAGTTGTTTTTGCGCCCTAAAACAAAACAAAATAACCTGTTCACGATGTTGACAGGTATCCTGCACGGGCTTCGTCACCGACCTCCTCCTGACCTTTTCTAAGTATCTTGTGCCACCTTTTTGACTGTGATATGGGAAGGCAATCATCCCCAAAGGCT
Organism: Schistocerca piceifrons; assembly: GCF_021461385.2. NCBI lineage: Eukaryota > Metazoa > Arthropoda > Insecta > Orthoptera > Acrididae > Schistocerca > Schistocerca piceifrons. The sequence continues at coordinate 716,195,037 of NC_060149.1, forward strand.
TCCTCGAGCATTCCAAAAGTTTCGAGCAGTCTCTTGTGTAGCTTCACATAAATCTTAAACCGTATAGTGTTGCTCAACATGACCACTACATAGAGGTTTACAGAAGAAGCCATCCTAACTCTCCAAGAGCACAGAGGTAATTGAAATACCTGCTGCTGGAAAGCTAAGGGTCCCTTCCCAACTGGTGCAACTGCTCTGCAACACAGTCGCGTCACAAACGAGAATGTGACCCATTACTTTCTGGACACACCCTGTACTTACTACATACTTTCTTTGCAACAGAAAAAAATCATTCACAATTCAGTAAATGTTGTCTTGGGAGAATCAAACAAGCTATGTCAGTGCAGAGACTGCCACTGAATTTCTGATATAGCTCCTTCCCTCACAGTACAAAGCCAGTGTGTAATTGGTGTTGGTATTGACATCATAGCCCGTGCTACATAACCTGAATTACTATTAAGCATTTAACTACTAAAAGTTATTAAGATTGTGGAGAATATAACTATATGCAGCTTGCATGTTTGTAACAGTGTTTATCATAATACTGGAAAGGCCTGATTCATATACCATTGGCACATCATTTTAGTCTGTTAAGACTGCTGCAAGTTGATGGCTACAGCTGTTGGGGCAGTGAGGGATGAGGTCTGTACCAGATTCTTCATTCTGAGACAGTCATTTAATTGATTGCTAATGGTGTTCAGATTATGGGCAGGAAGGAGAGGAGGTGGTTAAAACTTGTCCACATGTGCCAAATTATGCTCAAACAAGGCTAGTATTTGATCATACAGTGCAGGCTTTCACAGCCATTATGTACATCCCTGGTAACTTTTGTTTTTCGGGCACTAGGCCATGGTTCAAGGTATATTTGTATTTCAGTGAACTGTTAATATAGCTAGTTTTTTTAAGTAGAATTTTATGTTAAATGGTAATTATAATAGAAAGACTGATTATTTAATAAAACAAGTGGGTGTTCCTTCTAAACGAGGGGTGTCCAGCCAAGTACAGCAAGAGCGGCAATGTTAAAAATAAGAAGAGGATACACCAATGATAGAATAGCATCTGTGGCGGGAGTTTCAAATGGAAAATATCCAATTTATCGTCACTTTTCATAAATGAAATTTTATGGAATTTTTTGATAGACACTCACTTCTTGGGCCACATTGATACTTGCTTTGGGTCGCATGAGGGACATGGTTTGGGCATCCATATTCTGAACTAAATGAGTAATACTCACTATTTAGACTTTTCGATTAGAATCTGGTGATTCTTACCATTCATTGGGAAGGATGTCCAAAATTACATTTTGGCTGTCTGTTAGCAAGTAACATTGTTAATTATGTGTAATAGATTCCCTTATGGTTTTTGAGACTGACACACAATAACATAGCCCAATCAAATGAGATGAATGCTGGGGACCACAGTGGCGCATTTTTTACCAAAATATAGTCACAAGGCCATTACTCAACATCTCATGTATGCAACAAAACACAAATGAAAGTTTGCTTGTGTGTGTGTGTGTGTGTGTGTGTTTGTTGTGCGCGCACGCACACGTTTTATACGTACATGGTCTCGTGACATTCCTACTGAAGCTATTACCATGTGATTTAGTCTCCAACTTTAAATTCCTTTACAAAAATGTTGTGTAATCCATGTTTCCTGAGAAAATATTGCCTAGAACATGTGATGTGGCAACATTCAATGTTGAGGATACACAGGCTTCAAAGATATTATATTGAAAACCTGTTAGCCGGCCGGAGTGGCCGAGCGGTTCTAGGCGCTACAGTCTGGAACCGCGCGACCACTACAGTCGCAGGTTTGAATCCTGCCTCGGGCATGGATGTGTGTGATGTCCTTAGGTTAGTTAAGTTTAATTAGTTCTAAGTTATAGGGGACTAATGACCTCAGATGTTAAGTCCCATAGTGCTCAGAGCCATTTGAAAACCTGTTAGTAGCACAACAAAACCCTTTTTTTAAAAGAGTATATCCATGTTTAACTTCAACAGTGCTGGAGGCGAAAAGATTGGTGCATCAGCTTGTCACAGACCTCCTGTGCAACGTTACTTAAAGTACAAGTGGCAAGATTGGTAATCTTGCACAGTGGTTCCATTTGGTTGCAGATATGGCCTCCTTATTTGAATCTTGTGGATTTCTTTCTGGCTGACCATCTGGTGTTGTTTGTGTGTGACAGCAACCAACAAAACAGGAATTGACAGCACTCCTCTGTGCAGCAATGACTACCAATTGCGCTCACACATTGCAGAGTGCTCTCTCATATGTTTTTACTTTCAGACGTTAGTATTGTCCCCAGTGATAACCGTCCAGAAGAAGGCTTGTAAATATTTTCAGTGGTTTTCATTGTAGTGTGCTACAATATATCTGTGGTTGTAGCTGCATCAGATTCTGCTTAGCACTATATCTCTGTGTAAAAAAAAAAAAAAAATGCCCCAGTGGTTAATAAGATGAGTTCAATGCCAAAATGTGTTTGTATGTAGTATTAAGTAAAATTACACTGAAACCAGTAAATTATACACCTATCGAAACTGGCTGGGTTCAAGCTAAAGATCTTTGGTATGAGGAATGACGACTTTACCACTCAATTATTGAAGACCCTAGAGTTTTGAAATAACACTCAACCACATTGTCCATATTGCAGTGTTGTCACATCACATACTTTATCTTATTTTGTTGCAAAAGATGGATCCCACATGGTGAAGAGTTTGTGGTGCCAACTTTCAAACATCCAGGGTGTGTGTGTTTAAAAAAAAAAAACTATAAACTATAATATGTTTATATACATTCTCAATGAAGGGCACACGGACAGGGACACACACTGCAACACAAGAACATTCAGACAATCTCATAAGCAGATATATACTTCATTTAGAGGACTTATTTTTTTATGCTGTCTTTGTCTGTGATGATGTACAAACCAACTTTCTAATCTGTTTATGCAGAGTCAGAAGATTGTTACCATTTTGTAGCACTTGTCTCTAAAAGGTGAATGAATGTTATTAATCACACTAAATTATTGTTGTAAGAGTTATTGCATGACATTCACTTTCTAATTATTTCAATTTATAGGACATAAACCGAAATCGAAACGTGAGGTGTACAGAGCCTGTGTTGTTATACTAAATTATTTGTTTTGTTACCACAGTGTCGAACAGGACTTGTCTTGTTCACTAATATTTGAAAAAATTAACTGGTGCAGTTATTATTTCACAATTTGAGACAATTAGACCATCTTTTTTTGTGTGCTTTTTATACTGATCCACAGTTGTTGTATTTAGATAAAGGTACTCTTTGGAAATATATATCAATTATTGAGCAAGCTTGTCCTCTGATATAATTTTTGTTACTTTTAACAGACATTAATTAGAGTTTTTTCCTCTTATAGGTGATGAGTCTCTGCTGAATGGAAGCAATGTAGTTGCTGTCAAGTCATCAGTGCTTGTGATAGTATTTGGTTTCCTTTTGCTTCTGAAGCCTTTGGAAATTGTGTAACTAAGCACAAGTTTCTACACCGTAAGTGCCTTTATAGTCATACAAATTATAGTTCAGATGTGGAATCTCATTAGTGGTTACACTTCCCTTCGAGAACAGTGTTTGAATTGTTAGAAGGTATTCATGCTGATATCAGTTGCTGATTTGGTATATCTGCGAGAATCAGCATAAACAGTTTCACAGAATGCCAGTGCCTGTTTGTTACATCTGGTAATCTATTGCCTTTGTTTGGGTTGTATTTAAATATTGGAAAAGATTAGATCTACTTTACTGATCAATTATACGCATTTGTTACTCTCATGTCGGTATCCTTAGACTGTTTCTGTAATGTATTTAGCTGACAATTGTTAGCCCAAATGTTAGTAATTCTTTATCAATTACTGAATCAAGACTGTAATATATTCAAAATATTTTATGCTTAAAGTGAAATATTTTTGCTTAATTTTTAATGAATACCACATTTTATATAAAAAGTCTTTTTCCGTCCACATCTGTGATTATGTTTCCGTAACTAAAGTATTCTCTCTTCTTGAGTTGCAATTTTTGTTATACCAGAAATTGGGCTGCAAAACTTGTTTCTAAGCAACGATTCATTTCTCTGTTTCATCGTACGTTGTATCCTCTCGCCCTCTGCCAACCCCACTCTCTTAACTTTGGGGAAAAGCATATTATTTCCGTGCAGAGACTCTGTTAGACAAGTAGTTGTGCCCAGTTATCTATCTCTAGTATAACAAAAATTATTACTTAAGGTGAGATATTTGTATTTTATTGTACATATCTTGGTGTGTTAAATTTTAAGGGAAACATTATAAATGTCTGGAAAGGATGTAAAAAGATGTGTGCCTTAGTTAAATTTGTGTGATTGTCTCAAACAGATACTAGGGTTATTTCTCATGTGTCACAAAAGTGTGTGAGAGAACTTTGAAATATTTTCAATCCTCCAGTTGTAGTTAGCTATATAAATTCCTTAAAATTGTACTCAAGTATGTTAAAGCTAGTGTATCATTTTGGATGGTACCTAACACAAATGCATCGCATGAAAGTAGGGAGTATTATTGTATCATAAATTATGACAGAATATGTACCACAAATGATGTAAGTAAGTCTGAAATTTCAAGATAATAATTATCTATACATATGATCAAAATAAGTTTGATTGTTAGTATCACAGTATGTATTTTTAATGAATTTGACATCCCCTTGGATTGTACTACCAGCAAGAAAAAGTAGTGATGACAATTAAAATCTCTCTCTCTCTCTCTCTCTCTCTCTCTCTCTCTCTCTGTGTGTGTGTGTGTGTGTGTGTGTGTGTGTGTGTGTGTGTGTGTGTGGAGAGCGGGGGAGCCCCTACATATCTGCTTTAATGGAGGAGATATTCTCATTAGTGTACATGCTGTGTATCATTGTTATGCCTAAGAATATGTACATAAAATGAAGGTAATCTGTTAATTCTGTTATCACTGTACTATCAGCACACTTTTCTTTGTATCCCCACTGGCTTCATGGTTTATTGTCACCAAATCTCTCATGACTTCATTTACCAAGGTTTATAGACTTGCTAGTTGAGCAGTTTTTGCTGTAGCGGAGTAACTATTGCAGCATTAGCAAGTTTAGTTGCCATTTTCCACATCAAGTATATAAATATTTCTTTTATAGCTTCAAAATACTTTTTTCTTTCTGCAGTATATTCATTGACGTCCTAGACAGGTACGACCTTTTATTTCAAAGACAACGTCAGAATAAGCTATGAACTTTGTTGACTTTTAGCAGGAACCTCTAAATTCAGTTTCTCTTGTCATTAACATATGACAAAGAATGGAGACGCACTTTCTTTATCTGCTATGCCAGTTGGGAAACAGTAAAGAAAAGTATTTTGATAACACAAGTGTCTACTGTAGACAGGAATAAGAACAATGAAATTTTATTTTTCTTCTACAGAGAGTATTATATGCACCAGTATTGGTCTTATCGGTATCCGTCCAAACCCGTATCAGTTACGGGTAATGGTGATGGTATTTTATAGGATGTAGTTAATAGATAATGATGTTTAATTATTGTTTATATTTGCTGTGCAATCAGGTGTGTGAAGTGAGGCAGCTCAAACAATTGTCATTTTTAAATTTTTCACGGGAAATTAATGTTTGTGCACAGGACAACAGCTTTAACATTAGACAGTGATGTCATTAACTAACATAAACAAGTGTTTTGTTTGTATGACAAAATAGTTTTATGCAAGCTGTATATAGAAGTGTTGGAAACGTATTACACAAATGTGTCAGTATTTTATTGGACTGTTCAGTAAATTTTATATTCTAAACCAGTAAAACATACGTTAACTGTCTGTGGTTGGAATTATTTTACTGATAGTCCCTAAAATGGGAAGGTTTATTGATGATAAAGTATTTTCATTTGTTAGAGATAACTTACCTCCTTAGATACTCAAATGTATGCAGCAGTTCTTGTATAGTATTATATGTAATCATTTTAAATTCAATACAACAATTTTGTATACAACCAAGCTTTATTAAATGTATTTTATATAATAATGAAAGATCTGGATATTATTTTGCCATGTATGTTCCATTTTTTATCAATAAACTCTTTTTATAGTCTCAAATATTTTATTCATTCAGGAACTGCAGAATATTGCAGTTTTGTGCAGCTGAAGTATTTAAGTCACGCAGAGTACAGTGTAATGTCATATGAGAGTCATCAGTATTTATTTGAAAGAAAAAGACGGTTTGATGATTAGCACCTAATGGCATGTTAACTATTCGTGTGCAATCAACAGACCTATTTTATAAACAGACATCACAAAATTAGAGCTACAGACCTAGATGGAGGTTACCAAGGAATAACACACAACGTAATTGTTACTGTAGCATTCCTTGATCCTTAAGTATCTGATGAAAATAAATTAATAAAATGCAGATTTTCAATTTATTGGTTGTGTGTGCTTCAGGCTGTGAATGAACTGTATTTCCAGTTGTATCGCTAATTATTTGAACAGGTAATCTGCAAGAATTATTGATGTTTCTATATGATTGCTGCAGCATTATTGAGTTCTTGCTATTGGAATATACTGGCATCTAATCTGCATTTCTGTTAAGGTAAGTTTTGAAATGAGAACTCGAATTTGATTTAATGAATAACTTTCCAACTTTATTCTGATCGGCTTCTGAACTACACTTTAACAAAACTTCAACTCAGTTTTGTAACCCACAAAACCACATACTTGCTACCAAAAATTCGGTACAACAGCTACTGTCCATAACTAAAATACAGTTTCTACTGCCATAATACACTTGCCAGTCCATTAATGTGACCACCTGTCAAAAGCCGCAATAACCACCTTTTGCAGCATGGACTGCTGCAAGGCATGCAGGAAGTGTGTCTGAGGTTCTGAAAGGTACTGACAGGGATGTGGAGCCATGCCGTGGCCAATTGCACTAGGGTTCTCGATAGAGGGTCCATGGTGTGAATAGCATGATCGGAGTAGCCCTACAGAGTCTTGATTGGGTATAAATCTGGGGAGTTTGGTGACCAGCGGAGTATGGTAAACTCATCCTGGTGCTCTTCAAATCTCTCACGTATACTGTGAGCTATGTGACACATTGCATTGTCCTGCTGGTAGATGCCTTCATGCCGAGGAAAAACAAATTAATCCATTGTGCCTTCCAGAATGACGAGATCACCGAGAGAATGCCACAAAAACAATTTCCCAGACCATAACACTTGCAAGGTATTTGCTTCCAGGCATTTGATGCCACACATGGTAATGGCCATCTGTCCACTGGGGCATAAAATACAATTCGTCTGGAAAGGCCACCTGTCACCACTCAGTGGACATCCAGTTGTGTGCAAATTCCAGACCATAACACTTGCAGGGTATTTGCTTCCAGGCATTTGATGCCACACATGGTAATGGCCATCTGTCCACTGGGGCATAAAATACAATTCGTCTGGAAAGGCCACCTGTCACCACTCAGTGGACATCCAGTTGTGTGCAAATTCCAGCCGTCATTGCCAATGAACAACAGTCGGCATGGGTGCACGAACCAGGTGCCTGCTGCGAAGGACCATAAGCAGCAACATTTACTGAACAGTAGTTGAGGAAACACTGTCGGTAGCCCATTGGTTCATCTGGGCAGTCAGTTGCCACGATGACATGCGAACAGTTTACAAACTTAGATGTTTCAGAAATGATTCCACCATTGGCCCGAAAGCCCGTGGTCGTGTCCTTTTGGACGTTAGTTAAAGCACTCTGGTTCTGCATTAAGACAACTACTGCACTGTTTTCCACATCCCCTAACACGCGCTGAATGCTCTCCACTGTTAGTGCTGCCACTTGCCATCTGTGGATGATTATTACATATTTGACATTGAACATAGGTGTTGGTCACATTACTGTGACTGGATCGTGTACAACTACCACTGCGACTGCCTTTGCCTTTGCTTTCGCAGCTGCCATCGTGTATAGAGTGTCCCAGCAGGAATGATCAGTACTCATGAAAAATCATTTGAAGCAAAATAAATAAATCACATGGGCACATGCCTTATTTCAAATGGTTTCTAAGACAGGACAATTTAATGTACATTATTCAATACATTGTCATGTTTACACATGTACAACAGTTAGTAAACATTACAATATGTGCTTTACAAAGTATCAGTTGAAAAGTAGATATTTTTAACACATTGCAGCTATTGTAGAATTTGCAATAACTGACAAATATCCCACCATCAACTTCATTGCATTTTTGCACTGTTGGAAGAATATGTTGTGTTGCTTGCCTGAGTGGCTCTGCACATTCCCTAATGAGGACAGCAGCATCTATGATGTGAGCAAGCAATTCATCTTGCATACTCACCTTCTGTTTTTACACTTCAGACTTCACCCAGCCCCATAGACGATAATCTAGTACTGAGAGGTCTGGCGATGTACCTGTCCAGTTAACTGTCCTGCCACGACCGATCCAGTGATAGGTTAAGTGCATTTGAGATATTCCCTCACGCATCTAGTAAAATGTTGAGGAGCTCAGTCATGCTGCAAGTACGTAGTCCACATGGGCAAAGCAGCATCCTCGAGGTGTTCAACAAGCAAATTTTCCAAAACTTGCAAGTAATTATCGCCTGTCATTTGCTATTCTAAAATGACTGGGTCTATCAACGTGTTAAGTCATGCTGCACCAAACACTGATCAAAAAATAGACTTGGAAATTGGTTCCCACTCTACGATATGGAGTTTCGTGCGGACTTCAATGTTTATTATCTGTGCTGTTGATTCCATTCCATGTAAATGTGGCTTCATCAGTGGATAGTATTAGTGGAAGCAAATGATGATTGTCACCTAATCAGCGACAAAAATCAAGTCGCGTGAAATTGTCACCAATATTGAAGACTGTGCACATAATGTATGTGAAATGGGTACAAGTTTTCCACATGTAATGTTTTTCTCCAGTGCATACTTTACACCAGCAATTGTAGTTTCAAACATATGACCACAAAGGAAATTAGAAAAATCATTATGTTGCTGTCAGAAAGTAAGGATTCTGGATATGAGAGTATTTTTAATAGAGAATTACAATTTTGTGCCGACTTGTAGGGCTCTTTCAGTTGTCCTTGTAATCAATGGTTTCTAATATTGTAAGTATGCAATAATTACACCCACTTAGAAAAATTGACAATAGACGAATAGCCACTAATAATAGACTACTTTCAGAGCAATAAACTAAATAAGTAAGTTGTCTGTTGGCATCATCTCTGATCCTCCATGCCCTTTGATTGTGTCAACCATCAAATTGAGAATCAAGCAAGGTGGTGCAGGAATTAGACCCCTGGACTTCCATTTTGGAGGATGGTGCTTCAAATCTCCGTCCAGCCATTGTGATTTAGTTTTTTTATTATTTCCCTAAACTGCTTAAGGCAAATGTTGGGATGTTTCCTTTGAAAAATATATGGCCAATACCCTTCCTTCCATCTTCAATGCAAGCTTGCACATCATCTCTGGTGACCTAGTAGCCCACAGGACATTAAACCCATACCTTTCTTACTTTCTTTCCTCTTCTCTTCTGTTTGAAAAGCTAAGATTCTGTTGTATTCTTGGTGTTGCCCTTGCATACAGGAAGTTATTCTTTTGCAGCAGAAAAACTGGCTCACATAAGCATGCTTCAGTACACAAGTATAACTAAACACAAAATAAACGTCTGAAATATGGGCCCTTCTCACTGTCATCACACACCTTGCATGTCACAATTGATGCTACCTCCCTCTATAGTCCATATCACCATCCTCCATGTACGTGGTCTGTCTGCTGCTGGACATTTCCTCAATGAGTGCACACCTGATTCAAACCCTACGAAATACTTCCTGCTCGCTTTAATCAACTTTATACTTACCAACAATTACTTTACCAGTGAGGGACATGGGAACCAGGATGGTTCCTTCCTATGCCAACCTTTCCATGGGTCACTTAGAGAGGACTGTCAGCACCTGGTGTGATTTAAATACATTGATGACATCTTTGTCATATGGACTCGGGGTGAGACTGGTCCATTAAAGTTCTTGGAATCTCTAAATAAATTTTCCAAATTAAATTTAACATGATCCTATTCCAAATCCCATGCCACTTTCCTTAATGTTGACCTCTTCCTCACTGAAGGTCAGCTACACATTTCAGTTCACATTAAACATACTACGAAAACGACATTACTTACATTTTGACAGTTGCCATCCTTTCCACGTCAAACGTTCCCTCCCATACAGCACTGACAGTCAAGGCAAACATATTTGTCCAGATGCAGACTCTTTACAGCAATACACCATAATTTTCACCTCAGCCTTCACTGGATGTAATTACCACACCAGCCTAGTTCAAAAGCAGATTTCCCGGGCCATCACATCCAGTCCTGTTACTTCTGATCCCTCCAAAAAACAAATTAAGAATACATCTCTTGTCACATGATATTATCCAGGTCTTGGGTGTATTAATCACCTACTTCAACAAGGCTATGACTTCCTAAAATCATGCCCTGAAATGAGATCCGTTCTGTCCGACATTTTGCCCACTACACCTAGAATAGCTTTTCATCGCCCTCCCAATCTCTGCAGCATCCCTGTCAAACCTTTTGCTCCTTGTGCACCCATTTCCCTACTGTATTGCTCCAAACACTGTTACCATTTGTGCTGTAACACTCGCCCTATACATCCTCCTACCACCACCTATGCCAGCTTTATAACTGAAAAACATATATTATCAGGACAGCCACCTGTGAATGACACTTATTGTGTACCAGCTGTTATGTAGACATTGCTCAGCCTTTCACACTGGCATGACTACAACTAAGTTATCAGCTAGAATTAATGGCATTCTACTATAGGGTGTATACTGGCAACACACAATATCCTATTGCAGAACATGCTCTACATTGACATCGTGCCTGTTTCACCACACGTGCCATTTGGATTGTTTCCCCAGACATCAGTTTTTCATGAACGAGCAGGTGGGAAGTGGCTTTCATGCCCTTGGTTCTTGCCACTGACTTGGCCTTAATTTACATTAATTTATTTGGTCTCAGCAGTTCTTGACAGTAACTGCTACTTTTTTCACTCTTTTTTTAGTTTTCAATATCTTTTATTTTTTGACCTGTCTATTTTTTTCCATCCTCCACTTCTACCACATAAAATGCACTTTGCTTTCCCCTATTATTAATTCATGCACTATGTTTTATCAGTAATCTCTGTTTGCGTATTACCCTATCTTCCACCTATGAGCTCTCATGTTTTCAAATCTCATCCATCGCAGTCCCCAACCATCAGTCTTTCCTTCTCATCCTGTCTTATACGTCTCTCCCAATCCAGGGTTCTGGGTGATTTTTTCTGAACCCTCCCCATTGGCTACACCTCACCAATCCTCCTCCACCCACCCCTCTATTTTCCCTTTCTGCCAGAAGAAGAAGAAGAAGAAGAAGAAGAAGAAGCCACTGGCTCCGAAAGCTTGCAAGTTTCAGCATCTTCATGTGTGTTCTCCTGCTGCCTCTTGGTGTATAGAGTTTTTTGTCTATCCAGTTCATTATATTTCCAAAAATTGATTATTTTCATTAATGCATTTGTCTGTGTGACCATCATTCCTTCTCATGTAACCCACTCGTCTGTGTTTGTTATCTATCTTATTCAAACTGTTATCTGTTTTCAACCTTATGTGCTAGTTCGCTTGCTTATTTATGTGTATGACCTATATTAACCTACATATTTCCCCTACGTCTTTTCTAGTACTTATTTCCGTGCACTTAGATGGGTCCATTGTTATTGACAAATTTGCGTGTAACTTCGTTTATAGTTTGCACTGTAAGGCCTTCTCCCAATTGTCTTTTGCCGGTTTATTTGCAAATTTGATGGCAATTTTCTTCTCCACCTCCACTTACCTTGCTTCTGTGCAGTTCTTTCATGTTTTCATGCATTTGTTTTTGCCAAACCATATTGATCAATGTTTACTGCCGTGTCCTGCATTATCTCATTTGCCAAATTCTTCCCATTTCGTACACCTCACCAGTCCTTTTCTTTCACCTCTCTTCCTTCCCCTTCAGCCATTCTGCCTGAAGGAGCCACTGGCTCCAAAAGCTTGCAAATTTCAATATCTTTATGTGCGTGTTCTCTTGCAGCCACTTGGTCAGTGGGTTTTTAATCTATCCAGTTACATTATATTTTCTGAACTTAAAATGTTGGTTATCTTTAGGTACGATTCTGGGTTCAGATCAGTCCAGTTCAAAATACATTAAAGGACTGCTAAAAAATTTCATTGTTTGCTTATGATACAAAATATTGAACAAGAGGCTAATTCCATCTTTTCAGAGATGACCAGTATGATAGCTGTTCTGGTTCATGACAAACCAGTTTGTCTTAATTGCACAAAACTCCTACCATATATAAAACAAATAAAAATAATTTACAAGATCTAACATTGACATTACTGCTTCTGCACAAATTATATAGTGTGTGTAACATTTGTTGGTGGTGTTCTGCTGGTCACACACCTATCTTCAATGTACTGTGTGTTATCAGGTCATATTTCATCATCTGCCCCTTACCCACCTAATAAATACTGTTATAAAACTTGCTCCTCACATCATTCTATGATTGCCTTTTCTGAGGGAAGACTGTATGCAAAAATCATTGTGTGGGTTGCAAACATTGCATATCTTACTGTGTAATAATGACCACCATAAAACTTGCCATACTTACGTGACTAGACATGCACTGCACAGCATTACTTACTACTCCAGTCAGTCACAAATCTGAGTCTTAATAGAAATATATATTCCCAGAAGCATAAATTTTATTACAGCCAACAGTATCATGAACTCCTCTCCGCACCTTCCAAATGTACTTTTCATTATTCCCTCCTGGATATGCTCCTTTCCAATTAGTGCTTCCTGTTTCTCAATTACTGAGCCTCATAGCCACCACAAACATGTTACATATTTTTTCTTACATTCTCATCTTACTTGGCTCTTTTATTCTACACTTTGTGTGTGTATCAACTTTACTGCTAAAACTGATACTGTCTTAAGACATATTGGTGCAATTGCTTTTACAGATTCTGAAATGATTCCAATCTCTATGTATTACTGAGTGATGTGAATCTTTGTGATGTTTGGTTTGTGGGGTGGTCATCAGTGCCCATACAAAGTCCCATTTTTTTTTACACAACCCAATCTAGCCACTGTCACAAATGATGATGATGATGATGATGATGATGATGAAAGGATGAGGACAACACCAACACCCAGTCCCTGAGGCAGCAATGCTAGCCACTAGACCACAAGCTGCGGATGTAAATCTTCATGGTGGAAGAATTTTCTTTACCTTGTAAGGGTAAAAGAAAGGATGGTATATAGTTTGCAATCATGAGACTGCGCATAAAACTACAAATTTAAATCCAAAACCCATCTCCACTGTCTTAAGATGTGAGGGTGTACAGCGTTGTCAAAAGCCATGGCAATGGCAGTTCATATGTCAGGTGGAGGCGATACGTTCAGAGGTCTCTCGGGTGTTACTTGAGAAGAGTAGACTGTATGGCTGCAATTGCTCTCTCTCATGCACAACAGCACATGCACAATATTGCACCGTATCAGCATTTGTCACAGACACTCACACAGTGTCAGAAATTGTGTTAGCAGTTTATTAGAGGTCAACTGAATGCAATGGAAAGTCACGTTCACTAGGACCTGGAGCAGTACAGCAACACATTGTCTCAAATACTAACAACCTGAGTATAGGATGTGTGTGACAAGTAAAACTGTGGATCTTCTAAAGTACATCTTACTGTTAATTCTGTCATATATTGATGACATAATGACTTGTACATTGTTATGCTTAAGGCTATTTAGAGCCATCAAGGTCACTCCAAGGTAGTAAATCAGAGACAATGCAGAGAGCAGGCAAAAATTGTAGTGTTTAGATTACCAGAAATAAATGGAAATACTAGAGCCGTACAAATCGCAGACACTGTATGCAGCTGTCCCAGGGGAGAAGTTTCACTCCAGAGAATTAACTGGGAACTCCATCCGCCACCTAGCTGCTGTCATAAGGTGTCACTGTAGAAGGTGGCCACAAAAAGGCGCATCTTAGCAGAAGCAGCAAGCTTGATACTTGCTCCTGAGAACTGCATCAATGGGTTTACACAGGTTAGAGTGCTACTACAGCAGTCCCTACCCACAGATGGCAGGGCCAAGTGGCGTAAAATACTGTTGTTGCTGACCATAATTGGAGTGGCAGTGACGTTTAGCTTTCAGCTGAACACATTTGATACCAAACTTGGACTTTGTTAATGTAAAATCCAGAAGCATCCCTACCTACCGATTAGTGTTAGGGGATTGGCCAGAGATGCCCTGGAGCTGCAGAATGACTCACCAGATTGCAGGTGGACTGGTGGATCGACTATAGGAAGGGAGAAATGATGCATTCCCACCATTCTTTAAAATCAACTGTTGTCGTATTCAGAGGAAGTTCTCAGTCAGATCGCTGGAGTGCCGACTCCATGTCACTCGTGCCCAGCCTCAGCAAGCTCTGACATATCTGTTTTTCTCACTTTCAGTGCTGCCCTCAAGTTTGTACTTAACATGCTACTAGTCTTCACTACTTCTGTTAACACCTCCCCCAATGGCTTCAGACACTGCCTTCTGTTGTGCAACCAGTTGCCTTGTTTACTTTTTCTAATGCTTACAATTAGCCTTCAGTGTAATAGTTAGCCTGATCACAAATAAATAGTGTTAGTCAGACCCCTGAATTCCATGTGTCTCCTGCTGCAAGCATCCTGTCAAATCCCAAAATCCCCATCTCTCGTAGATGCCTTGTGACAGTGTTTGATGCTGATCCAAGTCATCAACCTGTCTTCACTGGGAATTTGTCTTTCTGCATTTGCTCCTCCACTGCTCGGAAACTGCAGACTGACCTTAAACCCCCTGTCTCCCCCTGTATACTGTGTCAGGACATGACAGTTCCTTTAATCTCAGATTAATACTTTTTCCCCTAACCACACCATACTTCTTGTGTCTTGACTGGTGTGCTGGGGATCTCATCCTAGCACTTCAGTATTTTATTCAATAGAGCAGTTTCTTTTCTGCATCACAGAATGGAGGAAGATCAGGGTTTAACATCCTATCAGCAGTGAGGGTAATTAGGAAAGAGTATGAGATTGGATTGGGGAAGAGGAGGAGATCACTGTTTAATGTCCCGTCAACAATGAGGTCATTAGAGATATAGCGCAAGCTCGCACTAGAAAGGAAATTGGCTGTGCCCTTTCGAAGGTACCATCCCAGCATTTGCCTGAAGTGATTTAGGAAAATCATGGAAAACTTAAACCTGGATGGCCAGATGCGGGTTTGAACTGTCGTCCCCCTGAATGCGAGTCCCGTGTGCTAATCACTGTGCCACCTCACTTGGTTTGGATTGGGGCAGTATAGGAAAGGAAAACATCTGTACCCTCGTCAAATTATTGTGGAATTTTCCATAAGTGATTTAGGGAAACCACTGAAAATCTAAACCCCAATAGCCAGATAATGATTTGAACCTGCATCCTCCAGAATGCAAGTCTAGTATCCTACCACACACTGTCTAGTATCACCACACTCTGTTTCAGTATGTAGAAGAACCCACAGTTATAACTTTGGTTTTCTGCTTGTACGTTTTTCTGTACACCATTCTTCAATTTCTTGCTTCCCTTTTGATTACACATATGTATCATACATATTAAAATGGCATTTTATACAATGACAATACATTGTATTAATTTGTAACGTAGCTTAATAGTCCATTTTTGTTGTCAGTACATCATGCAATAATTTAAGTTATATTGGTGTGAACAAAAATGCAGTTGTTTTTTAAGTTTTACATATTTAGTATTCTTAGGGACAGACTGTTGGAATCATTTATGCGTAAATGACAACGGTACTTCATATATATGAAAGGGGAGGTTGAAAGGGACTAAACATCAAGTTCATCAGTCCCTTTTTTCCTTTAATAATCGAAGCCTGAAAGTTTCCAGTAGAAGAACAGGACAGACTGCCAATTTGATCTTCATGGCATACTGAAAGGCAGAGAGCCAGGTGAAAAGCAGAGGGAATGAACGGAAACTCCAACAGGTAAGGTATGGCAATGAGACCATAGTGACAAGTTTTAAATGAGCTTACGTAAATCACTGTCTGTAATATATAACCACATCCATCACTCGGATGTCATTGCCTAACAGTAAAGACAAAGAATTGCCAAGCTTCAGTGTATGGTACAAAACAGCAAAGTTAGTGCATTATAACAGGGCACAGGCTAGCAACAGAGGACCATCACAATGGCAATGGCTTGAATTCCCTCACCTGAGGATGTGACCATGAGTCAGCCAGGTACATAGACAGCAAAGAATAATAGATTTCCTTCAAGAAGGACGTAAGCAAGATTACCATGCAGTCACGGACCCCTTTATGGCATGTAACTTATTTTTAGTGGCCACAGTAAGCCATTTCTGGTTCGTAGCCTCCAAACAAAGGATGAAGACCACAAGCTGGAACCTGGTACACAGTGAAAGCCACTACTCAGGTAGCAGAGTTCTTGTGGAGCGCACTTGTTTCATTTTTATTTTATATTCTTTAAGCTTAGGCAATGGTGCAAGGGCCTCACAATCATATTGTGTAAAGAGTTAAGACATTTTGAAGATCAAGATTTTAACAGTAAATTACCAAAGCATTCTTAACAGTGTCCTTGAATTTACCACACTACAAGAAAGTTGTCACACTGAAATTATATTTGGAATTGAGAGCTGGATGAAACTCGATGTAGAAAGCTGTAAAATATTTAAAGAGGCATGAAACTCGCATCATAAGGCAGGTTAAATGACATAGGAGGGTGAGTGTTCATTGCAACTGACAAACATACTATTTCTATTAAGTTAGAAATTGAGTCTGACTATGAAGTTATCTGAATGTAAATAACCAGTCCCAGTGAACTCAAGACAATCATTGGAAGTTTTTACTGGCCACCCGATTCTGCTGTAATGAGCATAGAATCATTTAAAGAAAGTCCACACTCAGTAGCATGGAAATACCCCAGTCATGCAGTATTAGTTGGAGGTGACTTTAATCTATCTGGCATAGACTGGGACATCTATAGATTTGTTACAGGTGGTATGTACAGACAGTCTCATGAACTAGTTCTGAACACATTCTCTGAAAATTGCCTTGAGCAGTTAGTTCAACAACCCCACACACAATGGAAATATTTTATACTTCAATCAAATGAAACTATATGGTTCCAGAGACGTTTTCAAGTCCCAAACATCCATGGTGGATACGTGCAGACTGAAGTGACGAATGAAAACTTCTATCAAGGCCAGGACTCATGCTCACTACGCAGATGTGCTAACCACAGATCTAAGGCATTGTCAAAGAAAAAAATACTCTATTATGCTTTACATATTAGTCCTCTTTTTGTGAAAATCAGAGGAAACTCAATTGTGAGACTAAATAGCATTATATGTTAGAAGGCTCTCGGTGTTGTATCATTAAGCTCAAAACTTCTTCCTGGGTTGTGACCCAGTGTAAGTCAAAAACTGTGGCACAAACTGGTCCTGGAAGTGAGGACACATTTATAACTAAATTAAATGGACATGGCAGTGTTTCAGTTCTCAGATACATGTATAAAGAACAGTGAGTTTAACCAAGAAAACATTGTGTCTGGCCCTTTTAGTGCACTATCATAAATCGTTGCTGCACAGTTAATAAAATAAAAATAAGATGAAACGGTTAGTAGGACAGTTGAGCCTACAGGATGGGCTCCCTGAAAACTTACCTGACCTACTGAACTATAATTGAATAATATGCATTGAGGACATACTCTCAACACAAATAAATAAATAAAAACATCCAATCCTGCATAGACACTGAAGTTCGGCAACACTAGAACATAAGAATATTGCTCTTAAGTCTGAACTTATACCTACAGGAAGACTACAAAAATTTATTGTCTTTGGTGGATGAGTGATATGAACTCTTCACTTCATTCAACAGCAGTTAATAAATGATAGGTTGATGCTCTCTCTCTCTCTCTCTCTCTCTCTCTCTCTCTCTCGTGATAAATGAATATTGGGAACAGTTGAACTCCCAACAAATTATTATTTAAAAAAATATAATGTTATACAACTGACAGACTTATTTAAATGAACTGAAGACTATCAAGCTGTTTCATAACTGTGAATTCTTGGCTCTACAAACAAGCCTACATGTGACATAATACATGTCAGCAGTCAAATTACTCATTTGAAGTAGACAGCCAAACACACAGCTCTCAAGAATGACTGTTATGAACATTACCCAGTCAAGAATGAGATTTTCATTCTGCAGCAGAGTGTGCGCTGATATGAAACATCCTGGCAGATTAAAACTGTGTGCCAGACTGAGACTCGAACTCGGGACCTTTACCTTTCGCGGGCAAGTGCTCTACCAACTGAGCTACCCAAGCATGACTAACGACCCACCCTCACAGCTTCAGTTATGCCAGTACCTTGTCACCTACCTTCCAAAATTCACAGAAGCTGTTCTACAAACCTTGCAGAACTAGCGCTCCTGGAAGAAAGGATATTGCGGAGACATGGCTTAGCCACAGCCTGCGGGAGGTCTCCAGAAAGAGATTTTCACTCTGCAGCGGAATGTGCACTGATATGAAACTTCCTGGCAGATTAAAACTGTTTGCCAGACCAAGACTTGAACTCGGGATCTTTGCCTTTCGCAGGCAAGTGCTCTACCACCTGAGCTACCCAAGCACAACTCACGACCATGTCTCCGCAATATCCTTTCGTCCAGGAGTGCTAGTTGTGCAAGGTTTGTAGAAGAGCATCTGTGAAGTTTGGAAGGTAGGAGATGAGGTATTGGCAGAATCCAAACTGTGAGGGTGGGTCGTGAGTTGTACTTGGGTAGCCTAATTGGTAGAGCACTTGCCTGTGAAAGGCTGAGGTCCCTAGTTCGAGTCTCGGTCCAGCACACAGTTTTAATCTGCCAGGAAGTTTCATCACCCAGTCAGATCGCGTCGCTATTAGGCCACCCCCATCTCTTCATTGGAACTACTGTTACTGCATTTGTGAAAACAACAAAATAGCATAATGAACTTTATTCACTCGCTCCAAAGTGGAGTGCCTACTTTGGTACTGAGCATGTGTTTGTCTCCACAGTTAGTGCTGGCTGAAGTGAACATCAACAGAATCTCAGTTTGGTGCTGGGTACTGCACGAGCTACAGAATGTGTGTCACACTGTCAGGTGATGTGTTGACTACAGGGATGTGGAGGAGGGCAAGAAAACCAAAGGTGTTCAGTGATGCCACACATGTCCCATAGCTAGTGGCATATTAGACACCCGTGTGCAGGTCTTACAGTGTTCATATAATTTTGAAATATTATGGATGAAACTGAATTAGTCTAAAAAATTGATTTGAAATAATCTGAGGGGTCATTTTAGTGGCTAAAATAAATGAAGAAACTAAAAGCACGAAAGCAGTCTAAATAAAGTTATCTGAACTTGAAATCCATCCATCCATCCATAAGACTTAAGTCAGTCATGCAGTTCCTCATTTGAGCAAGGTGGCAGTAATTGTGTATCCTCTTCAGTAATGAGAATGACCTCTCGACAAATGGTGTAGTGAAAGGAATTGTTGAGAGCAGCAGTGCTAATTTGTATATTTCTATAAATCTGCTGATTAAATCATCTCCAACAGGTAATTTACAATCTGAATTGGTGTTTTGTCCAACCCATTATCAGAAGCACACCATACGTGAAGTTCATTCTGGAGTTTGCTTACACTGAAAACATTGCCATAAATTTTGTTCACTTTATGCAATCATTACAAAAATTCTCTCTTTTTTTTAAATGAGCCATTTTTGTTGGATTTATCAAATTGAATTATTCCAGATTTCTAAATACTGTGTATCTAATTTTTAACTGATTGCTGATGTTATCAATAATTTCATATTAAATTCACCAGAAACAATCTTTCTGTGCTTTAATGTTCAATTTTCTCCTTTTTATTTGAAGCACATCTTCATTTTCCACAGTACCATGAACAGAAGATCACACTGCTCCAAAATTCCCTCTTTCATTTTGCAATGTCAATGTTTTTGGGTTGAAGTATACTAAACAAAACATCCGAATCAACAAGTTGGATAAAACCTTTATTAGAAATATGTTCCAGAAATCCTTCAGTAAGTTATTTCCTTCATTTGTGGTCATTGCAGTAACACAGTCAAAGTTTCCACTTTCATGAATACCGTACATTCAAATCACGTTATCAATACTTGTCTGTTCTCAAAAAAAACTGTTTGGATAAGACTAGAGGTAAAATTCCATCAAGTATTAGACAATGATGGGAGTTTACAGGACACGAATGTTGATAGCTCATGTAACCTCTTACAAGAATGAGAAAAGAATGTACGCAGTGATTTAAGATCAGAAAAAAATAATAATAATTTGAGGTCCTTGTTACATTCCAATGATCATTGAAGTACCAGGTTCATTATGTGAGCATAGATGTGTAGACAGAGCATTAGGATACTTTTCCTGAACTTTACTTTGGGGTGTATTTAAGTGGCTACTCATAATGGCAGCGCCATCATAGGTTTGGGCAATTAGTTTATCCCCACAGTTATACAGTTCCACTATTTCATCGACACGATTAAAAAGAGCTGTTGTAGTTCTGTCAGCATTCACATTGCGAATCCCAACAAATAGTTCCACTGCTTTTTTTCTCTTAAACTGAAACGTAACAGAATACAGTTGATAACTGTGATTTATTACCTATATCTGATGTTTCACCAAGCATAATAGCCACAAACTCCATATTCTTAATTTCATTAAAGAGCTCATCTCTCAAAACATCAGTTATTGCATCTATTGCATCATTTACAATGCTTGCCGATGTGCTGCAGAAACCTGTAGATGTTACTAAATGTTCTTTCAATGGAGGATCAAATTCGGCATTTGCAAGAAGAAATTCCATGTAATTTCCTCTGTTTGCATATTCTGAATTTTCCTCGTGGCCTCAAAAGGAAAGTTCCTGTTTCACTAAATAGTACACTGCATTAATTAATCTGTTCAGTATTTCCCTGCTCCTTCTTTATTTTCTAACTGTGCAATTCTATTTCTGCCCGTCATTAAGAACTCAAAAGAATGACAGTTCTAGCAGGCATCACAATAAATCTGTCGTATGTTAAAAAGTGAATTTCAGACACACCATATTTCTTCATTGCAGTATTAATATGAATTAAATCACAATACCCTTACTTATTCCACACAAATTTCTTTGTAGCAAATAACATATAGGTTCAACAATAAAATGTATTTGTCACAGCACAGCCACAAAGCCAGTCTGATAACCCATACAACTCCTTACAAAAATGTCTCTCAAATCCCTTTGCAGTAGAGCCACAGTTTGCCTTCATGCACATTGATACTGTTAAGTTAGGGCACAGTCTGCCATCATCAATAATTTGTTTCTTCTCTGTATAAGATAGTAATGAAAAATGACTATATAATAGTTCTTGTGACTATATAATAGTTCTTGCACAATGCTTTCACTACTCATTTCAATAGACACTGGACTCGCATTCGGGAGGACGATGGTTCAATCCCGCGTCCGGCCATCCTGATTTAGGTTTTCCGTGATTTCCCTCAATCGCTCTAGGCAAATGCCAGGATGGTTCCTTTCAAAGGGCATGGCCGACTTCCTTCTCCGTCCTTCCCTAATCCGATGAGACCAATGACCTCGCTGTCTGGTCTCCTTCCCAACCAACCAACTCATTTCAAAACTACCGCAGCCTTCACATACACAAGAAACACTAGATGTAAACAACACCACAGTAGTCAGCCAGTCAGCAACGTGCTGAGTCACCGACAAACGAGACAGCATCCTAACTGCATTCTGGCCGACCAGTTAATGGAGCTAACGCATGCGCAATGACATTCGCACAGTGAGGGATTCAGCAGTGAAGTCATCCAACGCTTTGGTTCACGTTTAGTGTGTTGCATACTGCCATGGGCTTGGCTGGTGGTAGACAGTTAAGTTGAATCATTGTTAAGCAAATTCATAGACACAATGTACTTTATACTTATTAAGAATAGTAATATAATTTCCTAATTTTATTGGCGCACAACCTTCACACCCCGAGGGGCAGCCGATGGCTAACCACTACACCACCCTGGCACAGTGGCTTCGCACAACTGCATACACTACCCTAGCATACCTCCCTCCTCCATCAAAATCCCCAGTCATGCCTCAGCCCAGCTGGTATTCCCTAAACTCAAACAGCTTTGCAGAGGTTCTCCAATTGTATCGGAATAGCACCTGAGCATCGAATGGATTGATAAAACACCTTTGTCTGGGTTTCAGGCAGGATCCCCCATTTTTTCATTCGATGTTGAGGTGCTGTCCAATACAGTTGGAGAACCTCTGCAATCCTGTTCAAGTTTAGGGAGAATACAGAGTGGACTCAATGGGGTGACTCGGACTTTGGATGGAGGAGGGAGGCATGCTAGGGTATTCCATGCAGTTCTGCAAAGCCACTGTGCAAAGTGGTGTAGCAGTTAGTGCATCTGTCTAGTGAGGGGGAGACCTAGGTTCGAATCCCACCCAGCCTTAGTAGAAATTTTTATTTGTTGCGTCAATCTGCACGCATACTTTTAAACTTTGTAGCTACAAGCAAGCATGTCCTTATCCCAGTATCAGTAAATGAGCAAGGATTAGTGATCATGATGTCATATAGTGACTATGATTACAG
Source organism: Schistocerca piceifrons (assembly GCF_021461385.2). Taxonomy (NCBI): domain Eukaryota; kingdom Metazoa; phylum Arthropoda; class Insecta; order Orthoptera; family Acrididae; genus Schistocerca; species Schistocerca piceifrons. The sequence continues at coordinate 716,217,848 of NC_060149.1, forward strand.
AAGCTAATAAATGTGTCAAGAAGGCTGGAAGCATTTTTATGCTGGAAAAAGGAGATAAGGAATAGTTAGCATCTCCAAAGTTTAAATGGATTGTAATTGGTGCTCTGAAGAAGTATGTGCTGAGTAACTGGTTACTCAACTTCGACAACTTCCTGTCATCACAGCAACATTGGCAAACAACTGCAGACTATTTCTCACCCTGCCCATTAGATATTTTATGTATGTAGAGGATAATATTGATCCTATCACATGTCCCTGTGGCTTTCCTGATGATACTCTCTTTCTTTTCCTACTGTCAAATTTTCATCTCCCTTGGTTATGTGAATAATTTCTTTTATTTCGTTCATGAAGTTTGTTATAAATAATCCACTACTGTACAAAAGGAACAATTATGTACATAATTGGAATACCAGAAGGAAAAATGACATTCATTACTCCACATTAAGATTGTCCTTAGCAGAAAAAAAGAGTTGTACAATGCTGCAACAAAAATTTTTGATCACTTACCCATTGATATAAAATTTCTGACAGACAGAAAAGTAAAATCTAAAAACAAATTGAGAAAGTTTCTCATTGACATCTCTCCCTATTTCACAGAAGAATTTCTCTTACTGCAATGTATACATAGAAATGTTCAGACTGTAACAATATGTACAAATTAATTTACAATGTGAATGTAAAATGACTCATTCCACATTATTATGATCTAGCATGCAAAATGATCCATGGAACATGAAAATAACTTTCTTTCAATCTCTTCATCACTTGCAGCGCTAGTTGGCATATAAACATGTACTACTGTGAAGGGTGTTGGCTTAATATCTGTCTTGGCTATGATAATTCATTCACTATGTTGTTCATAGTAGCGTACTTACATTCCTATTTTCTTTTATTCATTATTAGGCCTACTTCTAAATTACCCCTATTTCATTTTTTATTTATACTCCTGTAATCACTTGACCAGAAGTCCTACTCTACATACCACTACATTTCACTCATTTACGATATATTTAACTTCAACCTACCCATTTTCCTTTAAGTTCTATAACCTAACTACCCAATTAAAGGGTCTGACATTCCATGCTCTGACCTGTAGAATGACAATTTTTTTTTCCCTGACATCCTCCTGAGTACGCCCTGCCAGACAGTAGAGCTGATACTGTCAAGAAAAATAACAGCTATAGTTTTCCCTCACTTTCAGCCATTCATAGTACCAGCACAACAAGGCCATGTTGACTAATATTACAAAGCCACATCAGTCACCCACCCCAACTGTGGCCACCAGCTACTGAAAAGGCTGCTGCCACTCTTTGAGAACCATAAGTTAGTCTGGCCTCTCCATAGTTTCCTCTCCATTGTGGTTGCACATATGGCATGGTAACTGTATCATAGAGGCATGTAAGGCACCCACCTCGGGAAAGTCCTAGAGGTCTGAATGGGGGACAATTCCAGAATCTTTTGCCAATGGAGAGATCATCATGACACTTTTTCAATTACAGGCCACATGTTCTGTGGATACATGGTGTGTGTCTTTAATGGAGTGGTTACCATTGCCTTCTGCATTCTGATGCTGTTGACCATTCATGTTTCTTCTGCCTTTTAGCCGGCCATTGTGGCTGAGCGGTTCTAGGCACTTCAGTCTGGAACCGCACTGCTGCTACGGTCGCAGGTTCAAATCCTGCCTCGGGCATGGATGTGTGTGATGTCCTTAGGTTAGTTAGGTTTAAGTAGTTCTAAGTCGAGGGGACTGAAGACCTCAGATGTTACGTCACATAGTGCTCACAGCCATTCTGCCTTTTAGGGGCAGTTTCCCACTCTGAGGGCAAGAAGTGCCTTGAACCTCTGTCCGCCCCCTTTTGAGAAGACCATTGACAGAATGAGGGTGACTTCTTATCCTCTAATCTAAATCTGAAACAAGTTTGAGTCCAGTGACTATTAAATGCAAGTACAGTGCTTAACTGCACCACCTTATTCAGTGATTTTTGTTAGTACTGAAACAACCACATATGCCATACACATTAGAATACAAATTACAAAGCAACCATTGGTTATAGTCACCTGAATAAAAGCATACTGACATTGTTTAACCCACTAACTATAAGTGTTTACAGTTGCTGTCATTTTCCTTTGCAGTTTGTCATTGGCTTGACATACAATAAAGTAAATAAAAAACAAACACTATGCAAGTACAAGTCAGAACAGTAAGTAGGCAATAGATGAAAATGTTATATAATAAAAGGTTTGCCACATTGCCAGGCTTGAAAGCTGTAGCCTCGATATTCTCTTCAGTACAAACAGCAGCATACAGAGACACAATTTATTATTGTCGGGGAGCACTGAACTGTGCGCAGTGACTCTTCATGGCAAACAAGTCAAAAATAAATATATGTGGACAGGTACGTTCTGTGTGTGGTATATGTTATCTAAGATATTAACATGAATGTTTGGAAGACAAGAGAGGTAATACTAGTCTGTCTTTATTCTGTTTACATGGACTATAACCAGCGCCAGATTAGCCATAGTTAGTGCATGCTACGGGCTGCATGCCTGTCAAGTTAGATATTAATGATATTCTACCTATGATCCAATGGAAAGATGATGGTGCCCAAATCTACAGTGAGAAGTAACAATTTTAGTTCATTTGTAAAAATGAGTGCTGGTCACAACATTGCAAAATTTACAGGAAGATGATGTCCAAGTTCATCATTATAAACGATCGATTAGAATAGGGTTCTACTCGTTACCAATAAGAACGTAATTAATAAATAACATATTTGTTTTAGTAAGTCTACTATTAGTTTTTTTTTCATTTCTACAGAGTATTTACTTTTTTTTACAGACCCTTACATTTGATACGAGTCTTCTAGAGTAAGGGTTGCTTATTTGTTGGTGGGTTGTTGTATAACACGTCGTAGTTTCATGATTCTGTGTTCGTTTCGTGTTGTCATTACTTTTTGCCACATATGTAAGTGTGTATCAATTATTGGCATTTGATCTGATAATGACATGTTATCATTATAACTTGTCTACTTCTGAATACAGTAAAGATTTATTTGCCACTGAGACAAGGATAGGCATTGATTTTTTGAAACCACCCTTACAGTGTTGTAGGATTTGGTGCCAGGTTTCACATCATGCAGCCATCCAACCTGGTAGACCTTTGTTTGTGAAAATGTGACAAAATGTGTCCATAACATAATGGCTAAGGCTCTAGGCTCATAAGCTAGAGGTTGTGTGTTCAGTTCCTACATAATGGTATTTTTTAAACCTTAACTGAAAGAAAATTTTTAATCCTTGAATGTTTCATTTCAGTCAGTGTGCTTACTTTATTATTTTGCAAAAATTTCATAAAGTGAATTTGTATTAAAAAATGTGATTGCAGTAAGGTAGCGTTAATATTTTCTCATGGTGCACAAAGAATTTATGTTTTAAATGTTTGTGTGATGATAACCATCCAATGAAATGCACATATCATTTTGGGACTAAAGCATGGAAAAATACTCTGAGGTAACAAAAATCATGGGATAGTGACATGCACATATACCGATGGTGGTAGTATTGCATACACAAGGTATAAAAGGTCTGTGGATTGGCGAAGCCGTCATTTGTACTCAGGTGCTTCATGTGAAAAGGTTTCCAATGTGATTATGGCTGTACGAAAGGAATTAACTGAAGCTGAACGTGGAATGGTAGTTGGAGCTAGAAGTATGGGGCATTCCATTTTGGAAATTGTTAGGGAATTCAATATTCCGAGATCCACAGTATCAAGAGAATTCTGAGATTACCAGACTGCAGTCATTAGCTCCCACCATGGGAAACACAGTGGCTGATGGTTTTCACTTAATGACCAAGAGCAGCGGCAGTTGAGTAGAGTTGTCAGTGCAAACAGAGAAGCACCACTAGGTGAAATAACCACAGAAATCAATGTTGGACATATGACAGTACCCGTTATGTCAGAGCGGTGAAATTTGACATTAATAGTCTGTGGAAGCAGATGAGTGCCGCGAATACCTTTGCTAACAGCAAGACATCACATGCAATGCCTCTGCTTGTGACATAAACAACTGGAGAATCTTTGTGTGGTCAAATGAGTGTCGATTTCAGTTGGTCGTATTTGTAATGAACTTTATGAAACTTGTGTGTGACATTCCTACCATAGTAGATGATTGTCAAAAGCATATGTTGTGAACCTTGATGCAACTGTTTCCCCTTGCACCACCCATCACCCCACGGAAGCTTATTTACTTCTTCTCCTTTTCCCTTATACCCCTCTGGACAAGACTTACTGAAACTTTTACAGATTCTAAATAGTGTGTTTCATCTGTGTTTAATTGATAGACCGGTAATTTTTTAAACTTCAAGTATTACAAAAGATTAATAAAAGTACAATAATTATAATGACATAAACAAAGACTTCAAACAAAAAAAAGAATAAAAGGAAGAAAAAGTTTGAGCAAAATAAAAAACTGCTTACTTTAATGTGACCCAGTCAGAATGGACAGATTTTGAAATTCAGACTGGAATGCTAATACTGCATTCTTCTGAAGCCTAATTGTTCAGAAGATGGGACACATTACTAATTTTAAACTTTCTTCCTTAAGTGAACATCTAATTACTAACAGCATTAAGTTCCTAATGCTACCCCCATCTATACAGCCCTTTTTTCACATAGCACCAAAATCTTTCACAGCCACCACTAGTTAATCCATTTGCAAATTACAATCAACTTACATCAAATATATCACATTCAACAAAAATAAGTTGATTCATTTACGTAAATATCTGTTTAGATCATGGTGGGCATACAACCCCTTAATCTTATTGGTTCTCGGGTATGCCACGAAAACACTGAACATAATGGCAATGATGGCTGTAGAATTATTATAGTGGTTATGTACAATTTTATCTCCGCAATGTAAGATCAGATTATTTAATTACAATGTGAGGGTTAAAATGACATGGGTAAGGATTAGAAATGAAATAAATAAATAATTATTTTTAAAACCAAATTACATGGATAAAATTAAAGACCACAGTCTTTTTTATTAAGATTATTAAAAAAATAGCAAACCACTGGAACTAATACCACAATCTGCAGTTTACAATCCTAGAGCTTTGCTCATTTTTTGGAGTGTAACTTCATTGGGCATGTGTAAAACTTCAATGTTGTGACACCTGCATCACACACAAGGTTGGTCACATAACTATTAAACACAAAAATGGCATTTGTGCGTGAACCACACAAGATAAGTGGCAACTCATCGTCCAGATGATTGTGGTAGGTCCACTACAAAATATTTATTAGAATCTGCAAGTCTTTCCAATGTAGCTAAAAGTGATGCTGTAGTCATATGGACAGCAAGTCCTCCCAATTCAGCCACATTGTCTAACAACTGGAAAGAAGTTAAAAGCATTGCAAGCCCTCCTGCTCCACTACAAGACAAAAACAAAATGAAAGTAAATTGTACTCCAATGATATTGTTGTATAAAAAATGATATGTAGACCTCTTTAAGATCTACAATTTGGTACCGTGTATAATTTAGTATCTAAGGGAACACAACAATAAGATGTATCAATGTGAATGAATGGATTTGGGGAACATTTTGCCACCTGTGCACTACTTCACAATATACTGCCTAAACCCTAACAGCTACATCAAAATGATGTAATACTAAAATGTAGATCCCAAAGATATGTACATCAAACACTATGATGGCATATGTCTACTTTATATGCTTCACCCCCAATTGTCAGGTTAGTATTTTGTGTTCACTGCACACAGCAACATCAAATGAGGCAAATAGTGGTGATTGTGGGTACTGTAAAATATAAACAGATATATAAAATATTATATATAACAGTCTTGATTGCATAAAAACATTTTTATTCATAAGTGTGATGGTCGTCAACATCAGTGGGTGGTATCTACTGTTCCTGCTCTGTGCCATTGCCTCCACACATCATTACAGGAGTATGGTGTGAAGGCATCCACATCAGATTAAAAACAGCCACTGCTTAGGAATAAAAGTATTTTTTTGTGATCAAGACTGGTCTACATGGTACTTCATTACTGTTCATTGTGATTGCTACTATGCCCAATATAAACAAATGTTATCATGGTGTTTTGTGTATGGTAAATGTTTTTGAGTACATGTCAACAGAGACATTGCTCCACTAGAACACTACAGAGTGAGTTTATTTCCACACACAAAACAAAAATTCTGAAAGGTTTTCTTTTTGATCGTTTAAAAAATTACTGACACTTGTTCTCTTAACTTCAAGTGCTTTGTTTCACTGTCGAGAACTTTGTTGACGTGTAACTTTTACTGACTGGGCATAGGTACTTTCTTCACAAGGGTGATGTTCACTGGATGTAATTTTTGGGTAGCTTTGTCACAGCACAATGCTGATTCAGAATGAATGAGCACAGGTGTCCATGCAAGTGTCGCTGCGTCCACTTTTGACTGGGTATGGCTATTCTCCACTCCAGTTCTGAGGCTACAAAGGAGGGACCATTGGAGTGCACAGCTGAAGGCTATGAAACCTGATTTCGGAAAGTTGATTTCACCCCTTCAGTCCTCCCCTGTGAGAACTTATTTGCTCTTCCATCTGAGGCAACCAACTGGCATTGACTTCAGTACAAAATGGATCTAAATTATAATACCGAAGTGTAAAGCCATCAAATTAAATAGCAGACTTACATTTTACTTTTATTTTGCCTTCTATGCAGATCAAGGAAGCTAACATGAGCAGCAGACCTAGAGATACAGGCCAACGTTATGCATCTGGAAATGCAAAGCATAAAGCAAAAGATGAAAAGGAAAAAGAAAGCTTGTTATATCAAAAATACATAAGCTATCTGTGTTTTATAACGTTCAGCATGATGTTGATCGGTCTAAAGAAACTGAAACCAAAAACTGAAGTGGCAACTCATCGTCCAGATGATGGTGGTAGGTCCACTACAAAATATTTATTAGAATCTGCAAGTCTTTCCAATGTAGCTAAAAGTGATGCTGTAGTCATATGGACAGCAAGTCCTCCCAATTCAGCCACATTGTCTAACAACTGGAGAGAAGTTAAAAGCATTGCAAGCCCTCCTGCTCCACTACAAGGCAAAAACAAAATGAAAGTAAATTGTACTCCAATGATATTGTTGTATAACCTAGCAACATTGATCAAGGTTATTGCATTGCGAATGGCAATAGTGAAGTGCAACATATGAACACTAATTTTTGTCTTCAAAGAAAATATACGCAAAGAAAATAAATCACAATTCAGTCAAAAGCCATTTTCCACATACACATAAACTAACAAATAAATGAAATGTAAGAGATTGGCTGTGTTATTTAGAATGTAATGGGGAAGTTTTCTGTTTTGTTTGCAAAGTTGCAGATTCAGATGGATTGTCAAGGTCTATGAAAGATGGATTACATAAGTGAAAGAACATGAATATGTTATTGAAAAGGCATGAAGAAAGCAATTCACATTGGTAAGCCATAATTTCATTGTTACTTCGCAAAAACAAGGACGCACATGTCAGTTCTCAACTTGTAAACCAAACTGAGGCCAAACAAAAATATTGACACCCACTGTTAGAATGCATTACTACATTTGCAACATTATTTTTTTTTTTTTTTTTTTTTTTTTTTTTTTTTTTTTTTTTTTTTTTTTTTTTTTTTTTACCAGAATGAGGTCTTGCATTTCAGGGGTGATGTAATTATTGCATCACCTCACAACAGAAATTACTTATGTTTATTAGAATTAACATTAACATTTGATATTTTTCTTGGGAAACATATTCATGCAAATAAAGGAAAGCAACATCTACTGTATTTGTTAAAAACCACATGCGAGGATTTTATCCATCTAATTGCATCAAGCATACAGGATTATATTATTTGCAAAATTAAGAGCTGCAAATATTATTCTGTTTCACTGGCTTCTCCTCCAGGTATATCATGTATCGTTAGGGAAAGCTGGGCCCGAAACGTGAATAACCAATAGTATTTCAGGATAATGAGAGCCAATGAGATTGCTTCATTTTGGATGAGCTTGACAAGTGAATAATATCAGGAGATGCAAGGCCTGCATCTGGTGTTTGGCTGAAATTGGAAAGTGGCCCATGACGCCCCTTCGTTTGGTTGAACTTGGAAATTGGTTGTGAAGGATACTTTAGAAGTTTGCACCTGCAAAACAGAAAAGATATTTATAATATCAGAAAAGAATACAGGATGAATGATTCCTCAACATGTGAAAATAATGTCGTCAGTGTGCATCTTTGGGTCCAGCAGCGGAAGCTGCTTCTGTAACTTTTCAAAAAGCCGGGGGAGGGGGGGGAGAATGAAACATTAGATAGTAATGGTTTTATGCTGGTGCTAATGGCACCATTTCAAATAGAAATGGCCAGGATCTACATGCCAAATAAAGTCTTGACTGACAGTACTCATGGTAATAACAAATACAGTTTCCATTGAACCACTTTAGAGTAGGGTGTCCTGTGACATTTTGCTGAAGTACACATACTAATATGATTTCAATGGAGGTTTTCACACAGGCAATGCAGAAATGAGTCAGGCCCTTAAAAACACAGGTTCTAAAGTGATTTTTTATTTGTCAAGCTTTCATGCATTCTCTTTCTTGAAGTATCATGTGCTATAATTGTATTTTTGTTTACTTACTAGTGTTCATGTCTGACAATTATCTGATGCACTACAGTGCTTGGTGTACAGTAATGGGCCAGTGTAATAATAAATTGTTGTGCACTTGGCATGTCGACCAAGCTTGGAGATGGAGCTTGGGGAACAAAGTTGAAGAGAATATGATTAAACATAACCTACAAAGCGTTGAAGACTTAACACATTGAAACTAAAAAAGATAAATTTTGTCTGATGCTACAAAGTTTTGTAAGGTAGTGTGCAGAAGATCACAAGACACAAGAGTTCAGTAGCTATTTTAGGAAAGAGTCTGCAACAAGGCCAGAAATGTAGGCCTACTGCTACCAAGCAGGGATAGGGCTGAATACAAACAAGTATTTGGAGGTGCTCCAAAAAACTCTCAAACACTGTTATTTTTCTGGAAAAGTCAATAATAGATGTGACATATGTGTTCGGGCCCTGATCCATCACTCAAGGGACTTCCTGTTTGAGAGGGCCACAAGGTTAGCCACGAGAGGATTGGCATCTGGCACTGGACCTGACGGGATACCAATTCGATTCTACACAGAGTACGCGAAAGAACTTGCCCCCCTTCTAACAGCCATGTACCGCAAGTCTCTAGAGGAACGGAAGGTTCCAAATGATTGGAAAAGAGCACAGGTAGTCCCAGTATTCAAGAAGGGTCGTCGAGCAGATGCGCAAAACTATAGACTTATATCTCTGACGTCGATCTGTTGTAGAATTTTAGAACATGTTTTTTGCTCGTGTATCATGTCGTTTTTGGAAACCCAGGATCTACTATGTAGGAATCAACATGGATTCCGGAAACAGCGATCGTGTGAGACCCAACTCACTTTATTTGTTCATGAGACCCAGAAAATATTAGATACAGGCTCCCAGGTAGATGCTATTTTTCTTGACTTCCGGAAGGCGCTCGATACAGTTCCGCACTGTCGCCTGATAAACAAAGTAAGAGCCTACGGAATATCAGACCAGCTGTGTGGCTGGATTGAAGAGTTTTTAGCAAACAGAACACAGCATGTTGTTATCAATGGAGAGACGTCTACAGACGTTAAAGTAACCTCTGGCATGCCACAGGGGAGAGTTATGGGACCATTGCTTTTCACAATATATATAAATGACCTAGTAGATAGTGTCGGAAGTCCCATGCGGCTTTTCGCGGATGATGCTGTAGTATACAGAGAAGTTGCAGCATTAGAAAATTGTAGCGAAATGCAGGAAGATCTGCAGCGGATAGGCACTTGGTGCAGGGAGTGGCAACTGACTCTTAACATAGACAAATGTAATGTATTGTGAATACATAGAAAGAAGGATCCTTTATTGTATGATTATATGATAGCGGAACAAACACTGGTAGCAGTTACTTCTGTAAAATATCTGGGAAGTGGAATGATCATATAAAATTAATTGTTGGTAAGGCGGGTACCAGGTTGAGATTCACTGGGAGAGTCCTTAGAAAATGTAGTCCATCAACAAAGGAGGTGGCTTACAAAACACTTGTTTGACCTATACTTGAGTATTGCTCATCAGTGTGTGATCCGTACCAGATCGGGTTGACGGAGGAGATAGAGAAGATCCAAAGAAGAGCGGCGCGTTTCGTCACAGGGTTATTTGGTAACCGTGATAGCGATACGGAGATGTTTAACAAACTCAAGTGGCAGACTCTGCAAGAGAGGCGCTCTGCATCGCGGTGTAGCTTGCTCGCCAGGTTTCGAGAGGGCGCGTTTCTGGATGAGGTATAGAATATATTGCTTCCCCCTACTTATACCTCCCGAGGAGATCACGAATGTAAAATTAGAGAGATTAGAGCGCGCACGGAGGCTTTCAGACAGTCGTTCTTCCCGCGAACCATACGCGACTGGAACAGGAAAGGGAGGTAATGACAGTGGCACATAAAATGCCCTCCGCCACACACCGTTGGGTGGCTTGCAGAGTATAAATGTAGATGTAGATTGCTAGATTAATTCAGAGCTATAAACAGAGAGTGAGTATTGAGGAGGAAATCATTAACTCTATTGCAGATGATAAGTGGGAGGTGATACTGAACGGCCTCTCATATATTGTGATCACTGCAGACAGTACATGTGCTGGGTGTCCTCTATCCTGTCCAACACACAAGGTATGTTTACTTGTTTTCAAAATTATATTTTGTGACTGCCTGCCAGTAGAATTCTACTTCTTCTTTCTTATAGGTATTTGTACACAGGGATATTCGCTCCTGCGTGGATTTTAAGGTGAAGAGCAACTTGTGTAAACATGTCCATAAAGTTGCACTGCACCATGGAAACACTGTGGGCCCCTGACAAGACAACTCAAAAGGAGGCACTGCAGATGATAATGGAAGTGGTAGCACCACAGCCATCCTCTGTTGCCACCACTTTGATCTGGCATGCTGCATTATTCGAGAAAAGTGCAATGTTCCAAGCATTTGCAGTATATGTTAGTGATGAAGATGCACCTTTTGTTGTGGCAACACTATATAACTCATACAGCCAACTAGTGCAGCCATTTCTTCACACAAATAGAACTTGGCTGTTCAAGTAGCAACTATTTCCCTTTTTCCAGTCACTGCGTCGAGAGTTTCTGCAAGCAAGAAGTGTAAGAGACAGAGATTTCTACTCAGTAAAAAAAAGAAAGAAAGAAACAATAAACAAGGTGGTAATTTGTCAGCACTGACACCTTCAGAAATTGTTGCAGCTGAGGAAGGTCTCTTGCATGGTGAAAATATTAGCACAGCAAGTGACCATACTTGCCTTTAATTTTAGCTTTTTTGCAACAGTCTAATGTGATACAGAATCAGAAGTTTTGTTAAGTATATTAGTGTATCACAGGTGGTGACTTTCCTCTCATAACCATTATGATTTTCAGTTAACAGGGTTCCAGCAGCTTTTATGTTTGGTCTAAATACAAACTGTCTTCCATTTAGTAACTTGTTATTCTAAAAATGTATGTAAATCTGTATATGTATGCAGCTCTCTGATGTTAGATATTGTAGGGACAACTGATAGTGGTCTATAGTAAGCTAGTATGTGTCTGTCACCCTCTATGTTTACTGGAAGTGTAACTGTAATTTTAAGGCATTCAGAGGAAGTATAATCATCATGGCTTTAATTTACAAGGTATAGAACAGGGACATTCAGATTTCCTGAATTATTCATTTTAGAACATACTTAACTAGCTGCTGTGCCTGGCGTTGCCCAGGAGGTTTAATATCTGCCACACAAAGTAATTGGTTCTGTTCCTTGTTGATACTCAAAGTGAATGGTAGCCATGTGAGAAACTGCAGTCGCTTTACATCGAAGGGCATATCTGAATCACTGGCTGTCAATGGAATGCAAGGAATGAATATTCTTTCCCTGTTTGAAAAGATGATTAGTTGCACCATCTGTTGTTACATTTTGCAATAAGTATCTCATTGTGTTTTTGATGAATTTGTCTTCTATTGTTTCAGCTCAGTTTTCACTGCTCCATGTAGGACTGTGTTTGAGCACAGCTCAAACTGTTTAAACAGTTCAGCAACTCTCTGGTTCTCTTGAATCTTTTGATTGGCCTGCGTTCTAGTGACGTCCGATGGTCCTAACTCCAAGACATGTATTGCTGCTGTAATTTATTCTTGCGATATGAATTATGGTCAGTTACAAACAACTCTGATTTGTACATTTTTCTTCATCTTACATAGTTGCTCTTGAGTTCACAATTCCTGTCCTTCGGCCCAAGTAAAACTACCTGGATTTTATTGAGCTGTAGTGTGCACCACTTTTTTGTATACTTTGGTTTTTGCCTATCATTAAGCATTGCATCTTTTAGTAATAGGAGAGCAGTTATTGTGTAGCATATGTTGTTTCTTCTTCTTCTTCTTCTTCTTCTTGGGGTCCTACAGCTGCTGCTATATCCTGCATCTCTTGTCACCAAATGCCTCAAATCTCACCATTCTTCCTCACCCTCTTCTCTCCATTGCTTCTGAGATATCACTTAGCTTCATTTTCTGTGGTCTTCCTCTTCTTCTCCTTCCAGGAGGTTGCCATGAAAGTACTCTCTTGGACCATCTGTCTTCATCCATTCTTTTGACATCCCCAAACCACTCTAGTTGTCTTTCTTGTATTCTATCCATAATACTATAACAAGTCTGTGTGTTTCTCTTATTTCCTCATTTCTTATGCAGCCAGTTCTACCTGTGAGTTCCCAACACTCACTGCCGTAGCTTATTATTGATTCCAAGATGGATTTGTATAAATTCAGTTTAACCTTCAAACTAACTTTTGAGAACCAAAGTACAGGATTTAATTTTTGGATAGTCACCCTTCCCTGAGTAATCTTTCCCTCCCAAAATTTGTTGATGTCACTACTATTGTTGATAGTGAAGTCTCTTTCTTCAAAAATACAAGAGGAGGAAGATTTACAATAAACTTTTTACTTGTGTTCTTTTCTCATAGTTGGCTCCAGTTCTTCATGTCTAGGGGCCGATTCTTGAAACTGAAATTTTTAACGTTTTAGGTTGTCATGGTTCCAACTGACTTAAATAATTTTGAAATAAGCCTGTGCAGATATTTTGTTTTCACTGTAATTTATTCTCTCACATTTTTCTATATCACACTGCCTTTTGAATTTTCAAATTAACAAAGCTGAAATTACATTATTCTTCCAAAATACAAAAACACATCCGGTCACATCAGAGGCATGCCCACTAACTACTTCATTCTGCAGTAATAAAATATTCCAAAGGGTTTACAAATGTATTTCTATATTATTATTTTATGTATGAACCCTGAAATAAACGTAATAAACAGTACTAAATTGCATAGTTAATAATAGAAATTTTAAGTGTGCCAAATATTTTGAAATTTCAAATATTTCTAAAAAAATATTTCAACTACACATGCAGAGCTAGTACATATCAATTGTGCAATTTCTTTTTAGATTTTAGCCTGAAATATAACACATCGTGTACAAAATCATATGAAATTTTCTAGAAAAACAGCTGAGATAATACTGACCTGTTTAAAATTAAAGAATTAGTTCTGGCATCGACTGCTTCTGTTGAAAAGTAATGCTAGAGGAGGGCGTCCCTTTACACCTGTCTGATCCATTGCTGGATATCCCCCGTGGGTGATAGTTAATTACCATGGTATTTACTACAGAGGAAAAATATAAGAAGTTTATCATGACACCATAAGAGGTAATGTCATGCATGAGTCAAAGATTCCCAGTTTCTTCAGATGACCAAAAGAAAGGGATGAGATAAGTTAGACCCATGATGAAATTGTGAAGATAATTTCTGAACCACTAACTGCTAACAACAAGGGACTATAAATTTATAGACAATTAGTTAACAATTTTGGTCTTTGGTCATATTAATGTTACAATAATGTAACTTTGACAAATAAGTTATTGGTATGTGTTGTTTTTTTTCCTTTGGTAAACCAAGAAGGCACATTAGTTGGTTGTTACATTATATTTTTAAGGCAGAATAATAAAAATGTACCAATAAAAAGTGTGCAAATGTCTCACTGTTGACTGTAGAATGCTCCTCTGTGATGTGGCATTTTTTTTGGGTAACACAAGCAAAATGACTGCAGTACTAAAATTACAAAAATCAATTGTTAGAAATATGTAATACAAAACCAAAAGAATCCCATCGGCTACTGTTAATATACTTAAAAATATTAAGTGCCCCATGTTTCTACGTTTATGGCCTGATAATTTTTGTGGCCGTGTACAGTAACCCCAACATCAATACAGCACAAGGTGCTGGTTTTCAGCACCTTAAAGTGAACCATAGTCTGAACTTCATACATACAAAAGATTGTTCTGTCAGAATGTAGCGGTACGTCAGAGGTGCCAACCCACAAGAGGGCAGAAAGGCTGAGCGTTTTGCAGGTTACCTAGCTGAGTCTATGTTCCATTGAGCACATTGCCAGAAAGCTATATTTCCATCACCTTTTTGTTGATGTGGGTAAATTTTACCCACCCTATGGAATTGTAATGCAATAATCCTTTCAAAAAATGTTGCAAGCGCGACTAGCGACTATTATTCTGTGCCTTTTGGGGAAACAAATGCCTTCAGTTTCCTCAGCATTACTGTCTGTTACAGCATCACTTTGCTTGGTACTGTACATTTTGTACATTACATTGGAATATCTACTTTATTTGTGTTTCATTCTTAAAATTTTTTCATCTGTGTGTTCGCACATTGAAAATGTGATGATATGATTGACTGATTATGTAACTTGTAATGTGCTCTCATTCTGTGTTCTGATTGGCTAAGATCACACGTCCTGTGACCACAATGTGTAACAAAAGCACATTGTACAGTGCAATCTCAATTTCACAGTTTCTACATTTATCGTACTGTATTTACTGGATTTCATACTTATATTGCTTATTTCACAAATACGTACGGGGTTGCCACAAGTTTCCCCAAGTGAAATTCCCTGAGATTTCTCTTATTTCCAAGCAAGTTTTACAATTTTTCCTGACAAATTTTGAGAGCTCAAGGGTAAGCTAAGACGTAAGTTGAGAATCTGTCTTTGCAGCTGCAGTACAAGAAACAATAGTGCAAGCGAGGAAATGTCTTAAAAAAACTTGCAAGCAGATGGCGTTTCCTTATGTTAGCAAAGATCTTAAATACTAACATCAACATCTTTTGTAATGAACTGCTTTAGATGGAGACAGCAAGTCAAATGGTATGTGTATTTCACTAAGACCACAGATGTTATTTTTATTTCAATAAAACAAAACACATTTGGTGAGAAAAATATGCATTTCCTTGGCATTGGAAGACAGATTTAAAATACCTTCACTGATTTCAGAAATAACCTCAGGAAAAAGTAGGCCCCTTGAAAGAAGTGTATAAGGCAGGGAAGAATTGTGTAAACCTACAGTGTAGGTAACCGCCAGTAAAATGTTGGTTCTAGTATGTCTGCTACTGTCGTTTATTACCCACTGTGCTATATCTATTATTTTATAGTTATCATGCAATTTTTCTTTCGAGAAATGTATGAGTATATAGCATACAAACCACCAACAACTGACACAGTTTCCTTCTTCTTATCGTCCCTACTCTCTAACATATAAATTATTTTTGAAGTGCCAAACAAGAACAAATAAAATGTCTATAAAACGCCACACTGTACAAAGTACTTGTAGTGAGACAATCGCAATTCCTGAAATCCATCGCCCATGTCCTCTGGCCTACTGAGGAGCTCCGCAGTCCTGGGTCCATGAATAAACCATGAAAATCCACTGCATTATATCACACACAGACCCGACATGTGGGCAGATTGGTGAGACTAGATCCGACAGGCAGGGCCTGCACATCAGTGGAACCGAATGGCTACAGATCGGCAGGCCTGATCCATTACAGATACCCACAGAAACAGCCTGCAATTTTGGCCTGTTGCGGAAATCTACTTGAATGGCCAGCTATTCACAAGACACAGACAGCATGTTGATGAAATGAGACCACAGTGATCAACCCATGCAACAGGTAACAGGTTCAAATACTCTGAGAATCAATAACAATGAATATACGTAGCAACTCATCGTAAAGATGATTGCTGAGCCACAGACAGGCATGTAGAAAAGACAATCACTCACAACTAAATTTTCAGCCATAGCTTTTGTCAGAAAACAAGAGCACACACACATAATCACTCAGAGACAACCATCTCCGACCACTATGTCTACAGGCTCTGAGAAACAGATCCAGATAAACCACTCCTTATGCCTCCCTGCCTCTTGTTGGCAGCTGCTAGGCTAATGATAAAGAAGTGGTGGCAGCACTGACTGCAAGCTGGGGGAGTGGTAGTAAGGGGAGAAGCAGTAGTAATGAGGGAGTAGGGAAGCAGCGAATGTACTCAGCTGCACCCTGCCAGTGATGAAGCATGACACTTTAGTAAACAAACCATTTCATCTACTGAGACAAAAATAAATTTTTCCATTTTTTTCTTATTTCCCTGATTTCTCTGACGTGTTTAAAATTCTCTGATTTCCAGAACCCGCAGCAACCCTGACATAGCTTCAATGTTGCCATACATTAACAATCAATCCAAGAGACATCTTTCTTTTCTCGGTTTGTTGTGTTATAGTGCCTGAAAGTGCAATACTGATATATAAAAATTTGGATCTGTGGAAGGGTCCGATTCCACCTGTCTGCTTTGTCCCGTGAAGTAACTGTGTTGTGTTGTGTGACATCACTGAGGTGCGGTGTGTTAGAAATGGACTGTTTTTGTGAAGGGCGTTGGACTCTAGGGTTGGTTGGTTGTTTGTTTGTTTCTAAATTGTCCGTGAGTGATGATAGTGCAGTATTGGACTTAGTGCTGTTACTCAGTGTTTTGGGAGTTTGTTTTTGGCAGTATGTTATCTCAGTGTCTTTAGTTGTTGGCTACTGATTTATTTTTGATTTTGAAATTGTTAGTTTGGTGTGTTTCCTAATTGTTTGAAGGTTATTTTTTATTTTTAGTACTGTCTGTGGATGTTAGAATGAAATATATTAGTCACTGATTTCTTGCTGCTGTGGGTGACAATATGGCATATACAATTCTAGTTCATCAGTTATACAGCCACTGGGCAAAATGTGCGAAGTGTCAGCAGTGCACGGTAATTACGAAACTGAGCCAAGTCTCTGCTTCTGAAACCAAGTGTGGGTGTATGTGGCAATGTTTTCAGTGAGCGGTTGTTTTGATTTTTGTGTGTGTGTGTGGGGGGGGGGGGGGGGGGGGGGGGACGGTTCTGGTGGCAGGGGTGGTGCCTGGTATTATTGTTTTCCTTTGGGCTATGTAAGTCAAATGAAAAATACAGTTCCAGATCATTTGGTGGTTTTTGCTTGGTTTATTCTTGAGGATTTAGTATTTGTTATTTTTCAGTGTTGTTATTTTTCAGTGTTGTTTGTTTTAGAATCATGACATTCTTATTATACATTTAGCTTGTCCCCACCCAAGACCCTCTACTTTCCACCACATTAGCTCCATTTTATTGCTAAAATCAAATATTTTGCACAGTTTATACCTTTGTGTGTGGGTGTGTTCAGTGACTTTATGTTTGCCATATCGTATAAATGCTGGGAATAGGAGTGTCTGCAATCTTGATGACGTCATGAGTCAAAGCAGAAGGGAGGAACCTGACACTTCCATATTGCAAAAATTCTACAGAAATCAAATGGTTCACAAGTTTTGTTAATTAAGTTTGGCAGTTTCTAGTCAAATAAATGACTGTTAATTATATTTTCATATTAATGCTATTGTTATATATTGTATCTGTAATACACATCAATTGTAACTGCAGTGTTGACAAGTCTGCTGTACATTAAACCCAAGTTTCTAGAATGAAACAAATTAAGAAACACTATTTCTACTACCATCCCACATTGACAAGATTTAATGTACAACTTTTATGTTAACAGAGAGATAAGAAAAACAAACTCAAGTATTAAATTATTATGTTCAAGATATGAAAGATGTTTAATTTTAGACATACGCACATTAGATAAGAGCATGCACACTATGAGGGTAAACGTTTGCTGCGTGAAAAACTAAGCAAATTAATTACAAGAAAGATCAAGCTTGGGTAGCTTAATACATGAAAACAGTTCATTCTTGAGTGAAACTGATGTCCCTTTTTTAATGTAAATAGGCTCTCAGTGTGCACACATGAAGGCAAAATATTTACTGACAGCATCAAGAAAGACGAAAAATGTAAAATAATGTTCCAGAATGTCCATAACATTACTAACAAAATAGAAAAAGTTGATGGAATTTTAGGAGACAGTAAACCACACATACATATTGTGCACGAACTTGGATGCAAGAATGAGGAAGGTCATAGTTTTAAGTTAAACAATTACAAAATTGTGAGTGCATATCAGAGAAAGATACACAAGGGTGGTGGTGTAGGCTTTTATGTTAGAAATAACATTCATTGTGAGCACATTGAGTGGGTTGATAATCTTGCAATGGAGATGGCCTTTGAAGTAGCAGCAGTTAAAGGGAAGGTAGGCAAAAACAGCTTAATAATTATTGGCCTGTATAGATCACCAAATAGTGATGAAGAGGAATTCTTTTGCTGATTAGAAGAACTCCTAGATAAACTATCTGCAAACAAAAAACAGGTTATAATAATGGGAAATGTAAACATAGACCACCGAGCGAAGTGGCGCAGTGGTTAGCACACTGGACTCGCATTCAGGAGGACGACGGTTCAATCCCGTCTCCGGCCATCCTGATTTAGGTTTTCCGTGATTTCCCTAAATCGTTTCAGGCAAATGCCGGGATGGTTCCTTTGGAAGGGCACGGCCGATTTCCTTCCCAATCCTTCCCTAACCCGAGCTTGCGCTCTGTCTCTAATGACCTCGTTGTCGACGGGACGTTAAACACTACCCACCACCACCACCACCACCACCACCACCACCTAAACATAGACCCTTTAAGATCTAACATAAATTATCTTAGATATTCTGACTTGTTGCATTCCTATAACCATATTAAAATAAATTAGGAACCAACTAGAATAACACCTAACTCACAATTCTGCCTTGACCATGTTATTACATATCTAGACAGGAAAAAAAAACAGTAGTAAGAACTGTTGAAACACAGCTCACGAACTGTAGAGCTCGATCCATGGAGATTAATAGACCACAACAAAGTTCTGCATAGTGACCTACTCACTTATAAAAGGAAATTAATTATAACAAACTTAAGACGGAACTTGTACACAGAGACTGGCAGGTCAACAGATTGCATGATATTAATGAAAAGTGAGGCCTTTTCTATGAGATATTAACCATAATTTTAACTGGGAATGTCCTCTA
This sequence comes from Schistocerca piceifrons, assembly GCF_021461385.2. NCBI lineage: Eukaryota > Metazoa > Arthropoda > Insecta > Orthoptera > Acrididae > Schistocerca > Schistocerca piceifrons. The sequence continues at coordinate 716,237,331 of NC_060149.1, forward strand.
GTAACAAAAGAAAATTCCCCCAGAGACACACAAACTAAAAGCAAATATGAAAGACTTATATGTGCTGTTCCGAGGTACTAAATTGCAGTACTTCCTAACAAAGTACAAAAGCAGCAGCAAAGCATACAGGGAATCCCTGAAGAGACTAAACGCACAATGTTATGCTCAACAGATAAGTAAATCCAATAACGTTAACAAAAAAAGCCTGGCATGAACCAAATAACATGAACACAGAGAGAATCCAGACTGTAGCAACATAGCGGGTCAATAGAAGTGTTGTCTGTTTTGACCAGTGATACACTCCTGGAAATTGAAATAAGAACACTGTGAATTCATTGTCCCAGGAAGGGGAAACTTTATTGACACATTCCTGGGGTCAGATACATCACATGATCACACTGACAGAACCACAGGCACATAGACACAGGCAACAGAGCATGCACAATGTCGGCACTAGTACAGTGTATATCCACCTTTCGCAGCAATGCAGGCTGCTATTCTCCTATGGAGACGATCGTAGAGATGCTGGATGTAGTCCTGTGGAACGGCTTGCCATGCCATTTCCACCTGGTGCCTCGGTTGGACCAGCGTTCGTGCTGGACGTGCAGACCGCGTGAGACGACGCTTCTTCCAGTCCCAAACATGCTCAATGGGGGACAGATCCGGAGATCTTGCTGGCCAGGGTAGTTGACTCACACCTTCTAGAGCACGTTGGGTGGCACGGGATACATGCGGACGTGCATTGTCCTGTTGGAACAGCAAGTTCCCTTGCCGGTCTAGGAATGGTAGAACGATCGGTTCGATGACGGTTTGGATGTACCGTGCACTATTCAGTGTCCCCTCGACGATCACCAGTGGTGTACGGCCAGTGTAGGAGATCGCTCCCCACACCATGATGCCGGGTGTTGGCCCTGTGTGCCTCGGTCGTATGCAGTCCTGATTGTGGCGCTCACCTGCACGGCGCCAAACACGCATACGACCATCATTGGCACCAAGGCAGAAGCGACTCTCATCGCTGAAGACGACACGTCTCCATTCGTCCCTCCATTCACGCCTGTCGCGACACCACTGGAGGCGGGCTGCACGATGTTGGGGCGTGAGCGGAAGACGGCCTAACGGTGTGCGGGACCGTAGCCCAGCTTCATGGAGACGGTTGCGAATGGTCCTCGCCGATACCCCACGAGCAACAGTGTCCCTAATTTGCTGGGAAGTGGCGGTGCGGTCCCCTGCGGCACTGCGTAGGATCCTACGGTCTTGGCGTGCATCCGTGCGTCGCTGTGGTCCGGTCCCAGGTCGACGGGCACGTGCACCTTCCGCCGACCACTGGCGACAACATCGATGTACTGTGGAGACCTCACGCCCCACGTGTTGAACAATTCGGCGGTACGTCCACCCGGCCTCCCGCATGCCCACTATACGCCCTCGCTCAAAGTCCGTCAACTGCACATACGGTTCACGTCCACGCTGTCGCGGCATGCTACCAGTGTTAAAGACTGCGATGGAGCTCCGTATGCCACGGCAAACTGGCTGACACTGACGGCGGCGGTGCACAAATGCTGCGCAGCGTAGTGGTTATTGCCATATTTATAATGTCATGGATCAAAGCAGATGGGTGGAATTGGACGCTTCTGTAGAAGAAAATGGAATATAGTTGAATAAGCCAAAGACAGTATGTGACGCCTTCATAAAACATTTCAATAAGGCACGCAGAGAAGAAACTGGTGAACCAACACTACAAGTAAACTCAGTTAAAGTGAGTACTTCAGTTTTCCTAAGGAGTGTAACTGAATATGTCATGAGAATAATCTCAAAATTCAAAATAGAAACATCTAATGGCTGGGAGGACATATGGTCTACATTACTTAAAGAATGCAAAAATGAATTAATAAAACCAACAACACATTTAATAAACAGTTCAACTGGCCAACAGACCTTTCCTGAACTTTTCAAAATTACTGAGATACGACCAGTGTGTTAAATGGTTGCAACCACTGACATACATAATTACAGGCCAATCTCATTGAGTTCAACACACGGCAAGCTGCTTGAAAGATTAATTCTATATAAATGGAATCCTCCTCCTGTAAATGCAATCTATTAAACAACTCGCAGCATGGGTTCCTAAAAGGATGGTCCACAATAACAGCAATAGCAGCTTTTCTCCATGAAATGCTGAACAGACTGGAAAAAGGAAACAAAGTTATTGGAACTTTTCTAGACTTATCTAAAGCATTTCATTCTGTGAATCGTGCAGTACTACCACCCAAGTTAGGAACTTATGGTGTAAGAGGAGTATCACTAAAATTCTTACGTTCTTATCTCCGAGATACAAGACAGTGAACTAAACTAAGTTATAACAATGAAAGTAATGTCCAAACAATAAAATAAGCATACAGAACTCTGAACTGTGGAGTTCCACAGGGAAGTATACTCACGCTATTCTTCTTTCTTGTATATATTAATGACTTACTACGGCCACAAAACTCAAACTAGTGAACTATGCTGATGATACATATTTATTTGCTGGGGATTTAGTGAGCAGCTAGCATTCTAGAGCAATAACAAGAATTTTGAAACAATCAGAGAATGTCTGACAATGAACAAATATACACTAAATAAGGACAAGACCATAGTAATAAAGTTCTTGTTAAAGTATAATAATGCTAATACTGAATCGCTTTCTACGGTTGGAAGATCTTAAAAACGTAAGTTTTAGGCACTTTGATAGATGAACATCTCACATATGAGCAACATCTGTAAGAAGGTTGCTAGTACTATCTACTTACTAAAACATCTTGCAAATTAATATCCCCTCCTGTCCTTAAACAAGTGTACAGATGTTTAATCTACCAATGTAAGCAAAAGATTGTCCTGTAGGGACTACTTCAAAAATTATAATCCACTGACTGTATAGTCATTGTATGTTTTTTAAGACTACATGTTCGTAAAAGAGAATGATAAAATACATATAATGAACAGACACATCAATAATTACAATACACAAACCAGATGTGACACTCATAGGATACTGACTAACAAAAGAACTACACAGCATAGTCCCTTTGAAACTGGCAACAATTCTACAATAAGATGCCAAATAATATACAGAAACACCATGGCAAGCTTTTTAAGGGCAAGTTGGAACAGTTGTTCATTGAAAGATGTTTATACTCAAAGAATTCTGAGCTGCAATAAAGACAGTTCTACTCTTGGAAATACGGAAGCGTCCGATCCCACCCGTACTGCAGTATAATAGTGATGATAAAGGTTTATGTAAGAGAATATAATGTGCTACTTGATGTATATATTTATTATCTGTATGGCATGATACCAATGTTACAAATGCACAAAAAAATTAGGATGTCCACGACTGTAAAGTTAATATGGACAAATAAAGATTATTATTACTACTGTTTTTTAACTTTGTAATTCTGATAATAAGTTGTGAGCCAGTCCATTTACAAATACAATATCTTTAACTGAATCAGAACTACCTCTCCGTTAATAATGCTGACAACATTCATTTCACCGAACAGCTCTAGATTTTGCAATGTTTAACACTACCAGTCTTTCAACGTTTCCACATCATCAAAGTCTTAAGTCATTCACAAAGTGTTAACTCGCACCACAGTCCAAATACCACGAAACGATTCATTAAAAGCACCAGTACAAATCAAATTTGCATCAGAATTCACAGAAACGTCTTAAGAGTCACAACTTACTGAGTTTGCTGGGCCTTTCTGGTATTTGTTTCTTTTATTTCAGTCATTCCTTTTGTGTCCAAATTCACCACTGTTGTTATTAGATTAGATTTAGGTTTCATTCCATAGACCCTAAAAGGAGATGATTCCTGTGCGTGTGGAACAAGTCAGGAAGTGTAACAAAAAAAACACATTTGAATAATATATCAACTACCCTGATCACTTGTCTGGAGACTGTCATAATAGGTGAATACAATACAGTAAACTGGTGCTTAACTTTAGATTTTCCATAGATAATGTCTGGATTGCAATTATAACTTCAGGATATTCTTGTGACACTGTCACCAAAATACGACGCACTGCATCAAATTCTTCAACTGTCGAATCGGTTGACCGACGATCACGCATCAATTTGTCAAATTCTAAGAAACTCTCGGTCGGCGTCCTTTTTGTTGACTTGAACTTCCATTGCAGAAACTGTTTATGGACAAGTAACTGGCTAGCAATGCTTTTTCTTTCAAGTGTGCCACAGCTTTTCCACATTTGAAACACACTGTCACAGTCTTTTACATATTCCAAATGGCTGTCGCGCAGTCTATTATTCTTAAATAACAATTTTTATCACGCTATGTGATATTTTTGAGATGTTTGTCTTTCTCCCTTTTCCGTGTCCCTTACTATAAACGTCACTTTTTCTATGTATTCTTTGCTGCGAATCCAACAAATCTAATTCACCTAACACATCTTGCATTCGAAATGTCCAGTTTCCGCAACTGATTTTATCAATAAGTGGAACACGATATTTGCTTTCCTATTATTCCGACATTTTATCGTTAAAACTCAGGAACCATGAATACAAAACTGCTTGCACAATAGTTACTTTACAAACTAAACTTGAAACTTCCAACTAGCCCTATTAAATTTCTGTCTCTGCGTCCAACCTGTCTAGGAAAGTGTTTGTACAGTGTCTTTTATCTAAACTTTTAGATGGCAGACCACTCCCTAGTCCTGAATCGGTAGAAGTCGGTAAACGTCGGGAGGCTTCGGTAGGCACACAGTTTCGACTGCTGCCAACATTTAGTAGCTGACTGTGTTGTACAAGGTAGCCATTGTCGTCGGCTTCGTTATCGTTTTGCGCTGTGCTGTTCTGCGTGTCTTTATTGTGCAGTTGTGGTAAACATTATCAAAATGAGTGAAGACGCAGTTGCTGGCCCATCTCGGGAGTCGCCAACAACCCCCACCGGTAGGCCTAAAGGCCCGTCCACACGTTACGATCTGTCTGCGCAAATGTCTGCGCACATCACATCTGCGCAGACAGATCGTTGCGTGTGGACAGAAGATTTGCACCAACCTGAGGTGTGTGCAAACCTGGAAGTTGGAGTTGGAGGTTTGAGCGAAACCTCTCAAATCTGTGGGTTCAAACCACATCTGCGCAGACAAGTTGGAGCGTGTGGACAGGAGATCGCCGCAAATCTGGCGCGAAACAGCTGTTTGCTCAGTCTAGTGTTAGGGCATTAAATTGGCTGATACTCGTCAGTGTTCTCAAGAGTTTGTAAGTGAATTCATTGAAATATGTAGAAACCACTCATGTTTGTGGAAGATTAAAAGTAAAGAATATAGTGACCGAGACAAAAAGACTGCAGCATACAATGCTCTAATTGAGTTATCCAAAGTTCAGAAATCTAGATCTTGTGTAGGAGTAGATCAAGTATACCAGCCAACGTTATGGTATTTTGATCTGCTTGGCTTTCTTAGTGATCAAGAAACGCCAAGACCAAGCAGGAGTACAATTGAAGATGAAATTGGAGTGTCAATGTTACCGCCAGCCGTTCATGAGGAGAAATTGCCCTTCTTATACAAGTATTTTTTCTCATAATATGAAGGGTTACAAGCTTTAAGAGATAATTATAAGTTTCGACATCCATCCGCAAATAATTTCGCCAGTCGTTAGGTTCGTCCTGCAACTCTCTCAGTAAATTTACGTGAGAAAACTGCTTTCGCTTTAGCAGCCACTGTCTACACCATTTTGCCCGCTATCTCTGTTTCCTGCGGTTGGTCTGAATGTTTTTTGCAACACAAGTTGCGAACACAGACCACAACAGAACTTCCTCCATTTCTATATTTCAAAATAAATGAATTAAATGTTTGACGTTTACGGGGAGCGTAGTCGCTTGCCACTGATATTTCTTTTCTACACCGACAGATGGCGGGCGAGTAGTAGATTGGGGTTTGTGTCGTGTGAACACACCACATTTGCAGCGATCTTTTGCATGTACAGACATCTGCACCGATGTCTGCGCAGACAGATCGTTGCGTGTGGACCGGGCTTAAGGTTAGAAGGAAACCAGTATTACGTAGCGATGCTCGCAAAATTATCGGATAAATGGTTTGTGAGCGCATAGTGTTCGTAATAGCAAAACTACAATAACCTTCCAACAAAGCTAAAACAATTCGAACAAAGTGTCTTACATTAACAATGCTAGAAAAATTTTTGGTACACTCTCCAAAGAATTAGCACTATGATGTCACATTTATAAAAATCATTAACTAAGTAAAAAGGATTAATAGATAATCAACTGTACAATCTGTGCTTAAATAGGTCGAATGGAGCTTCTACTCATTCTAGAGGCACTTTTCTTTCTGTTACTTCATAGAACTGAGAAACATCCCAAAGAAAGCAGGTGTTGACAGATGTGAAAATTACCGAACTATCAGTTTAATAAGCCACAGCTGCAAAATACTAACGCGAATTATTTACAGACGAATCGAAAAACTGGTAGAAGCCGACCTCGGGGAAGATCAGTTTGGATTCCGTAGAAATGTTGGAACACGTGAGGCAATACTGACCTTACGACTTATCTTAGAAGAAAGATAAGGAAAGGCAAACCTACGTTTATAGCATTTGTAGACTTAGAGAAAGCTTTTGACAATGTTGACTGGAATACTCTCTTTCAAATTCTAAAGGTGGCAGGGGTAAAATACAGGGAGCAAAAGGCTATTTACAATTTGTACAGAAACCAGATGGCAGTTATAAGAGTCGAGAGACATGAAAGGCAAGCAGTGGTTGGGAAAGGAGTGAGACAGGGTTGTAGCCTCTCCCTGATGTTATTCAATCTGTATATTGAGCAAACAGTAAAGGAAACAAAAGAAAAATTTGGCGTAGGTATTAAAATCCAGGGAGAAGAAATAAAAACTTTGAGGTTCGCCGATGACATTGTAATTCTGTCATAGACGGCAAAGGACTTGGAAGAGCAGTTGAACGGAATGGACAGTGTCATGAAAGGAGGATATAAAATGAACATCAACAAAAGTAAAACGAGGATAATGGAATGTTGTCGAATTAAGTCGGGTGATGCTGAGGGAATTAGATTAGGAAATGAGAAGCTTAAAGTAGTAAATGAGTTTTGCCATTTGGGGAGCAAAATAACTGATGATGGTCGAAGTAGAGAGGATATGAAATCTAGACTGGCAATGGCAAGGAAAGCGTTTCTGAAGAAGAGAAATATGTTAACATCGAGTATAGATTTAAGTGTCAAGAAGTCGTTTCTGAAAGTATTTGTATGGAGTGTAGCCATGTATGGAAGTGAAACATGGACGATAAATAGTTTAGACAAGAAGAGAATAGAAGCTTTCGAAATGTGGTGCTACAGAAGAATGTTGAAGATTATGTGGGCTAGATCACATAACTAATGAGGAGGTATTGAATAGGATTGGGGAGAAGAGAAGTTTGTGGCCCAATTTGTCTAGAAGAAGGGATCGGTTGGTAGGACATGTTCTGAGGCATCAAGGGATCACAAATTTAGCATTGGAGGGCAGCGTGTAGGGTAAAAATCGTAGAGGGAGACCAAGAGATGAGTACACTAAGCAGATTCAGAAGGATGTAGGTTGCAGTAGGTACTGGGAGATGAAGGAGCTTGCACAGGATACATTAGCATGGAGAGCTGCATCAAACCAGTCTCAGGACTGAAGACCACAAGAACTTCATAGTTGTTCAACGATTTACATAGTCTATAATAAGGTGTGTCAATATCCCTAGTCCGCAGCTCGTGGTCGTGCGGTAGCGTTCTCGCTTCCCACGCCCGAGTTCCCGGGTTCGATTCCCGGCGGGGTCAGGGATTTTCTCTGCCTCGTGATGACTGGGTGTTGTGTGCTGTCCTTAGGTTAGTTAGGTTTAAGTAGTTCTAAGTTCTAGGGGACTGATGACCATAGATGTTAAGTCCCATAGTGCTCAGAGCCAACCAACCAACCAATATCCCTATTATTTCTAGTGCCATGAGAGTGTAGATCTGGTCTAAGCTGGTATTCTGATAAGTTAGTCTTTGTATAGAAGAGAGCAATGTAAATGTGCAAGTTTACTATGGTTCATATTTTTAGGTCATTCAACGATGGTCTGCAGTTGGCAAGTTTTTCTCAGTTTGTAACAACCCTAAAAACTTCCTTTTGAAGTACCAAAATATCCTGAACATGTGTGGTATTGCCCCAAAATAAAAGCCCATAGGATGTAATAATATGAAAAATCAGCAAATTAGACTGGCCTTACATAAATCAAAGGTACACGATTTTCTAAATTTCTTAACTAGTACACTAATCTAGACAACCTAGCACTAATCTACTTAAAGTGTGGACCCCCAAGACAATTTACAAACAATCACAATACCTAAAAACGTAACACTACCTAAAGAGACTTAAACTGGCAAAGCTCTCAAACTAAGTACAGTCTGGTGTGGTTTACTTGCATTGAGCAAGAATCCATATGCTCAAAACTAGATTGATATTTGTGATATAGAATGTTCAGACATAGTTTGAAGGGTATGAAAATCTGAATTGACACTGAAAAAAGGGGTATCATCAGCGTACAGAATGGAGTGAGTACGTATTTATATAAAATGGGAAATCATTTATCATGTGAATAAATAAGAAACGTCCCAAAAGTGAACCTTGTGACATACCACACTTAATTTCAGCTACCAGCGATCTCTCCTCCTCAATACACACAATTTGTTTGCAGTTATTAAGAAATGATTCAAAAATGTTACCTACTTTGTTGTTAATGACACTGTAAAAAAATAATTTGCTCAGAAGCGAATTATGTTCTACACAGCGAAGGCCTTGCTAAGATCGCAAAAAGTAGCCTGAGCAAAGTTTTTCTCCTCATAAGCACTAAGCACCTTTTTAATCGAAGATTCAATAGCATGTACATACAGTAGATTTGCGTTTTCTAAAGCCAAATTATGCAGCAGAAAGAATGTTGTCATGTTCCAAATACTCACATAACTGGTAACAGACGATGGATTTAAAAACTTTAAAAATACGAGCATTCTGTGGCAGTTATTGTAGAGTAATTGCTGCTGTAATTCATTCGATTTCAGCGTGTTTTCATTTTATTACCGAAAAGTAAGTGTGTGTGTGTGTGTGTGTGTGTGTGTGTGTGTGAGAGAGAGAGAGAGAGAGAGAGAGAGAGAGAGAGAGAGAGAGAGAGAGATAAATTGTGGAATTGTGGATCGTATGTAGGTAATAGCCTCCCAGTTTGATGTGATAGCTGTTAAACTAAAAATTAGTTTTTGGAACTGCAATAAGGTTCTAAAATTGTGGAACCTGCGGTGAATCAGCAGGTCATATTTATATGCCAGCTGTGGAGTAGTTTGCCATAGCAGACAGTATTTTCATCTTTGAGTGTTGTTTCTTTTGTAAATGTGTTTGTGGCTGCTGGTTTATCTCTGAACGAAATGTGTTTTCCAATCTAACAGTTGGGTTTCATCTTCCTTGTGTTTAACTCTTGTCACAGCTCTAATGCCATAATCTGCACTATAAAATTAATACCCACACATAATTTTTTCAGTTGGAGACATGTTGAAAGCTGTGCATCTAAGTTTAATTTGTGGCATCCTATGTGAACAGTATCTCATGGCGCCACTACAGAAACCCACAAGCTGTGGTGTCACATTAGCTGCATGCATGAACCTAGCTTAAGTCATGGCATCCATGATATACCTTGTGATAATGCGCCAATGTCGGAATTCCACCATTTGCACTGAACCAGTAAGGCAGTGTGTACCTGAATGCCAACATCGAAAGGGTTAAGTTCCAAGAGGTCATGGGAAAGGGTGAAATGAAACACACTTATTTGAACTCTATGTAAAGTTATTGTGCACAAGTTCATATGGAACAAAAATGAATCAAAATCAACTATTGTCCTTCAAAAAAGTCCGCCCAGTGTACCCAAACAGTGTAGCCAACGACGGGGAAGGCACTGAATGCCATTGGCATTACCATCAATGTGTGTCACTTGTGACCAAAATTCCGTGAGGATACCCACCCTGTTTGCAAAGCATCTCTCACATAATGTTTTCTTCAGTTGTGAAACTAGGTCAAAGTCGCATGGATTGATGAGGTGAGTAAGCTGGAAGTGGGAGGATTTCCCACCCCCTCCCCTGCCCCTGTACATAATTTTTCATGACGTCTGCAGTGTGGGCTACAACATAATCAAGGAGTATGATTGCATTATCCAGTTGTGCCTAACGTTTTGCTGAAGCGTACATCACAGATGGTACAGTAGAAAGTTGTGGTAGTATTGAGCATAGACTCTGTGGTCATCCCTAACAGGATGACTCTCCAGAATAGCATTGGCCATCATATGCCAGAGTGAGCCAGACCTTTATGGGTGATGGTTTCTGTCGCACCTTTTGTCACTGCTGTGAACCCCGGTAACACCATTCTGCTGATTGGGTCTTCATACACTCATGCCCATGTTTAATCAGTTGGAAAAATGTAATTGTGCATGTCATTCTCTCCTCACTCAAATCACTCCAGACTGATATGTCTGGTCTTATATCACATCTACTTTTGCTCTGCTGTTAACTGATGTGGTATCCATTTTGAACACTTCTGGCATTCCTTCCAGTCCTGGCACAGAATGCACAACTGTGATACCCTCGACGTACCCATTTCTGTCATTAATTCTTGCACAATCCAACCTCGGTCCTCTGTTAATCATTGTTCAATAATAAAGGCAGACGTTGGACACCCAATTTAAGCGAGTCTGTTGCTGCTACATGTCCATGTCGGAAAGCCTCCACCCAAGGAGCAACTCTTCAGTAGGGTAATGCCTTCTCACTCACAGCTGGTCATAGTTCCACATGATACATAGTAGCATTTCTGACAGCAAGAAAGGCAATTTTCATGCATGCTTGCTGTTCTACTCTGCTTACATCCATGTTGTAGCATGACCAAACTCACAACGAGTGTTTCAGGAGCTGGTTCCAAGCCATTCGCTCATGGGGTCACAATCTTTTGGTTCATTTTGATACTGTTTCTCATGGGCTTTTGAATGCATTGACTGTAGTTACGATGTACTATAGTTGCCACAACTTATGGAATGACCCTCGTACAGTATTGCCTTTTTAAAATCTCACATTCATTTTCATTCACCAGCATCATCTACTTGTATTGTCCACAAGGCACTTTTCCATGTGGGCTACACTACATAGTGCACTCGTAAGAAAAGGCAAATGGTGAAAAAATGCGGCACATAAACTAAAAACAACGAGCAGGCAAGTAATTCTTCATCTGTGACAAAACTATTTGATGGCTATATATGTGTCATTGCAGAAAATACCCTGATGTAGCTTTCTGTAATGAAACCCATGGGAACCAAGTATAAACGGCATCATGACCAAAATAAGCTTTATTAGTGCTGTCTTTGGACATAAAGCTGTGAAATCAGTAAGATGACTATCCTCTCATATTATGCTGGTACTGATTTCAGTCCTGTGTAATTTTGAAGAAGTATTTGTAGAACATACACTCCTGGAAATGGAAAAAAGAACACATTGACACCGGTGTGTCAGACCCACCATACTTGCTCCGGACACTGCGAGAGGGCTGTACAAGCAATGATCACACGCACGGCACAGCGGACACACCAGGAACCGCGGTGTTGGCCGTCGAATGGCGCTAGCTGCGCAGCGTTTGTGCACCGCCGCCGTCAGTGTCAGCCAGTTTGCCGCGGCATACGGAGCTCCATCGCAGTCTTTAACACTGGTAGCATGCCGCGACAGCGTGGACGTGAACCGTATGTGCAGTTGACGGACTTTGAGCGAGGGCGTATAGTGGGCATGCGGGAGGCCGGGTGGACGTACCGCCGAATTGCTCAACACGTGGGGCGTGAGGTCTCCACAGTACATCGATGTTGTCGCCAGTGGTCGGCGGAAGGTGCACGTGCCCGTCGACCTGGGACCGGACCGCAGCGACGCACGGATGCACGCCAAGACCGTAGGATCCTACGCAGTGCCGTAGGGGACCGCACCGCCACTTCCCAGCAAATTAGGGACACTGTTGCTCCTGGGGTATCGGCGAGGACCATTTGCAACCGCCTCCATGAAGCTGGGCTACGGTCCTGCACACCGTTAGGCCGTCTTCCGCTCACGCCCCAACATCGTGCAGCCCGCCTCCAGTGGTGTCGCGACAGGCGTGAATGGAGGGACGAATGGAGACGTGTCGTCTTCAGCGATGAGAGTCGCTTCTGCCTTGGTGCCAATGATGGTCGTATGCGTGTTTGGCGCCGTGCAGGTGAGCGCCACAATCAGGACTGCATACGACCGAGGCACACAGGGCCAACACCCGGCATCATGGTGTGGGGAGCGATCTCCTACACTGGCCGTACACCACTGGTGATCGTCGAGGGGACACTGAATAGTGCACGGTACATCCAAACCGTCATCGAACCCATCGTTCTACCATTCCTAGACCGGCAAGGGAACTTGCTGTTCCAACAGGACAATGCACGTCCGCATGTATCCCGTGCCACCCAACGTGCTCTAGAAGGTGTCAGTCAACTACCCTGGCCAGCAAGATCTCTGGATCTGTCCCCCATTGAGCATGTTTGGGACTGGATGAAGCGTCGTCTCACGCGGTCTGCATGTCCAGCACGAACGCTGGTCCAACTGAGGCGCCAGGTGGAAATGGCATGGCAAGCCATTCCACAGGACTACATCCAGCATCTCTACGATCGTCTCCATGGGAGAATAGCAGCCTGCATTGCTGCGAAAGGTGGATATACACTGTACTAGTGCCGACATTGTGCATGCTCTGTTGCCTGTGTCTATGTGCCTGTGGTTCTGTCAGTGTGATCATGTGATGTATCTGACCCCAGGAATGTGTCAATAAAGTTTCCCCTTCCTGGGACAATGAATTCACGGTGTTCTTATTTCAATTTCCAGGAGTGTAGTAACTCATTTAACATACATAATTATCTCAGAATGAATTATGTATAAGAAACTGATGTTGTTTAGAGGTAAGAGTTATTAATAATTTTTTTGTAGATTCTGTAAATTAATTCAGTACACAATCCATGACAGTTATGTCATAAGCTCAGTTACTTTATAAGGCATTCTACTGCACAACAGGTGTAAAACAAATCATAGGGCTCTATGTACATAAACACTTGTCATCATGACCTGCCCCATTAATACATTCTGCAAGGCATTTCAAATGGTGGCATCCACACAAGCTGTGCCATCATATCATGTCACATGATGGCACTGTTAAGGCTTCTGAGCAAGAAAGTTTTGATGGTTGACATTATAAGTCTGTTGTTAATTACGTGACCCCCCAAGCTCATTTCCTCCTGATACATGGCCATTCGCAGATCTCATATTTCATTTTGTTGTGGTTGATATCAGTTACTTGTTGTTTGTTACTTTTGTTATTTATATAAATTTTGTTTTGTAATTTCTTTTGTTACAATTTATAATTTTGTAATAAATGACAAAAGATTAATTGAAGGAGTGAGGCAGTAATCTGAATTGTTCGACATGAGCATACTAAATGGCTTGTCCTCTACTACCTTTATAAATTGGATTTTTGTACATACTGGTGCAATATTTATTAATAAATTTAAATTTATTAACAAAATAAATACAGTGAAACAGATTGCAATATGTCTGCAACTTGAAGTGAAAAAGTAGTGTGGGTAGAATCAGATTGATCAGTAATTGGAATTCATTTGTACGATGTCATGCATTTGCAATGAATAAAAAGTTTTTGGGTTTGCAGCATGTCAAGTGATTAAAATTACACAAGCTTTTGGTCAAGTACTCCTTGGCCCTTGTCAAGTGATATGACTGCTAGAGGGCTGCTGGTACACCCCTTTGTACACTGGCTGCCGGCTGTGACTTCACTGGTGCCTGCAACATAGCCATATATGGGCATACATTGACTCAGCATCTGATGCACCCACTTTAACTGTGTGATTGCTGGATCCCACAGTGTGCTGAGCTGCAGGTCACTGTCTCTGTTTAGCATGTTATCAATGATTTCTATTTCAATGGCTTCCATAATTATACAATCCCAGAAGCCATCTGTGTGAGCCACGATGGATATTTTATCAAATTTTATCTGATGCCCATTTTCTAAGGTATGTCCAAGTAAAGCACATTTCTCATGGTAGTGTAGGTGATAAAACCTCTCATGCTCCATCCTGCATTGGTCCACGGTACATACTGTTTGTCTGATGTAAGACTGGCAACACTCATAAGGTAACCTGTAAACCCCAGGTGTACTGAGACCTGCTGCATCTTTAACTGGTCTCAGTAATTGACGGATTTTTGTCAGAGGTCTGAAGTTCTATTTGATCTTGTGTTGTTTCACAGATGGCTTATCTTGTTTGACAGAGAGCCACAGAACTGCAAGAAACACTTTGGTTGTGTAACTCATTGTATGTGTGGTTCCCCCTCTCAAGTCCATTACATCACTGGTGTAAAAAAATGCAGTATATGTTAGATCTTAAATTTTGTTTTATATGGATCACAATAGTACATTTTTATTATGTGATTTTATCACATGATCTACACGCTTTTTAGTAATCAACTATAATTTATGTTGTCTGTGCTTTTGTGCTCTGGTATAATGGTATGTGTGTTTCCATATGCAGAGAAACACCATTCAAATATTCTTTTGTGTGTGACTGTAATTAAATAATTGATAAGTATAAATAATGAAATTTACAGAATATAGATAACTAATAAGTTTATTCATTTTCTGTTTTTAATAACCGACTTTACTCTTATAATATTCCAGTGGCAGCCGGTGAGGCATTCCATTGGTGGTGCCAAAAGAACTTAGTTTGGTAGCATCGAACGTATTACAGAATTTTGTCGTTAATTCATATTATATTAAGATATTAAGATATCAAACAAAAATTATAGAGAAACAGAAATAAACACTTATTACAACAGCGCTCTTCTTATGCACAGCAGGAGATCGATATATTCCTGCAAGACATGACAGCAAGTCCAGAACGAGATTTTCACTCTGCGGCAGAGTGTGCGCTGATATGAAACTTCCTGACAGATTAAAACTGTGTGCCGGACCGAGACTCGAACTCGGGAACTTTGCCTTTCGCAGGCAAGTGCTCTACCAACTGAGCTACCCAAGCACGATGCACAACTCGTCCTCACAGCTTTTCTTCTGCCAGTACTTCGTCTCCTACCTTCCTGAGTGGTGGTACGCAGGAACGTTTTAATTCTCTTGAACGTCGAAAAACACAGCTCAGCTACTGATGTCTAGATAGGCGTCATGGTTAGCAGTTTCAAAACTTTAACAGTCTCGTCGTCGAATGCGTCAAGAAGTTCATCCTCTAGAATCAGCGAAAGAAATGCAACTGCTATCAGCTCAGGCCTAGTATAGAAGTTCACCCTTTAACTTTCTTTTTTCCATATATGTATGTGTCTTTAATGTATTTGTCAGGTAAATCTGTCATGTATTTGTCAAACTGACTTACATCAAATACGTTGGCTGCAATGAGGTGTGCAGTGAACTGGAAACGTAATTTTATTTCAGAAAGGATGGTATCGCACACTTCCAAAGCATCTCTTTTTTATGGCCATCAAGAATCCGTGGCTTCTTGGCAGACATCGTTTATCCCTCGAGACTGAGATTTTCACTCTGCAGCGGAGTGTGCGCTGATAGACACTTCCTGGCAGATTAAAACTGTGTGCCGGACCGAGACACGAACTCGGGAAGGTAGGAGACGAGGTACTGGCAGAAGAAAAGTTGTGAGGACAGGGTGTGAGTCGTGCTTGGGTAGCTCTGATGGTAGAGCACTTGCCCGCAAAAGGCAAAGGTCCGGAGTTCGAGTCTCGGTCCAGCACACAGTTTTAATCTGCCAGGAAGTTTCATATCAGCGCACACTCCACTGCAGAGTGAAAATCTCATTCTGGAAACATCCCCCAGGCTGTGGCTAAGCCATGTCTCCGCAATATCCTTTCTTTCAGGAGTGCTAGTTCTGCAAGGTTCGCAGGAGAGCTTCTGTAAAGTTTGGAAGGTAGGAGACGAGATACTGGCAGAAGTAAGGCTGTGAGCATGGGGCGTGAGTCGTGCTTGGGTAGCTAAGTTGGTAGAACACTTGCCCGCAAAAGGCAAAGGTCCCGAGTTCGAGTCTCGGTCCGGCACACAGTTTTAATCTGCCAGAAAGTTTCATCGTTTATTCCTGTTTTCAAAAACATCCTTTACTACTCGCGAATGGTAATTCCATCTCGTCATACAAACAGGACAAGCTTTTTTGAATAATGCTATGCAACACCTTTGATCTCTGAGGCAAGTTAGAAAAGAAAGAAGAATTACCTGAAAGGTGTGCAAAAAAGATGCGGACTTTGCGAGTAACAGAAGCTGCCGTACAAATAAGGTTGAACTGATGCGCATAGCAATGGATGTAGTTTGGATTTGGATATTTGTCTTTCATTTCTGAACACCATTCGACTTGCCACTCATAACATTTGCACTATTGTAACTCTGAGATATTAGTAATGTTCGATCATCGCCAAGTAATGGTTCAATTTCTTTCAGAATACTCTCAGCTATAGAATGAGCATGCTGACTCTCTGGATTAACAAAGTTCCAAAATCTTCCAACACGTTTTCCCTCAACAACATAATGCAAAAAAAAAACAATTGAAATTCGCAACACACATCTGTGCTTTCATCTGCGGTTATTGCAACGTAATCGGCACATTTTATTTCTTTACGAACTTCATCATGGTGCACATCCAACGTGCACTGCAGTAGTTCTTTCTGAACAGTCCTAGAAATGCCTTTGAACACTGATCCTTGAATGAGATGAACTTGAAGATGTTTATCCAGTTCCGCACTGAATTGAATTAGCTCACGAAAAACCACCTGATTTTGAGAGGCATATGATTTATCGTGGCCCCTGAGAGCCAGTTCCAAAGCACCACAGAACTGAGTACATTTTATAATTAAATTCAATATACATCTATTCTCTTCTACACATTTGCTGTGGTTGTCAATTGTTTGTCTATATTACGAATCTAATTTCTGCTGAATGCTGGTTTTGTCTAGAAATGAAAGACTAATGCTCGGTTTACACTAGCAAAGTTATTGCAGCAATTTATTTGCGCGTTGAAACTTAGCGCGCGATTTGCGAGTGTAAACTTATCGCGAAGTCGACTTGCGACCGTAGCAATTTATTGCGGAAGTAACTTGCTGCACGTTTTCCGCTTCCAGTGTGAACACCACACAAGGAGTATCTGCAAGTAACTTGCAGCTTTAGGATTTATTTCTATTTCCTGCAAGTAGGAAGCGCAAGTTATAGTAAGTATGTTGTCTGCATAACACTCATATTTAATATTTTACTTAATGTGGTGACTTAATTTTATACAACCATCTTACGTATTATATGCAAACAAATTTCAGAAATGGAGGAGAAACGGGAATGGATGAAGCAGGATACAGAACATTTTATTGAAGCCGTGGAGAACTACCCCGAAATACGGAACGTGCATAACCAGGACCTTAAGGATGGAGTGAAGAAGATGAGCGCATTAAATAAAATCACATCTGTGAAAGAAGTACACAGAAAAAGTAGCATAACTTGAAGACACAACCCCTTTGCCACCTGCATCCACTCGCTTGTAGTTTTAGGAGTCTAGAAAAAGACGATGTGTAATTATTACATGTTCTATTTAATTAGCTTGTCACTTTCCATTTTGTAAGCATATCATTCTGTAAAATGCAGTTTATTTCAATAAAAATTTAATTTCATTGTTGTGTTTTCACATACCTTCAAATAATTTTTCCCTTTTCAAGACATCAAAAATGGCTCTACATACATCGGGTACGATCAGAGAAATCGTGCTGATGGGAATATGAAACAAGCACATTAGGGACTTGTATGAGTCTCCTACAAAGAAAAGATTTCAAAATTCAAACTTCTTTTGGTTGTATGTTTCACATAAATAAATGAAAAGGCCTATTTTATTACAAGCTCAACTGTAGCTATAAATCTTAGAGTGACTAGCAAACGTTCCTTTGCTGAAATAGCAGTACGGAAATTTGTGTCTTGTTTTGACTGGCGCTATTAACGTCAACAAACACTCCAGATCATTTGAGGGCATTCTGCAAAAGTTTTCAAAAGTATCCATGCTCTCAATGCTAAGTTCTTGCAAAAGGTTATTATAGGCACCATTCTGCGATCTTGTCACTATTCACTTTCTAACCCGAATACTTCTGTTTTTCTTTTTCCCATTTTTCATTACAATTACAAGTACTGCAGCATATCCCACCTGCCCACTTGTAATTTTATACGTCGCCTGACACGCTTAGTGGTACTGAAACCATATGTAAACAGTATCAGCAAGTTGTTGACGCAAGTTTCTTGCCAAATAACTTGCGGAAGAATCTTGCTTAATTCTTGCGCTGCTGTGTAAAAAAAGCTGCAAGTGGCTCGCAATAACTTGCAGCAATAACTTCTGCAAACGACTTGCTAGTGTAAACCCAACATATGCGTATTATTCATGTGTCGCTTCGACATTTCATGAACTTTCATTTTAGACCATATATTCCCAATATCAGTTATTCCTGTCTTACACCAAGTAACATCTCCTCCCAAATAATGCACATGGAAAACAAAAAACAGTGCTGCTTTCTTCACAATCACAAATCCATTTCTTCTATTGATAAATTTCTGGACAGAACTTATTGCGTCGATTTTTTGTTTGGTGCTACAGATTCAAATTCGGAAGTGGCCTACCTAGTGTTTTTTTTATCTGAGAGTCCTGTTGATAAACGATGTTTTTACTAACTCATTTGCTTTGTTCATGTTTGCTATTTTCACAGTCAACTGAATTTTGCCTTACAGGTAACACTGTGCAGACAGCTATATACGGTCAAATACCTGACTTCACAATAACTACAACGTGTTTGTACAGAACTGTAATACACAAACGTAACGAGTATAAACAGAAATACTACAGCTTTGTTTGGAAAACAGATGCTCAACCGGTGGTGGATACGTTTGTTCTTTTGGTCTGTAGCAACAGCCCTGCTGTTGTGAAATATACCAATATTGAAATAATGGCTCTTAGTTTCAAAATCGAAGGGCATAATTATATTCAAATTACATATAGCTATTAAATACGATATTTAAGTGCATTATTTCTGCATTAGATTTAATTAAGCATCAATTAGCGCTTAGGAATGTATTAGCATTAACTTGCATAAAGATTGTAAAACTGGATCACAAGAAATCTGAGCCCGATGTATTCTAACATGATCGTTAGATGGCAGATCGTGCTTCTACAGGTCCTGCATTTAACTGCTCTCTGGCGGAAAGAACGTGAAGCTTTGAGCCAGACTAGCTATGGCCACAGTCTGTGCTATGGCTCTACTTTCGTAATAAGAGCATGTACAAACCAACAGCTGAGCTTATCACGCAGCCCTTATGAGAGCAGACCATGGAGGTACCTCCATGGGGCAGACAGTGCCAATATGCATTTGGCTCCAAACTTTAGAAAACAACCGCGAGAGTGCGGGCGGCGAAACGCGCCTCTTCAAATCAGAAAATACATACTCCGAAACAATGTTTTATGCACAGTTTGCATAGATTCCTCTTTCTTTCTTATACAAGTGGTGCCATGGCACAATGGCACAACCTCAGAAGCCGCCCCTTAAATTTTATCAGTGCTCGACTCTACCCTACTTTGATAAGTAAATTTGATCATATTTAAAGTAAAATATGACCCTCTTTAAAAAATAGCAATCCTGTTTTTCTTTAAGGCATCAAATAAAGAAAGAATGCTGTAATAAAAAATTAAATTTCTGGTCATTTGACTTTGTAACATAACCTCAAAATCATTAAAAAAATTTAAATTTGATTGACTTTACCCTATTTTATGGTACAGTTGCATCAAATAAATCATGGTTATACTAAGGTAAATACAAATAGTTTACAGTCAGAAATAATTTAGTATCTCAGGTCATCCTTAGAACAGTTTTGAAATTCTGAAATATTGTAGAAAGCCTTTTCTTTCAAACATTTCTCAGTTTTTGTTTTAAAGTCATTAAGTAAGATATGATGCTCCTGTAGAGGCAAAATATTAAATAATTTTATGATCAAGTATTCAGAAATAGACTGTGTCTTCTTTAATCTAGCTGTGGTCATATCTATCTATTTCATTTGCCTAATTTTATAATGGTGATCAGCTTCCCTTAATATGTAGTTGTTTAAATCTCCTTTAATCGTTAGTAGGCAACATTATATAAAAAGTGATGGGAGTGTCAATACTTTTAAATCTTTAACAAGTGGTTTGCAGGAGGTTTTAGAGTTTGTACCTCCAGAAATAGACCTGGTAGCCTATTTTTGCTAGAAGAAAATTTTTAGGCCCCTGCAAAATTACCCCATAAAAGGATATCATATTGCAGATGGCAGTGAGAGAAGGCATAGCAGGAGTTAAGTAACAGAGGCATTGTTACAGATTTCTGTAGTTTAGTCAGTAAAACAGGCACATAAGAGAGCTTTCTGCATATGTGGTCTGTGTGTTTGTCCCAGGTTAATTTGGACTCAAGGTTTACACCAAGTAGCTTAACAGTCGTATACTCAGTTTCACTACTTGATAAACTGAAAGTGATGTGTACTGTATTTTCATAGTTGATAGATACCATAGCTCAGTGGCTTTGAGCCATATATTAGATGGGTTAAGATGCTCTTTGTTTTCCAGCTTCAGTATGTTTATGTCTTTCCCACAGCTAATGAATGTTCTATCATCAGCATAAAGTACAGATTTACAGGGCATGTTACTGGGAACATCAGTCACAAATATTATAAAACGTAGTGTACCATGCACAGAACCCTGAGGAATGCCTTGAGTTACATCTATGTATTGGGACTTTTGGTTATTGTAAACTACAATTTGTTTCCTGTCACTGAGATAGATGTTTACGAAGGAGAGTTCTAAGTCTCTGACACCATAACACCAAAGTTTCTCCAGGAGTATTTCGTGGTTCACCAAATCAAAAGCCGTGCTTAGGTGGACTAGAATGGCTTTAGCAGATAACTTTGATTCAAATGAGGTTTGTATAGACGAAATGATGTCTTCAGCTGCTTCCACTGTTGATAATTTGGACCTAAAACCATACTGAGACTGAGTCAGAATATTGTTTTCAGGTAAATGTCTGCAAATAGCCTGTCATACCAAGTATTCTATTATTTTTGAGAGAATATCTACCAGTGACATTAGACCATAATTATTTGTGCATAACTTGTTGCCCTTGTTATGGATGAGGATGACAACTGTTTTTTCGAGACACTCTAGAAAATCGCCACTATCATACATGTAGTTTATTAATGTACAAGAAGGTCTGATATGAGATCTACTTTTTTTTTTAATCACGAAATTTGATGAGACATAATCGTTCTCAGATTTTGAATTCCCTAGTTTTGTTATTGATTTAACAATGTCACATACTTATATTTATAACCCTTTGAAAGTTGGCACAGTGATTGCACAATTTTGAAGAAACTGATTGCCAGAAATGGGGTTTATATTAGGAATGTACGTTTAATCGGACATATGCACACTAGAAGTTGGTGTGGTAGTGGGGTTTGCTGCCTTGACAAAACAATTGATTAAAATTGGTTTGTCTATAAAACCACTTTTTCCTTTTTCATAGCAAATAATTACCAAGTGTCTTAATTTCTGTAAGTCGGGCATAAACTATTTCTGTCCTGGATACCTGGGCCTTATGACTTTGCTATTAAATTGTTTTTGGATCTTTGGGCAACAAAACTTTTGGAGACAATGTTCATAAATCGCTTGAAGGCTTCCTCAACATGGTTGCAAGAAAGTAAGACAAAATACCAGTCTACTGGTTTTAGTTCCTCTCTAGAGGTGCTAATATTCTTATCAGCTAATAATCTAAGATCGCAATACTGAATTTGTTCTTAGTATAAATTTAATTTGTCAGTAAATAATTTCACCCACATACCTTTACAGCCTGATAGGTAATCAACATTAAACAGTCCTAATTCAAATTCACTTTTATGTATGTTTGTTATGAAGTTATCAAGGCAGGATTGAACTCCTGTAGGATTTTCATTGGCAAAGAAAAGATGATATGACTTTAACGTATTTGCTAAGTTAATATTTTAGCTGTATTTTTTTCTGACATCGATGTTTAAGTCTCCAAAAATTAGAATTTTGTATCTGGTGTATTTCTGTATATGGACAATAAGCTTTTCTAAGCATTCAGGTAATTTCTCTGCATCACTTTCAGGAGAATGATATACGAGAACTGCTACAGGCCTTACTCTTTGTAGAAGCATAACAGCTGCGTCAAAAACGCTTCTTTATTTATTTATTCAGTCTGTCAAATCCTACATGTACACGACATATGAGAATATTGGACAAAATTAAATTTTTAGAACGAAATTTCACTTTACGATATGTGATACAAATTTTAAGATATAAATTATGCAACACTGCTGAACAAATTAGCTTCTGTGTGATAATACACTAATAACTGAGCACAGCACAGCTCATCAGATTTATTCACAGTTACGAAACCTAGTCAACTGCAAATGAAAAATGCTAACAATTAAAAATAAAACACAAAAACATAACAGCACAATTCAGATCAATTATATACTATTACAATAAACTTATATACTACAGTATAGCCACACTATAGACTAAGAGTACAACTTTTAAGTCGAATTCGATTGTCGATATTCATTAACAGAATAAAAAGAATGCTTACGTAAGATGTGTTTTATTTTATTCCTAAACCCATTTTTGCTGTCCCTAACTGATGGCGATAGTTTATTTCAAAGCACACTATCCATATTTCTAACACTAAGTAAACTTATGGTCAGTCTTTGATTACTTACGTGAATGTCGGCAGTAGTATGAGTATTACGATCATGAATGGATTTATTGGTCTGAAACAAATGCAAATTCTCATTAACAAAAGTAACAGTTTCAAATATATAAATGCAGGCAGCAGGCAGTATTTTCAGTTGCCTGAAAATAGGCTTAGAGGAGGTACATGAATACACCTGTTTCACTATCTTCAAGAGCCTTTTTTGCATCACAAAATTGTTTCCAAATACTGACCCTCACAATGGGATACCATGTGAGAGAACTGAGTGTACTTAAGCAAAATAAACTGAGATACCACAGGACTGACTAAGAATACAAAAAGCATAGCACAGACTACTCAGTTTTTTGGTAGCTTTTCTCTGTGAATATTCCACTGTTAGTTATTGTCTATCTACACTCCAAGAAGTTTGATCTCATTGACTTGCTCTAATGTTTCATTGCCAATTAGTATGGATTCCAAGTAGGTAGGGTCATTTTTGAAGGCACTGAGAAGCATATGAGCAGTTTTGCTTTTTTTGTAGTTTCTTTTTTTGTAACCAAAAAATTAGTCTGTTGAGAGAATCTGTTATTACATCCTTAGTAACCTGGAGAGATGGATTTATGAAAAAAAGATTTGTGTGATCTGCAAGCGGTACAGATAAGGCGTTAGCCATATTCCAAGGCTGCTAATTGATAAATACCAGGAAAAGGTCCTTTTCTGTTCCTTATCTATATAAACGATTTAGGAGACAATCTGAGCAGCCATCTATCATTGTTTGCGGATGTTGCTGTGGTTTATCGACTAGTAAAGTCATAAGAAGATGAAAATAAATTGCAAAACTATTTAGAAAAATATCTGTATGGCCAAAACTTGGGAGTTGGCCCTAAATATGGGAGAGAGTGTCACTGAAATCATACAGTATTTGGGGTGGACATCATTAAAACAAAAGCATTTTTCATTGCGGCAGAATCTTCTCACAAAATTTCAATCATCAATTTTTTCCTCCGAATGCGAAAATATTTTGTTCACACCGACTTACATGGGGAGAAGAACTCTCTGCCAGGCACTCAAATGTCATTTTCAGAGTATCCATGTAGATGTAGAAGTAAATGCTGAAGGACTGAACCTTGAGAGACACCACAACTGATCATAGTTTCATTGGATAGAACTGTAATGCGATCTTTGTTTGAGAATTGAACAACCTGCCTCCTGTTACTGAGACATGATTGAAGGTACATAGGAAAAGTGCAACTGATGCCAAGAAATTCCAGTTTTTCGAGCAGCAGATAGTGTTTGACTAAGTCAAAGGCTTTAGTCAAGTCTGCAAACAGACCAGAAAGAGGACGTTTTTCATTAAGAGCAGTTAGAACTTGGTCAGTAAAAGAAAGTAAAGCTTGGTTTCTTGTGAAAACAAAACTGATATGCTGTGAGTAGGCAATATGAGCCAAGGAATGAAATTGCATAGGAATACACTACTTTTTCTATGACCTTCGATATGGCACAAATAATAGATATTGGTCGATAATTGTTGACATCGTTTATGTCTACTTTCGTAAACAGAGGAATAATTTTAGCAGTTTTTAAACATCTGTGAAACAGCCTTTAATTAGGGAACTGTTAATTACATCACAAAATGGAATTATAATTTCTAGAGCAATATTTTTTAATAAAAAATCGGACATTCCATCAATAGTAGATGAATATGAGTTGCTACTACTACTGATATTATTCAGCACTTCTTCTTGAGTTACTGGTGTTAGTACAATGAGGTACCTGATTTTATAAACTCGGGGGGGGGGGGGAAAGACTGCACAGATGACGTAATTTGTGATGCAAGATTAGAAGCAATGCTTGAGAAATGCTTGTTAAAAGTTCCACTTATCTCCTTCGCATCTGATTTTATAGTTACATTGTGTATTAAATGATCTGGATCTTCTTTAAAACCTCTGGTTCCAATGGTGCCTGTAACATCCCCAGTTACCTCACTTATGCCATTAGAGTTATATATAATTATTATTATATATAATATATAATTATTATTTGACATTTGCTTAGCCTTACTTATAACTTGACCAAGTATCTCTTTGTATTTTTTATAAAATATATGAAAACTGGAATCATATATTGCTTTACTTTCCTCATATAGTTTCCTTTATGTAGCACAGGAGGTGATTATTCCCCCTCTAAGCCACACCTTATAAACTGATATATTTGTGCTATCGAGAAATATTTTTGCTTTCATATTAGTATCATCTTCACTGAACACATCCTTCCAGGATTCGTGATACAATATAAATTGAAATAATTGTACATTTTTTAGATCTTTAATTAAGCAACAGTAAAAAATTTGACAAAGTGCCATCATGTGATCTGTATACACAAATAATGATTATTTTATTATCAATAAGTTCAAGTATACACTGTTCAAAGTGTTTCTCATGATTGAAATGATTGGTTTTGTTTAATTTACCGAATTTAACCCAATTTTTTGACAAGAATTAGACAGCTATCACCCCTTTTACATAACCAACTATAGCTACTGTCAATTTGGTAATTTAGAAATCAACAATTCTTCACCCTTGAGCCAGTGCTCATTGAGACAGAAGAGAACTAAAACTTCCTGGCAGATTAAAACTGTGTGCCCGACCGAGACTCGAACTCCGGACCTTTGCCTTTCACGGGCAAGTGCTCTACCATCTGAGCTACCGAAGCACGACTCACGCCCGGTACTCACAGCTTTATTTCTGCCAGTATCTCGTCTCCTACCTCGCAAACTTTACAGAAGCTCTCCTGTGAACCTTCTGTAAAGTTTGGAAGGTAGGAGACGAGATACTGGCAGAAGTAAAGTTGTGAGTACTGGGCGTGAGTCGTGCTTCGGTAGCTCAGTTGGTAGAACACTTGCCCGCGAAAGGCAAAGGTCCCGAGTTCGAGTCTCGATCTGGCACACAGTTTTAATCTGCCAGGAAGTTTCATGTCAGCGCACACTCCGCTGCAGAGTGAAAATCTCATTCTGGAAACATCCCCCAGGCTGTGGCTAAGCCATGTCTCCGCAATATCCTTTCCTCCAGGAGCACTAGTTCTGCAAGGTTTGTAGAAGAGCTTCTGTGAAGTTTGAAAGGTATGGGATGAGGTACTGGCAGAACTGAAGGTTGTGAGAGCGGGTCGTGAGTCGTGCTTGGGTAGCCTAGGTGGTAGAGCACTTGCCCGCGAAAGGCAAAGGTCCCTACTTCGAGTCTCGGTCGGGCACACAGTTTGAATCTGCCAGGAAGTTTCATATCAGCGCACACTCCGCTGCAGAGTGAAAATCTCATTCTGGAGATGGGAACTAGATTATGAATAACATTTGAGCAGAAGACTTGTAATACCAAAAATTACTTTCTTACAGACTGAATATTCTGATAATAAATACAGATGTTGTTTACAGGTTTTGAATCTGCAGGATTGTTACAATAATTTAGAACAAGAAATAAGTCGTCACCTTTATTTTCTGCACAAAATGATTCAGAAGACTTGTTTTTATGTAACGAAACCAGTAAAAAGTCTTTACACTGGGCTCTGTTATTTGTAAGTTCCCGAAATTAAATACTATAGTCTTTTAAAGTTTCGTTACTTGCGGTCCAAAGCCGATAGGAGTTGGTCCTATTTACTTGTTTCCTGTGATGGGGCATCAGATGCAAGAACACGTTTGTCCTTTAAAGCTTCTCCAAAAACAGGTAGGGGAAGGTGGGGGAATTACACACATGTGGGTAATCCCATGCAAGTTGATTTATGCAGTTTGAATGGCGCAAGCTGTTCGCAGTTGGTGCTACACCCTGCCGGCAGAAGTAACAACTACTGCGCAGCTTACGGCAGCCATTTTCCAGTGGCATTGTTGGAGCAGTGAAGTATTGTTTATTTCCGACGTGTCTCATGTAATTCTGGTCAGCTGTATTTTGCGAGGTTAGCGCTACTATAAGTCGCTTTAATGTAATTCTTGCGTATCAGCTACTAACCCTAGATGAAACATTCAATTTAATTGCAGATTTGTCCCGCTATTTCAATTAGGTGCCGAGTTATGCTTAGGTTAGTCATCGAACTTAGTGGGATAATGCCACGCAGCTGTTCAAGTGCGTGGTATTCCCCCTTGCAGGTTATATTTTCAATAATAACGAGGTTTTCTTTTAAATTTCAGATGGGTAGATATTATAAAAGAGAAAGCAAAATGGAGGCAAGAGAAACTTTGTAAGGTTCTTGATGCCATCAAATCTGGAAGAAAAATAAGAGAAGTATGAAGAGTTTTCGGGATGCATGAAGCTACTCTGCAAACGAGAATGAACGTTAAAAATACCGAGGGTCTAAAACTTGTAAGAAACCTAACATTTTCGACAGAACAGGAAAATGAGATTAGGGATCATGTTGTTACAATGGCCAAGCTGTTCTATGGCCTTACATGCATCCAGCTGCGAAAGATTGCATTTGATTATGCAGAGGCTAACAAAATTGCAAACAATTTTGTTAAGTCATCTAGGTTAGCTGGAAAGGACTGGCTAGCTCTATTTTTAAAAAGAAACCCAAGTATTAGCATGAGAAAACCTGAAGCAACTAGCATTAACAGAATACAGGCATTTAATGAAAAAGAGGTTAATGCAAAATTTAAAAACTTAGAAATGTCTTTGAAAAATATAAATTTAAAGAGCGGCGAGTGTTCAACGTCGATGAAATGGGCATAAATACTATACAAAAGCTCGAGAGAATTATGGCTCCTAAAGGTGTTAGGCAAATAGGTGGGGCCACGTCTTGGGAAAGGGGGGAAAATGTGACTGTGATATGTTGTTTATGAAAAAATGAACTCTTCTCACATCAACAAAAATGTAAAGAACAAACGAAAATTATAAGAGATGTTTGTAGAATTACATTATTTCATTCTTAAATATACTGTTAACTATTTGTAGTAACTAATAAGTAAATAAAAATAGCAAGTATTGTTCATTTTTATGATTTGTTTGTTTTACGTGTTATTACCCAGTACTTTGCATGTCATTACCCTCAGAGGTGGGGAATACCACGCATTTGCCACTTTTTATTTTAATGTTCAAAATTAAGGTACTGTTTATAACTATTTACAGACGATTGGAATATGTGGAGAAATGTCCATTGTAAGGTATGTACTTATTTTCGTAGGTTTTAATGATGTAACGAATGGTTCACATCGATTTTTCCTTAGGTGCGTGCATTTCCCCCACTCTCCCCTACTCTATTTTTGTTGTTGAAAACGTGACATTTGACATCAGATGTTTTAATCAGCTGGAGTCTAAGTTTAATTAACTCATTGATTCTGTTGCACAATAGCTTATTCCCTTCATAGTTAAGGTGTATTCTATGCCTAGTGGGAAGGTTTTACTCAAATCACCTGCATTTACAACATCACCGTTTGCATACTGGGAGCATAGCTTCCTGATTTCTGTCTGTGTTTTTCTGATTTCTTTATTTACGCAAGAGTTGTGAATTAAGTGATGCCTGCAGGGTATCATAACAGATGTATTGTTAGAGTCATTAATTTTTAAAATGTTCTGTAGAGATCTCAGACAAGTTTCTGACTCGTTATTTGCTACATCATTTGTATCAGTAACACATTCAACAAAATCATTTCGTTACAGCATGATCTTTTGAGAGTCTACGTCAAGGATATTTTCCGTTACTGCACTAGGTTTGATGACGCTGGTCAGTTGAAAGTCATTATTAATGTCTTGCAAAATGTTTCTTAATTTTCTACCGTCACTGTCTGCTAAGAAAAGGGGGTCACCTTTTTCGTTTATTGATTTCTGCTTTACATTTTGGCTGACATTCACATCTACATCGCCGTTACCTTTACAAATTTTGTTGTTGTCTATACATGAATTATTACTGTCAGTTAGAGGTCGGACATAAGAACAGTTTTCTAAAACTGGGACATATTTGGCTGACATGACCTTCTGCAGGATTTATATGACCACACTGTTTTGAAGCACTTCAGCAGGAGATGATGATGTAGATTTTGTAGTGACTGTGGCTACTTGCTTCTTTTCTGCGTTCTCTAATTTTCTCCTTCCTCCTTTCATCCACCTTGCTGACTTTTAGTCGCTACCTGCGGTTCTACAGGGCCCCATAATCATACTCATATTCATACTCATACTCATACTCATCACCACACCATCATGACAATCTTTTCCTGTGTCACCTAGCACCACCATTACACCAGGAGATTATTCACATCCAAAAGTGACTATATTGTAACTTTAATATAAAATCGTCAAAAGAAACTTAAAAAAGGTCAACATTTTCATCTATGTGTATTTTACAAATACTAATTCATTGTCAAATATTTTTATGTAAATACTGTCACTATCGTCCACCTTTGTATTTTTACAAAATTATCTGTTATTGTTACCTGTTAACTGTTTTAAATATTTTTAAATACAGTTTTTGTAACCTTTGGCTGAAGTGCTGTTTTTGTCCACTGCCAGCGGCCCCCGTTGTGAGGAATTGAAATAACAGTAAAGAAAAAAAGGGTTATTAGCTGCGCACTAGCCAACCTAAGTGGGTGGCTGGGAGTCAGAGCCCAGTGGCGAGCATCAGCAGTGGGTCGAAGCCTGGTAGCAGCAACTGCAATGACGAGACAGCGGCTAAAGTAGTAGATGCGTCTGAAACAGCAAAATTGTGGTGAAATTCAATAACGCTCTCTTGAGCTCAGCAGAAAAAAGACTCTTTTACTCAAATTTCATGCAACTTTGTTTGCACATTCCCCAGTTGGAGTCACCCGTTCTGTGGTCTGGTACGTTAGTGCATGGGGCCTGTTCACATCACAAAACCCCCTGTACTGTAAGTCCTTTCTTCTTCCTGCACTCAACTGTGCCATGCATTGCAACCCATTTAGAGAGGCCGTAGCGGTTCCCCACTTCTGTAGGGCACACATTACATCCTTTCTGCTTAACCCATTATACGGCAGAATTAATTTTTTTAAGATTTTTATAAAATTCAGATCAAATACCTACATGGATTAATAATCACATTATGAATGTTAATTTATGATGGTGACCTTAAATTAATAATTTTTTTTTACGTATGATATAGCCTCATACGGTGGGTAGTAAGGGGTAAAATTATTGAGGTGTGATACATCATACGATGGGCAGTAAGGAGTATAATTCCTTACACAATTTTATCATAAGTACTATGTTGAATTTTTCGTGATTATCATTCATTACATGAATAAATGAAGAAAAAGTACAATAATAATTTCCAGATATTCTAATGTTTGTTTTATTTGTATTTTAAGGTTACATTATTTATTTATACATTAAGTATACAAGGCAAATTCATATAACAGAACCAACAAAATAACTGTAGTGCATTACATGAATCAAGTAAAACATTGCAATAATAAAGAACAAATGACAAAAATAATAGTTTATTAGACAACTTAGTCTTCTTAGTGCCGGTGATACAAAATCAAACATCGCTTTGAATGGTGTCCCACATTGCATTTTACACAGTGAAATTTTGTGAATTTGCAACACTGTCCACATCTTCTTTGCGTGCTCTGCTTATCAATTATGTTTCCTACATTATCAAATCTTACGTCTTCTTTCACCAGTGACAGAAATCTTGGCCTCACACCTCTTGGCTTTTGAAGTCGGAATTGAAAGTACAATACATCTGGTAAATTCCTGTAAGCTCACATTGTTATTTAGCTCCTGGTATAGGATCCACATATTCACAACAGCGCCATTTAGGCAGAACCTGATCATTTGCCAGTACTATTTCTTTTGATCTTATTCAAATGCACTATATACTTCTTGATTTTCAAAAAGGGCTACCTTTGCCATGAAGTGGTGGCCATAATAAGACTCCACAGCCTCATCCAAGAAGTTTGACCCAAGAGGCTCTATGATATCTTGAAATTTCTTATTTAGATGTTAAATTAATGGTTGAACCTTATAAACTTTATCTTCTTTTTCAGTGCTGTCATTATTATTGACATGGAAGAATCTATGAATTTTGTCAAAATTATTTCTGGAGATAGAATTCGAAACAAGGGTATTTTTTGTGTCAGGTCTGGTCTCCCAGTACATACGTCTATGCATGACCTTACAATATCCAGATAACAGCAAAATAGCGACGTATTTGTAGATGTCATCATGACTTATTTGTATGTTGTGTCTCTTTTGAGCAGCATATTTTACTGTCTCTCGTCAGAATCTCAACCAAATCAGCATCAAAAACTTTACGCAAAAGACTTATTGTAGTCGAGTTTGATGTGCGGAGATGTTCTATTATATCAGGTGTAGCATCACGAGACACCCAAAATTTTTGTGGAGAGTCTAGTCTTTCTTCTATCCAGTCTCTTGTTTTCCTGACTCGGGACCGCGATCGTGATTTGGAACAGCAGGGATTTTCCTCTCGAGTGGATAAAAATGTAACATTTTCAACAATCTGTCAGTATTTACTGATCTTATCTCTGCAGTTTGTCCCAGAACCTTCTTTCCTAAACGAGCAACAGTGGTGGGTTGTCCTTTTGCATCACTACCAGCATCGTCTTCATCAGTGTCTTCACCATCATTTGGCGGAACAAGCACAAATTCAAGCTCCTGACATGTATCAAATATGTCAGACAAAGTTTCATCATCTTCCTCTGCGTAGAACAGGATATTTAGAACTTCTTCTAAGTCCCTCTCCTTTTCTAAATTTTATCTAAAATAAATGAGACCAACCGCGAGAAAATGACCCCCTTATTGCGCACTGTATGATATTTCGTATGTAAAGACATAAGCCAGTACCACAACAAATCAAATAAAGTATTCTTTTCGTATGTGTGTTTATGTATTGCATTTAAGTATTCAAATTACTAATCCATAATAATATGAACGAAATTATGAACCTGCATATCATCATTTTATTATTACTTACCGCCTGTTCATGATGAGAAGCAGCAGAGTCAATAGCACTAGAACAAATGCTTTCCGCCAGTAAATGAACAACCCTGATCTCCACTGCTGCTGTTAGTTTCAGCAATGGACTTTCAAACCAACAATAAAACATAAAAGAAATATTTCAGTTTTTGACAAAAAGCTTCTGAAAACAAATATGTCTGAGAAGAGCAGGTGTATGATAAATCATGTGATGAGATATAATGGCTTAAGGAGAAAAGGAAAACTGTTGTGTCTCCGTAATAAAAATTCTTATGCTGGGGAGATAGTGAATCTACCAAGCAGATCCCATCCCATCATCCACAGCTTGACATATGCAGCACAAGTGGCAGAGGGTAGTCACACACACCATCGGCGCAAACACTACTGAGTATGCCTTCTATCTCACTGATGTAGACACCAGAGCCTGCAGCTCTAATTGAAAACAGAAACACAAATCTTTGACACACCACAAGCATCAACACTAATATGCCCACTGACTGATGATGTCCCAAGAACCAAAATCACTGGCACCAGAGACCACAGAGGAAGAACAATCACATGATGATAAACCACGGCAGATCAAAGCGTAAACAGAAGAAAAACGCACAAGCAAGTGAGCCCAAAAACTCACAAGTAATCAGCCATATGTTCTTGCCAACGCCCACAGCTCCAGCCGCTAGCACCATACACACAAGGGAGAACAACACGAACTGCACTGCACACGTGCAAAACAATCACTAATCCACTGCTGGTTTTCCCCCAGTAATCATTCAGAACTACGAGAATGTAAATGCCCTCAACAAAGCATTGGCAAATAGGCATGCTAACACAACATTCTACTCCAAACTTTCACAGGGCAAAGCCTCACTGCACATGGCAACAAGGGCTGAATATGAAGATCTGCTTGACTTCCTTAAAGAATGAAAAGTAGAACACTACACATACAGAACTGCTGACGAAAGTATGTGATACAGCAAGTGGACATACATGCCCCAAATGAGTCACTACAAGAGGAACTTATCGCCCTTGGCTGGGGATCTGTAAGCATGACCCATATTATGGGCTTCTGAACACACAAAAACACATCAGCTACATGGTGGAGCTGGCCGACACAGCCTGCTCTCGTGACCTGCTGAAGGTAAAGTTCCTCCTTCACATGGCCATGACAGTAGAAATATACTAACCATAATAACTCACCCAACAATGGCGCCACTGCCAGAATTTAGTCACGCAACTAAATGCTGCAGCGTGACACCCTATTGCCGTAATGTGTGTGCAACCACAAAACACAACAGTGTACACAAAGCCAAACAGACCAACGCAAATGCACTAACTGTTTTGGGCCCCTTGTGGCCAACTGCAGAGGGTGCAAAGTATACAAAGAGGCACTGAGGTGATCCTTAGAGCCCGCAACACACACAACCAAAACCCCCAGCAACAAACAAATTGCCTGCTCAGATACCACAATCCACTACATCCATACTGGCTAAAACACAGGAAACTGAACAAAACACTACTCCACTCCTGCCATCATAGACTGTGACACTCACAAAACCACAACAGACGCACCTACATAATAGCAACCCAAAACCCAGAGAAGGAGAGGGAACACCACCACACCACAACAAACACACCAAGAACAGGCCAACTATATACAATCAGACAGTGAAATCCTGACCCACACTACCACATTCCTCACCACAGCAACAACACAGGCGCCACAAGCAGACACGCACACCACCAACACTCAAGCTGGCCCAACCATTACACCAACACCAAAACCAGTGGCAAACAACACACCCACCGCTTCACTGGCCAACAGGGACAACATCCTAACAACAGCTGGTAGAGTAGTGGTGACACTATTTCCCAAATGCATGGCTTAAAACCCTCATGATTGTCTTAAATCTCACCACCACACTGTGCACATAGCTCATGGCCAGTGCATGACTATCACACAAACTTTTCTCACCATACTTGCCACTCTCTTCCATGGATAATACACCCAACCAATCCCATTATGAAAACAACAGATCTCTGACAAATATCATGTTTTGAAATGTCAATGGGATCTACAACAAAAGGACTGAATTAGTTGCACTCATGCAGCGAAATGGCATATAGATCGCTCTTGTGAATGAGACACTACTCAAACCACACAGACAGCTACACATTTCAGGTTATTGCGTCTATCTGAGATGTTCTGTCTGTCTATCATGCCAAAGAACTGGGCGACAGGGCAGGAGGCGGCACAGCAATCACCATACACATAGACATAGAGCACACAAACATAGATCTCCCTGAACTGGAAAGGATGCAGGCTACAGCTGTCAGTGTCAAGTTCAATGGAGTATACACTTCAATGATATCGTTATACCATCTGCCACAGAACATCTTAACATGCAGTATCAGCACATTACTCAACATAGCCCTGCAAGTAATCGCTGCTGGGGATCTTAACGTAAAACACCTGGACTGGAACTCACAAATACGAAACTCCAATGGCAAAAACCTGTAAGAAGCTGAATCGACATAATACTGGGGCCAGACGTAACCACAATTGTGCTCACACAGAGGCGACAGAGGCCAGATGTGATAAACATAGCTCTCATCGAGGGCATCACAAGCACACTCACTATTGAAGTTGAGAATGATCTGGCCTCTGACCACCTGCCACTAATACCGCACATGGAAGAGACACTGCTGAACATCGAACCACGCTGGATACTAAACTCCAAGCAGTTGAATTGGTAGTCATATCCCAGAGATGCATGAAGTTCCACAAACAGAAAAAATATATGTATCTGTTGAAGCACTCACTAGTCTGGTCCAAGACCCAATGACTGACACCATTCCAGTTCTTACATCACCACAACACTCAACAGCGCTGTCCCAGGAAATCCTAGGCCCAATCTCAATAAGAAACCATCTCAGGAGATACTGTCAGCGTAGCAGGTGCCCATTGTACAAACTGGATATTAACAGGGTCCAAAGAATTATATGGGAGAAAATATAAACATTTAAAACTACATAATGGAGCCAGGAACTCGCCAGCTGGATACCACTCAACCTGACGTGTGGAATCTCACACGACACTTCACCAAGGATGAGCACTACACACCTACTACACAAGGGTCTGACGGCCCTGCATACTCCACAGAGGAGAAGGCGTAACTCATATCCAGAACACTTGCACCGTCATTTACACTGAAACTGGTTCCATTGGCCCCAGAATTCATACTTGAAATGGGCCAGGAGGTTACTCGACTTGTAGCCCAGCGTGCATGTGACATTATTAGATGTACTAGCACACACAAAATTACATGGGCTGTCAAGCACATCATGGCTAGAAAAGCTCCTGATCCCAATGGCATTCAAAACTGCATCCTCCCGGAGTTCACAGTTAAAGCCACATAATACCTTATGCACATCACAAATGCTATGTTACACACATCACAAATAGCATCCTATAACATCAACACTTTCCTGCCTGTTGTAGGGCAGCCAGTGTCCTTATGTTCAGGAAGCCAGGGGAAAGCCAACTCCCTCCAACAAAATTACCAACTCATCAGCTTGCTCAGCTCACTCTGCAAAATTGTTGAGATGGTGATACTGAAACGTCTCACTAGGCACTGCATCAACTACGACGCTCCAAGAGTGAAGCAATTCGGCTTCAGGAATCACCACTTTACAACACAACAGCTCCTCCACATGGCAGAACACGTAGCAAACAACTGCAACACCAACAAAGCATCAGGTAAAGTGTTCCTAGACCTCGAAAAAGCCCTCAACTGTCTCTGGAACAATGGCCTTATATGCAAAATTAGTGATGCTGGTTGCCCTGATGGACTGGTACATCTCGTATACTCATATGTCACTAACAGATGCTTCACCACTGACATTCAGGGTAAACTGTCAATAGGACACGGTACACAAGCTGAAGTACTTCAAGACAGCATCCTGGGGTCCCTTTTGTTTAATCTTTACATAAATGATCTACCAACTACCCATCATGGTTACCATCTATGTGAATGACACCGCCATCCTAGTACAAGACTGGAAACCATCAAACATCGACTCATGACTACAGATTGCACTCAGAGCCTTAGTTGGAACAATTACATGTTAAAGTAAACATCAACAAGTGCGAGGCACTGCTGTTAATTCATAGAGAAAAACAACGGCAAAAACACCAACATTGCAGACAAATAACACTACACACACGTCCAATACGTTTTCATAAGAAATTCAGGTACCTAGGTGTCTGGCTGGACTGGAAACTGACATGGGGGAAACCACATACAATATGTCACCAACTGAGCATGAGGCTCAAACATCTTTATCAACTGCTCAACAGGCAAAGTCCAATGAATAGGAGTGTGTAGAGGCCCAGATACATGACACTTATTAGACTCTTGATAACATATGAAGCCTCAGTCTGGTGATATGTAGCACCAACATGCCTGCGATGCCTGCAGGTCATACAGAACAAGGTGCTACATATCATAAGCAACGCTCCACAAAACACACACACACACACACACACACACACACACACACACACACACCATGGACCTACACAATGAATACAGCCTCGAGACTCTCTCGGAGGTATTCAAAAAGCTCGCCACATGACTATAAAGGAACTCAAGATACATGAACAATCCCTTCACCCTGAATCTTGGAAACTAGGACCACAACCATAGACGGAACCATAATCATCCAAAGACACTCCTTAAAAGGGACACATAACCACCTATGGCAAGCAAAGACACACAAACAACGAAAATAACAGCGAACTCCTGCATCACAGCAAAGCTGACTGGCACCACTTGATGAATCACACAGCCAATCAACTGGCTACAGCAGGGAAGTCAAATATTGCACGCTAAACACAAACAGAACCCACACAATCCACTACAATTTGCAATCGATTCTGCCACCAATCGGCCATTAATATGATGCCTATGGCTTTTACAGGTTCACAGATGCTGCAGCTGAACCAGGAGACACCGTCAGCGTCCCACAGTTGAAGTAAGTTACTACCCATCACCTGATGAAGAGGAAATGGAATGTTTCCAGCCATCATTTCCTCTACAAGACGTCGATGGATTCACACCTGTGCAATATAAACGACACACGAAAGCACAAACAGCGAATGACCAAAACTCACGTAAACAAAGAGTGGAAGCAGACACGCAACTTTCCAGCTGCTACTCTCCTATGGCTCCAACGGAAGAGGCGGCATCTCGGCATATCACTCACAACAGTCAACAACCCCAGCAAGGACAGAGCTACAACAATGATGCCATTTTGCCTGCAACACTAATGCACCTGTTCCAGCGGCGACGATTCACTACATATCAAATTACCGGGAAGTGAACGAAGTTTTGACGGCACATCTGATGGGCAGACTAA
This sequence comes from Schistocerca piceifrons, assembly GCF_021461385.2. Lineage (NCBI taxonomy): Eukaryota > Metazoa > Arthropoda > Insecta > Orthoptera > Acrididae > Schistocerca > Schistocerca piceifrons. The sequence goes on from NC_060149.1 coordinate 716,274,528, forward strand.
AGGCGATCTACCAAAAAGACCGCAACAAATATCACTTTGAGACCTTTGCTGATCAACACAGAGCTCCGAAGTTTTTAGCATTCAATTGAATTCACTTCTTTATCCACCAGTCACTCAAAAGTCGAGAGCTAAAGGTTGTTGTCAAGCGGCTTCCAGAGCAGATAACGGCTGTAGAAGTTCTGAAGGTGCTTCAGGAAGTTCTATTTAACATGATCATCGTCCATCAGTATAAAAAACGGGACGAGAAGACAAAGTGGCTCATCCCACAACCAGCCAACTGTCTGAAACTTCCGAAAGACAAGGACAGTGCCAAAATATACGATCTTGGTTTCTTATTTTATACGAGGATTCGAGTGGAAATCTATAACAGTAGAGATGGCCCAGTGCAGTGTAAACTCTGTCAGTGCTGTGCAAATACCGCAAACTACTGTTGCTGGCGTGGTGCGTCAGCAGACTGTAAAGTTCCCAATACAGAAAAACCGACTTGCGCCAATGGCGGCGAGAATTACCCTGTCTCATACAAGGGATGCATTAAGCTCCTTTCAGATTACGCTGATACAATAGCTCCCTACTTAGCAATCACATACAACCGCTCGCTCACCGATATATCTGTACCTGCACATTGGAAAATTGTGCACGTCGCACCAGTGTTTAAGAAGGGTAGTAAGAGTAATCCATCGCACTACAGACCTATATCATTGACGTCGGTTTGCAGTAGGGTTTTGGAGCATATACTATATTCAAACATTATGAATCACCTCGAAGGGAACGATCTATTGATACGTAATCACTATGGTTTCAGAAAACATCGTTCTTGGGCAACGCAGTAATGGCCGCTATTGACAGGGGATCTCAAGTTGATTCCATATTTCTAGATTTCCGGAAAGCTTTTGACACCGTTCCTCACAAGCGACTTCTAATCAAGCTGCGGGCCTATGGGGTATCGTCTCAGTTGTGCGACTGGATTCGTGATTTCCTGTCATGAAGGTCGCAGTTCGTAGTAATAGACGGCAAATCATCGAGTAAAACTGAAGTGATATCAGGTGTTCCCCAGGGAAGCGTCCTGGGACCTCTGCTGTTCCTGATCTATATAAATGACCTGGGTGACAATCTGAGCAGTTCTCTTAGGTTGTTCGCAGATGATGCTGTAATTTACCGTCTAGTAAGGTCATCCGAAGACCACTATCAGTTGCAAAGCGATTTAGAAAAGATTCCTGTATGGTGTGGCAGGTGGCAGTTGACGCTAAATAACGAAAAGTGTGAGGTGATCCACATGAGTTCCAAAAGAAATTCGTTGGAATTCGATTACTCGATAAATAGTACAATTCTCAAGGCTGTCAATTCAACTAAAAGTACCTGGGTGTAAAAATTATGAACAACTTCAGTTGGAAAGACCACATAGATAATATTGTGGGGAAGGCGAGCCAAAGGTTGCGTTTCATTGGCAGGACACTTAGAAGATGCAACAAGTCCACTAACCACTAAAGAGACAGCTTACACTACACTCGTTCGTCCTCTGTTAGAATATTGCTGCGCGGTGTGGGATCCTTACCAGGTGGGATTGACGGAGGACATCGAAAGGGTGCAAAAAAGGGCAGCTCGTTTTGTATTATCACGTAATAGGGGAGAGTGTGTGGCAGATATGATACGCGAGTTGGGATGGAAGTCATTAAAGCAAAGACGTTTTTCGTCGCGGCGAGATCTATTTACGAAATTTCAGTCACCAACTTTCTCTTCCGAATGCGAAAATATTTTGTTGAGCCCAACCTACATAGGTAGGAATGGTCATCAAACTAAAATAAGAGAAATCAGAGCTCGAACAGAAAGGTTTAGGTGTTCGTTTTTCCCGCGCGCCTTTCGGGAGTGGAATGGTATGATTGTGGCTCGATGAACCCTTTGCCAAGCTCTTAAATGTGAATTGCAGGGTAATCATGTAGATGTAATTGTAGATGAAGTACCAAGAAGTGCTCAAGAAATACCAACCGAAACCGAACAACCAACCACCTGAATGAACGACAGAAATTTCTCGTCGTGGTCGCAGCAAGGAGGTCTGGGACTTACCAAACAAGGTGTCAACACAACCACAAGTGCCATCACGCCTCCAAGTGCTCATCATGTAGAGCAGAAAGCCAGAGAAACCAATGTCCATATCGAAGACCGCAATCCTATGCAGATGCGGCGTCCCCACTACCCAATACACTGCCAGAGAGCCGCAAAACACACCGCGTGGTCTGCTTGCTTCCATAGACACCGTAAAATTGCTACCCATCTTGCGGCAAAAACTAACCACTATCCTTACGCTCGTAGAGGAATTAATTAATGCTTTTGTATCGCCTTAAATGGACCCACATCACCACACCACTCAACTGCGGTTATGCATTTGAAATGTTAACTGCATGAAGACCAAACTGACGGATGTTTTGATGTGCCATACAATCAACGTAGCTTTCAACTCAAGAGACACACCTCCAGTTGTCGACATAGAATACGGAATACGCATGTTTACCATATGGACCGGACAGAAAAACGCGGGAGCAGAAAGGCCATCGTCATCTGCCAAGTAATCAGGCATCACCAAGAACAGTTACCACAGCTTCAAAACATTGAAACCATGGCAGTTAACATCGCAACTACAATCAGAAACTTAACGTGCATAGCGGGTGCATCAGTCCTAATAAACAGCTACTCTCTAACGAGCTGCACCATCTCCTATATGGCTTGACAAACTCTTCCTGGGTGGTGATCTTAATAGTAAGCACACAGCTTGGTATCCTCGGAGGATCAACCTGAAAGGTCAGCGATTTTTCGAATTAGAAGAGTTGGAGATATATGTGACTGGTCCATGGGAACCCATGAGGATTCCACCTTCCACATGCCAATATTCAGATGTTTTAGACATCAGTATTGTGAAGAACATCATTGCCAATCTCCAATTACGGACAATAAATGACGTCTCATCAGACCATAAGCCGGTGATTTGCGTTCTGGAGCGAGCATCTTTACACATTTACTACCCCTCCCCCTCCCCAGAATCACGAGGAGTGTTGACTGGGACCAGTACCAGCACTATTTGACCAACAACATCAGGATGTCTCCACTGGGGCAGCTATCGACGATGCCATACAGACTCCCACCATCAAAATAGAGACAACAAAAGCCAGAACCACCACACAACTGTTACAACTGGATATTAGCTTCAGAGCTTTCCCACCCACAATTTGAGATATCAAGACACATCAGGACTGAGCCTGATGATGTTGGATCAGGTTCTGAAATCTAGTGGACAGACAAGAACTCCGCAGACTTAACAGAGAGTCCCATAAAATGCGAGAGAATGGCGACAAAAGACATTGGAGAAAAAATTTCGGACTTCTTGCTTTGCACAGGGGAAGAATGGCAAATTGTCAGAAATTTATGACAGCGGCCTCTACTGAAACGAGCTGTACAAAGTCCTCAAGGGCTGTCGTTCAACGTCTTGAAAACAGAGCTTTATTCAGACACATATTAAGACCAAATGAAGACGTCCTGACTACCACTGGTCAATAAAGAACAATTCCTTTGTTTTGAAGACCATATCATTGAAGCCCTGGCAGCATGCCGAGCTGCTCCCACTTGTACGCAGCCACTGCTGACCACACCAGACAATGCGAAGCAGATCACTAGAGAGACGATTAACAACTCCCCAGGAATGGATTATATCACCTACGAGGATCTAAAACATTTTCCTCAAAAACTGATTGTCCTGATTACAAGGATCATCAATGGCTGCCTTCAGCAAGAGTACTTCCCAGGGGCCTGGAATGTGGAATGTATTACACTGATTCCAAATCCAGTCAAAGACTTATCACAGCCCAATAATTATCGACCCATTACTCTTCTACCGACTTTGTGGAAAATACTTGAAATAAGTCTACTTAAAAGATTTAATGTCGACCTGACTTAACATGAGGTTATCTGCCCTGAACAATTTGGTTTTCAGAGCCGCTTGTCAGCAGAACTCCAACTCCTGCATGTAACTGAAGCCATTTAGGACAACTTTAATAAATGCAAGATGACAATTGAGGTTTTTTTAGATCTTCACCAGGACATGCCGATAATGGATTGTTACGTTAAAACAATTGAGAGTTATCTTTAAGAGTGGCAACTCTACGGTAAAATTGCAAACAAAAACTCTAGAAAGATGTTGGTGATGGCTGGATATCCCAGGGTTCCATCCTCTCTTCCACACTGTTCAGCATCTACATAGAGGATATCCTAACTGTACCTCATGTGTCAGTCAGCACATATGCTGACAACATAGCCTTCTTCACCACTTGGAGAAACTTCAACTACCTCATCACATGAATGCAGTCTCAAATCAATCTCATGGAGCAGTGGGCCCTGGTGAACAAAATCGCTGCCAACTCAATGAAAACAGTGGCTATACTTCTCATGAAATGGAAGCCAATCCTGAATACAAGGCTTGCAGTCAACACTCAACCTATCCATTGGTCCCCAATAGTGAAATACTTGGAGGTCCATTTGGAAAAGAAACTTCTCTTCACATCCATGTGGCAGAGAAGAAGAAAGCGGGATTGCACAGGCTTCAGCCATTGGTGCCATTCTTCAAGAGCACTCACCTGAACACCAGCATGAAGATACAGCTTTACAAAACAACAGTGGACCCTAAATTGCTCTATTTTTTGACATCTTGGGGGGAAGACACATACAACAAACTTCAAGTCATTTCAGGTGATACAAAACATATGTCCACAGATGGCACCAGAAGCCTGCTGGTGGACAAGCACAATGGAACTTCATGATGCAATACAGAAAAGTACCTGCAGCAAGAAGTCAAAGACAAAGCACAAAAAATGTTCGACACAATAAACAACATACGTGGCACAACTTAGCAGTTGCAGATAGTAGGAACAGTCCACACTTCACATCTAAGGCAACAGACATCGCACCATCGCTCTACAAAGCTACATATCACCTTCAGTGAAGAACACCCACCCACAAAGCATTTTTAAGGACTAAAATGTGAGCCAAGTCCTGTCTTATATGAGTAATTAATAAAGAAGTATACCCTTTTACCCTACATCCCACACAAGTAGCAAAATCTACAAAGTCAATAATGCTGGAGTCACCACCACCACCACCTCTCCTCCCCCTCCCCCCCCCCCCCCCCAAAAAAAAGAAAACTGACCCTGAGAGTGAGCAATGTCCTTTCATCTGGACCAGTGGAAAGATTTGAAAGTTTCTTCAGCATTGGAAGGCCATACTGCTGAGTAACTTGCCCAAAACTTACTAGTTTTTAAAAATGAGAATGATATTAATATCAAAGCTTGTCATGGGCAAACATAAGTGGGAAGTACATCAGCTTAGAATCATGAAGGAGATAAATACATATGCAGAACACATTCCTTGCTTTGCACATTCATTAAATTTGGTTGCTAAGTGCACTGCAGAATGCTGTACAGAACCATCAGTTTTCCTCGATATCAATGAAAGTCTCCACTGGTATACATTTCTTTCAACTTATACTTGTTGATGTGGTCTTCTTTTTAAAGCATTAGAAGAAACTCGTTTAAAAATTCTGGTACTGGAAAGGCTGTTGGACACAAGGTGGTTCGCCTGAGCAGAAGCTACAAAGGCCCTTGTATGTAGTTTTACCACTATCAAGCAAAGCTAGGTGTATTAATCAGGCTTAATGACTAGTTTTAAAGATGGATAGGCTGGAAATGGGAATAATGACTACTGCTTCGAATGAAATGACTAGCACTTCTCTGCAGTCTTCTGATGAAGACCTTAACATGAAACATGAACTTAATAAATCATTACATGTATACACTTGAGGAATGTGATTCACATTTTCAGATATTAAACCAAAAGTGCTGATTGGCTGCATAGAACATAAGCAACAGCTTTCAAGATGACACATGCGAAATAGAAAGTACGATCATTTCAGTGCAATCAATCAGGGTAACCTTTCCCAGAGTATCTTTGTACCACATAAATTTTTGTTTCAAATTGCTGGTGTTCCACTTACTGGCATTATGTTGTTTGAAAAGTAAGAGTTTTATTATCTCTGTTACTCTTAGAACAAAATAATGTCAATAGGTGGAACACACACCATTGGAAATAAAAATAATAAGTGGTTCAAAAGTGCCCTGACTGGTAAAAAGTTACTCTGACTGTGGTTGGAGGAAACCAAAAACCTGGGCAACATTTTGAAATTCATGAGTCTATTGTCATAACTCATAATGCACTGTCTGCAATACCTAAATGCATAGAAGTGCGCCATCATGCAACTAGTGTATTTGGTATACATCAGCAACTAAGTGTTTCACCATAGAAGAGATCTTGAAAAGTACTTCAATTATCATCAATGCTTACCAAGATAATTTTGAAGAAAATCTAGATGACAGACTGATGTAATATGCTGATCTACTCAAAATACATGTGGCTGCTATTATTGTCAGCAAGAAACATGAGCCGTTGTAACTGCTGTTGAAACAGACTGTTAAAATTTTTAGGCCACTTGAGGAAGTTTGTCAGGAAAGGGTTCCTTTGCGAGTTCCCCTGAATCTTCTCTCAAGATATTAGATTTATGAACACGACCTTTATCACAATTAAGCTTACATCCCTTATTACTTAAAGTACACATTAGTAAAACTTCAGCTCAATTTATTTAAAGGAAACAAAATGGAACAAATGACAGTAATAGTAACAATAATGTAAAAGGCAATAAGTAATCAAAGAAAACTAATAACCTATGGCTACCTTTCTCTCTTTTCTTAATAAAAAAGGGACAATTTCATTTAGCTGCTAGGATATCAAACCACATGAGATATCTTAACATTAAACAGTTTTAATGAGACCCCTGTTTGTAATATGTAGTTACTGCCAAAAATTCAGGCCTCTGACCCAAAATTTTTATCATCAACAAACATCCACAGACCACCTTGTGAGACAGGCATCTATCTTTTTCTTATGTAATACCTTACCTTACAGTTTAGAAAAAACACAAATAGAAATTTAAGAATTGCATACTGCCATTAATCAAAACTTTAAATCATTGATAAATAGTTCCAATAATACTAAAGAAATACAAAGCAGAAAAAAAATTTTCTAAAATGTTCATCTCAAAAAATTTGAGTACAATCATTATGGAACTGCAGCCAAAAATGCACCATTCCATCACCTGGACAAGAGAGGTCAAACCTACACTAGGCCACTTGCAATTACAAACAATCCCATGCTAGCATGGGATCTAATGCTCAGAGTATAACCAGGATTCTACAGCAAACAGAGTAATAAAACTAGTTAGCTGAAATGACACACTTCTATATGTGCACTTATTACCAGCTGCAATGTGCCCAATGGACAATAATACAGGGAACCAGAACTGTTTTGTAACTATTTTTATTACTTATAACTATTTTTACAAATGTAAACTTGGTTGCTAAATATGTCCATGCTGCCAAAACAGCTTCTTCATGAATTTCAAAACTTACGAAAGAGATATACCGTTGACCACTTGAACTGGCTGTAAGGTGAGATTAACACTGTTAATTAGAACCTGGAATGTCGAGGACACATATTCAAAATTCAACAGCTGCAGTGAAGGCACTGTATAACATTTATAATGAGCCACAACCCCAGCACAGTCCCCCCACAGTTCAGTGTTCCAGCTGATAATATCAACTGTTGTCCAAAGCTGTTAGAATGCCCTGCACCTCACAAGGACAACCACACACTCCACCTCACCAAACCAAGGCATCTCATCTGGTGCAAAATGCTTGCTTAGTGGCCATATGTCATGCTATAATGTGGTGATGACTCACATTTCAACCACACTTCTGTGTTCCACTAAAGGATTCCTTGAAAGGCAGTCATCGTCTGTGTGTCCAGTTTTGTGTACTACTATAATGTCAAACTCCTGAAACCTCAGTGCCCATCTTACCAACCAACCTAATCGATCCTTCAGGCAAGTCAGTCAACATTGAGATGGGGGTCTGATACAACTGTGAATGGTTTCCTAGATAAATTTTGCTGGAACTTGTTGATATCCCCAACAACTGTGAGTCCTCTTTCTCTGTGCAGAGTAATTCATCTCGAACTTGGATGCATAAGCTACCACCTCCTTTCTGAATTTGCTCTAGAACTGCACCTATCCCATAATCATTAGTGTCAGAGTGAAGTTATTCCTCAGCATTCTCCTCATACAGTTACAACTGGGGAAGATTTTGACACCACCTTAAGGTCAATAAAATATCTTTCTGTCACCTCATTGCAGGAAAATTTGCCACCTCCATGCTGTTACTACTTCTCTATTGACAAAATACCACCCCCCCTCCCACCCTCCTTTTATACTGTTGGGTCTGCCACTTGTGATGTTTAGTGGGAAATTTTGCATTACATGGGGTGCCTGGATACTTTTGATGGCGTACGTTAAAAAAAGGTGCCCAAGTCATTAAGGGCATAAGCCTCCAGTTTTGTTTTTCCATCATTTTTCATCATTTTGGCTTTTTTATATTTTTATCTTTATACTTTTGATACTTTTATCCAGAGGATTGCTCTGCACAGTTGTGTTAATGAAGTGTGCAGGAGCACGAAGGGGACCTGACCTGTATTTATTATTACATACAATGTCAAATTATAATGCCACAAAATTTGTATCACGTATTGCTATATTATTTACCATTACTACATCTACATAGATACTCCACAAGCCATCATAAGATGCATGGTGGAGGGTACCCTGTACCCTCCTGTTCCACTTGCAAATAGAGCGAGGGGAAAACAAACTGTCTATATGCCTCTGCATGAGCCCTAATTTCTCGAATTTTCTCTCAGTGGTCCTTACGTGCAATGTTTGTTGGTGGCAGTAGAACTGTTCATGAGTCAGATTCAAATAACAAACAGTTCTCTAAATTTTCTTAATAGTGCTTCCCAAAAAGAACGCCACCTTCCCTCCAGGGATTCCCATTCGAGTTCCCGAAGCATCTCTGGAACAATTACATTTTGTTCAAATCTACTGCTAACAAATTTAGCAGCCCTCCTCTGAAATGCTTCATTGTCTTCCTTCATTCTGACCTTTATGGATCCCAAACACTCAAGCAGTACTCAAGAATAGGTCACACCAGCATCCTATATGCAGTCTACTTTACAGGTGAACCACTTTCCTAAAATTCTCCGAATAAACTGAAGTTGACCATTTGCCTTCCCTACAACAATTTTCACATGCTCATTCCACCTTCCACCTCACATTGCTTTGCACCATTATGTGCAGATATTTAAATGACTTCACTGTGTCAAGCTGGACACTAGTAATGCTGTATCTGAACAATATAAGTTTGTTCTTCCTACTCATCTACATTAACTTAGCTTTTTCCACATTTAGGGCTAGCTCCCATTCATCACACCAACTGGAAATTTTGTCAAAGTCATCTTGTATCTTCCTACAGTCACTCAACTTTGACACCTTATCGTACACCACGGCATCATCAGCAAACAACCGCAGGCTGCTGCCCACTCTGTCCGCCAAATCATTTATGTATATAGAGCACAACAGCAATCCTATCACACTTCCATGGGGCACTCCTGATGGTACCCTTGTTTCTGATGAACACTCGCCGTTGAGGACAACAACATGCAACTACTTTATCTTAATGTCCCTGATGGCTCTTTTTTAAGATTGAAGATGGGAATCTGTAGATTATCTTTTTTTTAATTTATTGTTGTAAATTATGTACAACAACTAGTGCAACAATATTATTTGACAGTTTATACTATTGGTTATGATCCTTGTACACAGAATAAAGAGAAAACAATAGTACCTTCCTTCCATTCCTAAAATTCCTGCTAATAACTTGAATAACATAGACCACACAGAGAATATCTATCCACACTGGTTAATCTTCGCTACAAGGTGTCACTGCATGCAGTTCAGTGCTCCTTGACAAAAGTAAATGATACACTTGTGTGATATCATTTGTACTGAACAGAATATCATAGTTACAGCTTTTAAGCCTGGTCATCTGGTAAACCATTTTATTATACAATGTTTTCATCTATTGCCTAGTTACTATTTTTACTTTATCTCACATAATGTTTAATTTTTTAATTTATTATGCATCAGATTGGCCATGAACTGCTCATAAAAATGACTGACTCAAAACATATGTAGATAATGTGTTAATCACTAAGTTCACTTTTTTTCTGTTTTAGTATGAGTTTATCCTGGTGACTATAACTAATGGGTGCTTTTTAATTTATATTCTAATTATGTTTTATTCTGATATGTATGTAGTTACTTTAGAATGGCTATACATCCAAAATTTTGTAGTCACAAAATAAAAATAAAATTGAAATGGAAAACAGCTGATGCAATAAACTTATTTCTGTTAATATCTTTTACATCACAAGCAATGTGACAGACAAGCCATGAAGAAATAGAGACCTAAGAGACTTGCCTCCATAATGTACAAAATATTCACTAATTTTTTCCCTAACCATAGGGGAAAAAACTTCAGAGTTTAATCAAGGCTTCAGATCCTGTCACCCACACTTACAGTGCTTTAGAAACAAGGTGTTGATTCAGTCTCTATTACTATATTTTTTGAGAGAGTAAACCACCATTTGACTGTGTATTATTGCATTTATCTTTTGTACCATTTATATTTCAGCTTTTATGCCATTATCTTGTACAATGCTAAAAGGTCTAAGATCATTAACAATGGCCTAAGAACTATTAGCATTGTACTTGATAATGACATAAAAGCTGAAATATAGATAGTACAGAGAAGAAATACAATAATACAATTAACAATGGTCCCAGAACTTTTAGCATTGTGTTGATAATGGCATAAAAGCTGAAATCTAGATAGCACAGGAGATAAATACAGTAACACACTGTGAAATGGTGGTTTATTCTCTCAAACAATATTGCATGATTGTGGTTGAACACAGTCAAAAACTTTTTCTGTGAATGTACTTGGGAATATAGCATATACATGATGCCCTCCGCCACACACCGTTGGGTGGCTTGCGGAGTATCAATGTAGATGTAGATGTAGATGCTAAGGATTCCATTAGACTTAATCAGGCTAGCAAGAAATTCATAACTGAAAGGAGAGAATCCCTATCACCAGGAAAATGGAAAATTGAAGAAGAAATAATCCATACCACATAGTCAAGGATTACTTTCATAACACAGAATAGGAAATAATATACAAACATCATCATTTAATAATACGAGGGTGTGCTGAAAAGTAATGCCTCCAAATTTTTATGAGGAAATTCTTAAACCTTTTTAAACAAAACAAACTTTATTAACATTCTACAGCTTTATTCTTCATATCTACATAATTGCAACCCTCTGCTGCTAGAGGGCCTCAAACTGTAGCGTGTAAAAAGGTGGTGTGTAATGTAACTATGTCGGTGTGTGACAAACAGTGTCCTGTAATTGAGTTTCGAATTCAAAGAGTCTGTCCACACATAGAGCACCCTCTCCTTCAGCATGACAATGCCAGACCATGCACAAGTGCTGCAACAGTCCAACACCTTGTGTTCACTGTCATCGATCATCCTCCACACAGTCCTGACTTGGCACCATCTAATTTTCATCTGTTTCCACAACTTGAGGCACAGCTTTGAGGATTTCACTTTGTTAGTCATGAAGCAATGCAAGTGGAGGTAAGACATGTCTCTGTCTGTCTATACTGATGAAACAATAAACTGGGCTCTCCTTAGCAGGCACGTATTCGTGACCAGGGTGACTATTTTGAGAAATAAATATATAGACATGAAGAATAAAGATGCAGAATGTTAATTACATTTGTTTTATTTAAAAAGCTGTAAGAGTTTACACTTAAAAAGTTGGAGGCATTACTTTTCAGCCCACCCTCATAAATAGTTTTCATTATGCAGTACATTGTCATAGTTTAATGAGAGAGAGGGGGGGGGGGGGAGGGCGAGGCAGAGAGAGAGGGGGGGTGAAGGGCGAGGCGGAGAGAGTCTGTCCATACATAGAGCACCCTCTCCTTCAGCATGACAATGCCAGACCATGCACAAATACTGCAACAGTCCAACACCTTGTGTTCACTGTCATCAATCATCCTCCACACAGTTCTGACTTGGCACCATCTAATTTAGAGGGGCAGAGGGAGAGAGCCTGACACCATTTTATAAATGATTTATGGATTTATGGATGGATGGATGGGTGAATAAACAACCAACCAACCAACCAACTAACTAACTGGAAGATTAACTAAACACCTTCAACTTGCTGATGACATTGTACTATTTGCTTGTAGCGCAAATAAATTTCAGTAACACTGGGAAGGTATTAATAGAGCAAGTTTGAAAGGGGACCTGAAGACTGATTGTGTCACGGCTGAAATTATGTATGGTCAGTACACTGAAAAGAAAATAGCACAAATTAACAATGAAGTAATAAGAACATTTTATGTGTTTTTTTTTTGTTTTTTTTTAGGGCAGTTGAAAACAGTGATTGAAGAGACAGTAAATGGAATGAATAGAAAAGTAAAATGAGCACAAGTACTTTCAGTAAAGTAAAAATTTTAGAAATAAAATTTCTGATGTGTGCAAAACAGAAAGTTTGCATCATAGTATATTACCAGTTTTTACTTACAGCACAGGAATTTACTACTAATGTGAAAACCAGCCCACATCTTGCCAACGTTTAGAGTACGCTGCAAAAGTTTTGATGGAAAAACATTGCACATCATCCATGCAGCCTCAATTTCTCCCCATGTGATTTTTATAGTTTTGAGGCTCCAAAGAAAGACATTCGTGACCATAGATTTGGTTTAGACAAGGAGGTGCATTCCTGGGTACAATCATATACCTGTAGACAACAGAAAACATTTTTGTATGAAGGCATTGGCTATCTTGTATCATAATGGGATAAATGTATTAACAGTTATGGTTATTATTTTTCAAACAATAAACAGTCTCTTTTTCCATCAGTCTTTTTCATTTGCATGCCCCTTATACAACTGAGGTTATGCAACTGTTCCATTTCATATCCCGACAATTTGTTACACCTAGGTATTTGTACGAGTTGACCAATTCCAACTGTGGCTCATTGGTATTTTAGTCACAGGACCTTACATTTTTTTTTCCATTTTGTGAAGTTTAAAATTTTACTTTTCTGAACATTTAAGGCAAGTTGCCATTCTCTGCATCACTTTGAAATCTCATCGTGATCTGACTGAATATTTGTGCAGATTCATATGCACACTAATTCATTATAGTTAACTGCATCATCTGTGAAAAGTCTGAGGTGACTATCAATATTGTCTGCAACATGAACAGCAAGTGTCCCATCACACTTCTTGGACACACCCAAAATTACTTCTTGCTGCATCCTCCCTACCACAAAATTCTCAATCCAGTCACAAATTTCACTAGATTCCCCATATGATTGTAATTTTGTTTTTACGTATACCTGTAGCACAGAGTCAAATGCTTTCTGGAAATTGAGAAATACTGCATTAACCCAAATGTCTTTATCTACAGCTTTTAGTACATCATGTGAGAAAAGTGCTGAATTGCATTTCACGTGATGGATGTTTTTGGAATCCACACTGGTCGGTATAGAGGAGATCTGTCTGTTCAAGATATCTCAATACATTTGAGCACAGAATATGTTCCAAAATTCTACAACAAATGGATGTCAAGGATATTGGATGGTAGTTTTCTAAATCACTTCTGCTATCCTTCTTATAGACATTTGTGACTTGTGCTGTCTTCCAGCTATGTGGCACAGCTTTTTTTATTTGAAGGATCTATGGTATACTATAGTTATAAGAAAGGCTAACTTAGCCACAGGTTCAGTACAGAATCTGACATGATTCTATTAGGCCATGGAACTCTCTTCACTTTTTATGATTTCATCTGTTTCTTGATGCCACTGACACTAGTATCTATTTCACTCATCTATTCAGTGGCACAGGAATTAAATTGGACCAATGCTCCTGGGTTTCGATATGTAAAGGAATATTTGAAAATTGATTTAAGAATTTTTGCTTTTGCTTTGCTACCATCCATTTCAGATCCTGACTTATCCACGAGTGACTGTACTTTGTTGCCCCAACCATCTTTTATGTGCAACCAGAATTTCTTTGGATTTTGTAAAAGATCTCTTGAAAGTATTCTGATATGGCAGTCATTGAAGGCTTCATGCATTGCTCTCTTGAAATCCAAATACATTTCATTCAGCATCTATCTAGTCCTATAGACCCACATTGGTACAATGAAATATCAATAGTCTATATAGGTCAACGCACCACATATTGATGTTCAGCTACGTCACCTGAGCTGAATGTATTTCAGGTACTGATAGTTTGCGGACATACAGGGATGCTCGCTAACAAAATTACTTATATGATCAAATTCCTTGCTATCATCATTTTTGTGGATTTTTGAGAAAATCCTGCACGGAGGAGTATAAACATCTCTGTATACCGGTAGTTAATTTGTTGACAGATTTCCAATCTTTTGTGGGTGATACACTTGCAGAAATATGTGATGAATTAATCAAACAAAATCATTTAAATGTGTTGGCTACAACATATTTTCACTTTAAGTTCATCATCAAACATGAAGAAGTAGCGCCAACAAATAGGAAACATGTTTGTATGTGGCTGAAATGCTATAAAATGGGAGTAAGTCAGAATGCCAAGGATGTGACATGGAATGGCAATGATTTAGCAAATAGGCTAGTTAATAAGTTACAATGAACAAACAGTTAACAAAACGCAATAACTGTTGCATCTGAGAAGCTGTTCTCAAAGTGATTATTATGTTTTTTTTTTTTGTTTTTTGTTTTTTTTTTCAGGTGACAATGTTATAAATAGTAAAGTCAAACATTTAAGGGTGTTAGAATTGAAGATGCCCAAAATTATTCTTAGAATGACTGTTTACTTAGTCATGCAAAGTTAATCAGTGTAAACAAAAGAAACTCATCTATTAATTTAAGTTGAAAGAGGACTTCAGCTAGCCAGATAAAATTTTAATTATGTATATTCTTGAACACTAAGCTCTTATTTCCATTCCTTTTGATTTCACTTAACCCTTTTCTTTTTTGTAATATATCTTAATTTTGGTGTTCTTTCTCAGTGCCTTATCCAGAAACCTCTTACAGTTCATTATTCTGTTTTATCACACCCTTCCCATCTCCCTTAATTGGGCAGAACTTCCTTTTCTTCTTTCAATGCATAATTGTCCTCTCCTTTCCCATTTACTATTTCACTTCTGCTCCTCTCCTGCCATCCATCGTTCATACTTCTCCCTCTGTTAACAGCAAAAATACATTACACATGAGAGAGGGAGAGTGGGGGGAGGGGGTGTGTGTGTGTGTGTGTGTGTGTGTGTGTGTGTGTGTGTGTGTGTGTGTGTGTGTGTGTGTGTGTGTGTGTGTGTGTGTGTGTATACACTAGAAATAAGTGCCATCTACATAAAGATTTAAAGTTACTTTGGTCTAGAAAGGTGTCCACTGTAGAGCAACAAATATTTTCAGTAGCTTGTCAGCAAATATAAAAAAATTTACTGATAATAAAGTACAACTTAAAAGGAGACTAGAAGAATCGTCACTGTCCATCTCTTTCTAATTCTACTGACAATTTTCTTGGAAAACCAGTGGATGCTCATGTCAACATCAAACAGCATGATCATTATACAAAAGCTGACTTCTGCACATATTCAACGTAGTAATGTGATCTGTGTGATTTAAGTGTGGTAAATTGCCTTCTGTTTGATAATATCTAAGCATTGTTTTGTTTTGTTTTGTTTTATGTTTTTTGCAGGTACATGGAGACACACACACACACACACACACACACACACACACACACACACACACACACACACACACACACACACACACACACTTACCTATTCCATAGAATCTAATAACAAATGGAGAAAACATTAGCAATGGAAGATGAAAAGAAATGATAATGAAAATAAAATCTGTGTTCCATGCAGACAAAGTGAGGGAAGGAGGAAAGAGAAGTTTACTGCAGCATCAATGTGAGTGGTACTAGAGATGGAGTATAAGCCTAACTGAGTGAGGAAGTGAAAGGGCATTGCCAATATCATTAAGGGAACCAATGAAATGATTCAAGAAAACATTAGAAATACTGTGCGAGGACAGAGAGATAGGGGTCCAAGTACATGTCTAGTGTGTCAACCAGT
This sequence comes from Schistocerca piceifrons, assembly GCF_021461385.2. Taxonomy (NCBI): domain Eukaryota; kingdom Metazoa; phylum Arthropoda; class Insecta; order Orthoptera; family Acrididae; genus Schistocerca; species Schistocerca piceifrons. The sequence continues at coordinate 716,290,737 of NC_060149.1, forward strand.
GCACCACAATTTTCACTACAAACTGTGACACTTAAAACTTACTAAAATACTTTATAGCCTACTGCTCATATGGAAGCTCACATTTAAATTAAGCAGTTAATTTTGATGTACCTATCAAAGGAAGGAAGGTTTTAATTTCATGACTCATCAATAAAGAAATCATTCCTGGAGGAGTATGATCTCAGACTATATCAAGACTCACTCAAGCAGAGCACATGCTGGGCAAGACAGAACAACATGCAGCTGTGTTCCTTGACCAGATACAGAGTTGGCAGGGTGCAGAGATTCACTTGTTGAAAGCGAGTCAGATGCTATGCAATAAGCACAGCTAGTATTCCACTTACAACCAAGTGTTGCTTTTATTTGCAGTCTCTTCAAGGGATTGAAGAAAGTGTTTATATTGTGTTAATACAAAACAAGAAGACTATTGTCTTGCAGTCTTGTTAAGGACCATTTTTAGGTATTTTGGTATGTCTTGTGAACAATTTCAAATAACAATATCAAATGGATAGATTGCTACTGACCACAGAGGATGCTTTGAGTCAGAGAGAGGCAAAATAAAAGTGAATACTACAGATATTTCAGCAATCTTTTTCCATTATGCCTGTCTGCTAATCAGTGCTGCCTCTATAAAGTGTAGCAATTTGTCTTTTCCATATTATTATCCATTGTGACCAATTTGAAAAGTTCCACAAGCTCACTGAACCAAACATCTTGAATAATTCCACTTGTGCATCAGTTTCTCCTGGCACTCCTAACTTGTCCACCACAGGCATGACTAGTCAATAGCTCTCGCACGTGCAAGCTTCTGAAGTGACATATATAAAAACACCATTACAGTGTGGACACTGGTTGCTGATACTTGGCACCAGTTACCAGCAGCATGCACTTGATGTTGGAAAGCTGCCTCAGTGAAATATTGTTGGACTTGCACAACATGGTTTGATGTTAGACTAAACAAGCAGGATTGTTCTGCAATAAAATCAAGTTCTCTCTTTGCATAGTATTTTAGTCAGCAATTTTGGCACTGTATAAATGTGCTGAGACAAATTGATATCTTCAGACTCTTTCTTGCAAAAGAAAACGGAACTTCATGTTCAATATGGAATATATTGTTGTTATGAAGTTATTACTCCATTGTAACTCTTTGAAAGGTGTTGATTGGCAAGGTGGGTGTGGGGGGGGGGGGAGGGGTAGCAGCCACCGAGGGGCAGTGGGGGTGGGGGTGGGGGAAGGGGGCCGTCGCCGACGGGCAGTGGGGGTGGGGGTGGGGGAAGGGGGCCGTCGCCGACGGGCAGTGGGGGTGGGGGTGGGGGAAGGGGGCCGTCGCCGACGGGCAGTGGGGGTGGGGGTGGGGGAAGGGGGCCGTCGCCGACGGGCAGTGGGGGTGGGGGGCGGAGGGCCGTCGCCGACGGGCAGTGGGGGTGGGGGGCGGAGGGCCAGTCGCCGACGGGCAGTGGGGGTGGGGGGCGGAGGGCCAGTCGCCGACGGGCAGTGGGGGTGGGGGGCGGAGGGCCAGTCGCCGACGGGCAGTGGGGGTGGGGGGCGGAGGGCCAGTCGCCGACGGGCAGTGGGGGTGGGGGGCGGAGGGCCAGTCGCCGACGGGCAGTGGGGGTGGGGGGCGGAGGGCCAGTCGCCGACGGGCAGTGGGGGTGGGGGGCGGAGGGCCAGTCGCCGACGGGCAGTGGGGGTGGGGGGCGGAGGGCCGTCGCCGACGGGCAGTGGGGGTGGGGGGCGGAGGGCCGTCGCCGACGGGCAGTGGGGGTGGGGGGCGGAGGGCCGTCGCCGACGGGCAGTGGGGGTGGGGGGCGGAGGGCCGTCGCCGACGGGCAGTGGGGGTGGGGGGCGGAGGGCCGTCGCCGACGGGCAGTGGGGGTGGGGGGCGGAGGGCCGTCGCCGACGGGCAGTGGGGGTGGGGGGCGGAGGGCAGTCGCCGAGGGGCAGTGGGTTGGGGGGCGGAGGGCAGTCGCCGAGGGGCAGTGGGTTGGGGGGCGGAGGGCAGTCGCCGAGGGGCAGTGGGTTGGGGGGCGGAGGGCAGTCGCCGAGGGGCAGTGGGTTGGGGGGCGGAGGGCAGTCGCCGAGGGGCAGTGGGTTGGGGGGCGGAGGGCAGTCGCCGAGGGGCAGTGGGTTGGGGGGCGGAGGGCAGTCGCCGAGGGGCAGTGGGTTGGGGGGCGGAGGGCAGTCGCCGAGGGGCAGTGGGTTGGGGGGCGGAGGGCAGTCGCCGAGGGGCAGTGGGTTGGGGGGCGGAGGGCAGTCGCCGAGGGGCAGTGGGTTGGGGGGCGGAGGGCAGTCGCCGAGGGGCAGTGGGTTGGGGGGCGGAGGGCAGTCGCCGAGGGGCAGTGGGTTGGGGGGCGGAGGGCAGTCGCCGAGGGGCAGTGGGTTGGGGGGCGGAGGGCAGTCGCCGAGGGGCAGTGGGTTGGGGGGCGGAGGGCAGTCGCCGAGGGGCAGTGGGTTGGGGGGCGGAGGGCAGTCGCCGAGGGGCAGTGGGTTGGGGGGCGGAGGGCAGTCGCCGAGGGGCAGTGGGTTGGGGGGCGGAGGGCAGTCGCCGAGGGGCAGTGGGTTGGGGGGCGGAGGGCAGTCGCCGAGGGGCAGTGGGTTGGGGGGCGGAGGGCAGTCGCCGAGGGGCAGTGGGTTGGGGGGCGGAGGGCAGTCGCCGAGGGGCAGTGGGTTGGGGGGCGGAGGGCAGTCGCCGAGGGGCAGTGGGTTGGGGGGCGGAGGGCAGTCGCCGAGGGGCAGTGGGTTGGGGGGCGGAGGGCAGTCGCCGAGGGGCAGTGGGTTGGGGGGCGGAGGGCAGTCGCCGAGGGGCAGTGGGTTGGGGGCGGAGGGCAGTCGCCGAGGGGCAGTGGGGCGGGGGCGGAGGGCAGTCGCCGAGGGGCAGTGGGGCGGGGGCGGAGGGCAGTCGCCGAGGGGCAGTGGGGCGGGGGAGGAGGGCAGTCGCCGAGGGGCAGTGGGGCGGGGGAGGAGGGCAGTCGCCGAGGGGCAGTGGGGCGGGGGAGGAGGGCAGTCGCCGAGGGGCAGTGGGGCGGGGGAGGAGGGCAGTCGCCGAGGGGCAGTGGGGCGGGGGAGGAGGGCAGTCGCCGAGGGGCAGTGGGGCGGGGGAGGAGGGCAGCCGCCGAGGGGCAGTGGGGCGGGGGAGGAGGGCAGCCGCCGAGGGGCAGTGGGGCGGGGGAGGAGGGCAGCCGCCGAGGGGCAGTGGGGCGGGGGAGGAGGGCAGCCGCCGAGGGGCAGTGGGGCGGGGGAGGAGGGCAGCCGCCGAGGGGCAGTGGGGCGGGGGAGGAGGGCAGCCGCCGAGGGTCAGTGGGGCGGGGGAGGAGGGCAGCCGCCGAGGGGCAGTGGGGCGGGGGAGGAGGGCAGCCGCCGAGGGGCAGTGGGGCGGGGGAGGAGGGCAGCCGCCGAGGGGCAGTGGGGTGGGGGAGGAGGGCAGCCGCCGAGGGGCAGTGGGGTGGGGGAGGAGGGCAGCCGCCGAGGGGCAGTGGGGTGGGGGAGGAGGGCAGTCGCCGAGGGGCAGTGGGGGGGGGAGGGGATGGCAGTCGCCGAGGGGCAGTGGGGTGGGGGAGGAGGGCAGTCGCCGAGGGGCAGTGGGGGGGGGAGGGGATGGCAGTCGCCGAGGGGCAGTGGGGGGGGTGGAGGAGGGCAGTCGCCGAGGGGCAGAGGGGGGGGGAGGAGGGCAGTCGCCGAGGGGCAGTGGGGGGGGAGGAGGGCAGTCGCCGAGTGGCAGTGGGGGGGGAGGAGGGCAGTCGCCGAGTGGCAGTGGGGGGGGGGGGAGGAGGGCAGTCGCCGAGTGGCAGTGGGGGGGGGGAGGAGGGCAGTCGCCGAGTGGCAGTGGGGGGGGGAGGAGGGCAGTCGCCGAGTGGCAGTGGGGGGGGAGGAGGGCAGTCGTCGAGTGGCAGTGGGGGGGGAGGAGGGCAGTCGTCGAGTGGCAGTGGGGGGGAGGGAGGGATCGATTTGCAGATTCTCCATAGATGACACGTTGCGTTCTGGCATAGTTGACCAACATCTGTCCTTAGAATTGGGTATGTGCCTGCTTGGTTGCACTCAAGAAGTGCTCGCCTTCTGAAAGCAAGTGATGGTAGTAAGAGCTACTCACTCAGCACACCGACAGATGCAGTGTACTAGTATACACTTAATTACAGCTGCACATGAGATTTTATTTCTTAGTAAAATAATTTGGGATATGTATTCTGTGAAACTATTTAATCAATAGGAAAGTACAAAAGTCTTTAGTACATAACTTTCACACATTCACACAGTGAATCACAGTATTTTATTTACAGACAACAGAACACATACAGAGTACCTTCTACTACTTTGTAACGCTTCAGTATACAATGACATATAGTTTTCAGTCTTCAGTGCATAATGTGATACTATAGTGAGAAATGACCATACTGTACACGACTTTTATGCATTCACTTTTCAAGTACAAAATTACGGCAATGCTCATACATTACATAAAATGCATCTGGGAATAAATCTTCAGAAGACAGTTTTCAAAAGTTTAACATTTCTTGCATTACTTGGAAGGAATTACAAGTAATTATAAATACTCCAGAACATATCAATTTTCGTGACAAAGTAAGATTCAACAACCAATGGAATTACTGACACTGCTGCTGATGAACATATTTATAAGTATTGATGTCTAAATCAGTTCCAGATTTTATTTTGTAATCAAACCCTGCCATTTTCAAAAATATCTATCATGAATTTATAGTTAAACAAAACATCCAAACAAACCATAGGTATGAACAGTTTGCATACATGGTGCTCCTCAGCCTCCAAATACTTGGCTCAACATCCTTAAGCCATGTACAAATTATTATTTGACCAATGTTTGAGACTAGTCCTTCAGGAATTTACACTAGCATTTATCTATTCCAAGTTGACATTGTGTATACCACCTAGTAGCTATCAGTATTTTTTTTTTGTCAAGGGAAAACTTGATAAATATGCAAAAATTGTGAAGTAAAATCAACTGTTCATGCTTGCATCTGTAGAAGACCAATTGTACATAATTTCTAAGTTCTACTGCTCGACAATGTGTGTGTGTGTGTTACAGCTCTCAACTAATTTTAACAATGATCACTGAAGTGCCATGATGGATTGGTTCACTGTGGCTGCTCTTCTTCTGAAACTAGAATAAGTTGTTGCTTCTACCTCATGATTTTAACAAGATACTGTATATTTACATGGTTATATTTTCAATTTTTTCTCCAAACAAAGGATTTGCTGACATTTCTATGCAGTATATACACAATACCAACTTGAATGTGATTAGTGCTAGCATAAGACTGCCACTGATAGGCTACTTACAAACAACTTAGATAATAAGTAATCTGTATGCTGCTTCACAGTGCTGTTTTAAAAACAGAGTTGTTTCATTTATTAAACTATTCCAGGCTATTTTGATGTGATTGGATTAATTTGTGGTCAAAACCGAAAATTTCATCCTTCTCTGTGGAGGACGTGTTCAAGGGGGTAAAACTCTTGTTTCTGCATGCTCCCACACATAGGGAGTCACGTGTTTGGAAACTAGCACAATTGACTGTTGTCAGTTGCTGTCATCTGCTAATGGTATCACCCCATGGAGGAAGACTAGTACCATAGCGCGACGGCAAAAGTGTATGACAGCAAATGACAATGGCCAGTTGCGTTCAAATTTTCAAAATGTGTGACATCAAGCCTCTATATAGAAGCACACAGAAACGGAATTTTATTTCAGTCAGTAGCACGCTAGGGTGTGCATCAGACTATCAAAAAATCTGGAATCCCCCACTGCAGACTAGGACGCAGTGTTGGGTTTCATCAGGAAATTCATCAGTCCACAGCAAAATAACTCTGGATATTTTAACAAGTGTGACATTTCTGGCTATGAAAGTTGGCATTTTAGAAAAAGTTGTTTATCAAACTGTAGCTAAAAATCATGGCCCTGTCACATTAATTTTCACTTTGAGCACTCTTCACAAAACTAATATCCAGGAGCGAATGGCAACAGTGTAACAGGAATGGCAGTCATTTATAAATTGTACTGAAAATCTTCATAATTTTCTTATAGTGTTGTGGCAGGAACATATAGTACAGTGGTCACAATCTCGTACCCCAAGTTCCACTTACATGAGAGTTACCATAAAAACAAATTATGACACTTTAGACAATAGACTGTTATTAAAGGCAATTCAATCTTTCAAGAGAAGTATCAACTGAAAATAATATTCCCTCATATCAGCTGAAAAATCTTTTTTCCACATTGCCATATTAGAGCAATATAAATAGTACCTTGCTCAGTTGTACTACAACTAATTCAACAACACTGTTCACCAAGCAGGCTTCAAAAAGCTCACGTTTCTTGTAGCTGTCTATATTTCCACTTGGGTTGGTTCTATATATGTATAAAATTAAGCTAAACCTTTATTGTGCTCATCATGTCAGATGTGTTGCTATGAGTAAGTGCTTATAAAAATGCCAAATTTCTCCATTAAATTAATTCAGGTACAGTGTTTGACTGAGGTCTATTGACATTAAATATCTACTACATAACAGTTACCAATGTATATATTCAATTTTAGTATGTCAAACTTCACTTTATGCTCTACATATTTATTTGAAACCTTATTTCATACATCACATATTAGTTCCGTTGCTTTTTGCACTAGAAACTAATCAATTCATGAAAGAGTGCACTTCTGAGATAGATATAAAATGAATAATTGAACTGTGCAAAACTACTATGATTATGTGAAATACAATGATCAAGTCGAACTGTTACTGCACTCTATCATGTCCATTATAAGAAACATGGCATATCATTGAGCAGTTTCAAACCGTTAAATTATTTATATGTTTACAATATGGGATTTGTTAGGGTGCCTTTGGTGAGTAACTGCAGAGTGTCAGTCATTGCTAGAACAAAATATTAAAGTAAGTCATTATTTTTGTTTGTTTATTCCATTTTTTGCATCAAATGAAATCATCTACAATTTTATTTTGTGTTAGCTGTTAAAAATGTCTTCTTTACAGTGTCACAAGTTTACACATGACTAAGATTACTTTGAAAACCTTTATTCTTTGGTATGAAGTTGGTGTAAACTCATATGGAACAATGGAAAACAAATTCTTACAGCATTAGCATTTTCAGTGGTTTACTGTGTTACAGTATTTGACATAAGCCGAAAATGGTGCACTGTTTGCTACATTAGATTGTGGAAAGAGCTTTTCTCCAACAAGTGTTCAAAATCCATAACAAGACATACATAATTACTCTATCATTGACAATTACACATCACAAGTTTTGTCTGCTTCAAATCTGAACAGCTATATTTTACATGTAAACCTTACTTTATACACAACAGGAAAGGTATTTTACATTCACACATTCACACTTTACTCTTAACTGTGTATATACATGTCAAAAATCAAGCATATCTTATCACACATCACCTCATACATTGTCTCTCATAATGTACAAAAATAATTATTTTACAGAGTACTACTAATACAAAGCTCATGTACTCTGTCCTGCTGGTTGCTAAGAATGACTCTGATAATACTTAGTACAGTACTGTAATATTTGCTTGACTCCTGAGAAAGACCACAATGAAATTTGACTTCATTCAAAGCATTCCCTTCAATTCCTGACAAATATTGTTCCTTGGACCAGCTGGAGAGCCATTTTTTTTCAGAAAGATTTCCTCACAACAGTGAGCATAGGCTAGGATTTACAATACACAGCATTGACCCAGGGTAAATAGTATTAATAGGAAAATTGCAAATCCTTTGGGTGTAGTCACTGATGATGCTGATTTGGTCTCCCTGCCTGGCACTCTTGGTGGTGCTGCAAAAAGGAAGTGCTTCATAAGCATGTATACAAATTAAAGCAGCAGCAGCAGCAGCATTATAGAATATGAAAACATTTACAATGGTCTCATAGGGAAGGAATATGTTTTATTATGGAATAACTACTTTCTTGGCTTGCTTACTGTACTATTTAAGAGTGTCATACAGATCTGGAAAGGTCACAGTGATGTTAAAAAAATACTAGAAGCTGAATACCATGGTAATGGAATACAGTAGTAGTTATTACAGGGTGGCCATCAAATTGTGACAATACGTGCTCTAAAATCGACAACAACAAATGGAAAACAAGTTTTAAAGCAATTTTGTATTCAGAATACATGTACTTCAATAAATACATGATATCCAGAGTTAAAAATAGCCATCAAATCAGTCATTTTCCCCGAGATGTTTTGCTTTATGGGTACTCTATTAGCCTCCATAGTATCTTTATGCAGAACAGTATATTTGCATAGGAGCTTAGATTCTGATGCAAGTAGCTGTTTTTGTTCTTGCTGTTTCCACGAAAAGTATATCACTGAACAGATTTAAGTCTCTCAGCAATCCTTTTGATTTTATGGTAGATGCAGAAGGGAAACTTTTTTTTACAAGTGCTTGCCTGCCTGTGCCACCTAAAAATACCAGTAAATACCAATACAGAATTAGTGCCTTGTCACCACATAACAGTGACCTTGCAGGCAGCCCTCCCTCTTGAGCAAAGATAAAACAGCAGCCCACTATTCCAATGAAGAGATTGATTTTTAGTGTTAGGTAGTAGTATCTTGATCCAATAAGATGCTAAGAACTACATGAAACATTCAGCCACAGCTCAATTGGCCTAGATAAGGCTAAACGTGACACTTGTGACAAAGATTTCACACTGATTTTCCTTTATTGACTCTCAGCATGCATATTTTTATTGTTTGCTGAACAATGCACAGGTTTTAAAATAGTGTTGCATTTAAGTCCATGTCTCACTGCCGTAATCAGTAAAGCTTCCAGTTCCAGATGCATTAGAATTTTCAAAATGAAGTGTCTAATTTACCAAATGCACTCTTCTATTTATTTTTTTGTTGCCCAGCTAGTCATTAATTTCAGCTGTTCTAAGTACAAACTCTCATCAACTGGTTCTATTGTGCAATTATCTTTCATTGTCTTTATCACATAGTATACTGAGGTGACAAAAGTCAAGTGATACCTCCTAGTGTCATGTCAGACCACCTTTTTCCTGGTGTAGTGCAGCAACTTGATGTGGCATGGACTCAAGTTGTCAGAAGCCCATGCAGAAATATTGAGCCATACTACCCCTGTAGCCATCCATAATTGTGAAGGTTTTACTGGTGCAGAACTTTGTGCACAAACTGACCTCTTGATTATGTCCCATAAATGTTTTATGGGTGGCTAAATCATTTGCCTGAATTGTCCAGAATGTTTTTCAAACCAATCATGAACAGTTGTGGCCTGGTGACACGGCACATCATAATCCATAACAATTCCACCAATGTTTGGAAACGAAGTCCATGAACTACTGAGAATGGTCTGCATTTAACTGAACATAATTATGCCCAGTAAATGATCAGTTCAGTTGGACCAGAGGACCCAGGCCACTCAATGTAAACATATCCCACACTATTGTGGAGCCAAAAACCAGCCTGCAAAGTGCCTTATTGACAACTTGGATCCATAGCTCCATGGGGTCTGCACCACACTCCAACACTACCATCAGCTGTTACAACTGAAATTTGGACTCATCTGACCAGGCCGCAGTTTTCCTGTCATCTAGTGTCCAACTGATATGGTCACAAGTCCAGGAGAGGCACTGAAGACGATGTCATGCTGTTAGCAAATGCACTCATGCCAGTCATCTACTGCTACAGTCCCTTAACAACCAAATTTTGCTGCACTGTCCAAGCGGAGACACTTGTCGTATGTATCACACTGATTTCTATAGTTATTTAAGCAGTGTTGCTTGTCTGTTAGCACTAACAACACTACACAAACACCACTGCCCTTTGTCATTGTGTGAAGGCATTCAGCCACTACATTGCCTGTGGCGAGAGGTAATGTCTGAAATTTGCCATTCTCGGCTCACTCTTGAGACTTTGTATCTGTGAATATTGAACTCCCTAATTATTTCCAAAACAGAATGTCCCATGCACCTAACACAAACTACCATTTCATGTTCAAATTATGTTAATTCCCATCAAGTGGCCATGATCATGCCCGTAACCTTTTCACATGCATCACCCGAGTGCAAATGACAGCTCCATCAATGTGCTGCCATTTTATATCTTGTATATGCGATACTACCACCACCCATATATCTGCATATTGTTACCCCCATGACTTGTCACCTAAGTGTATTTTACTCTTATTATAATTAATTTTCATACATGCTTTCAAACTTGCTCTACTAAGTTCTTCAGTTTACTGTACGTTTATTAGCACTTCAAGAGAACAGAACAATGTTATAAAATGAAAGTGATTCAAATATGTTTCATTAAGCTGTACTGGGTTTTTATTCAGTTTAGAGATCTTAAGTTTCTCCAGTGCTGTTTAGAATAGTTTTAGTGACATGAAATCTCCTTGCTTCAGCCTTCTTTCAATTCTTTATTTACCAATTTCCTAGAGAAGTTTGATGGAAGCTTTACAATTGACACACATTCTTCAGTATACTAATGTATGTTGTACCAATGATTTGGTTTTCAACGGCTGTTGGTACAGAAGTAGTTGACAGACTTTAAAAGCTATTTCAAAATAAACGAATATCAAACAAAGCAGGTAACCCATTATCCTGCACTATTTCATAATTTTGGTCATTACTTGTTAGTGGTCATTTTAAAACCAGTGTTTTACTTTGCTTAATTAACATCTAGTGTTTCTCCTATGTGGCTGGAGATCTTTTATAATCTGACTGTGGAGGAGGCTGAAAGGCTGATTTTTTTTTTTTAAACCTCCTTTCATCTTATGTAAAACAATTACAATATTCTTCTAGTTCTGCATAACTGCCTTCCTCCACAGATATTCTTTAAATAATATTGCAAGTTTCTTTTTTATTACTTTTCTCCACCTTTTATCTTTCCTATTTAAATGCATTTTTGAGCATCTTTCTCCTTGCCTTAAAAATCTTTACATACTACATCTGGTATTATTTTCAAATATTATTTCCATTCTTGTGTATCTGTGCATCAAATTCATCTTCTGAAGTACCATATACAAACTTGTATAAAATCTTCACACATGTGACCAATTGTCTGTTTACTGTTGATGTGCTATCTTCTATCTAAACTGTAAAAAGGTGGAATCCAGAAAGATGCAAGTCACTTAACATGGAAATAAAAACCTGTTGGATACTGTGGTACCTTGTCATTTGTTATATCCAAAGGAATAAGATTGAAAACCTTTTTAAGTGTATTATTTGGAGTAAAAGAAATTACTCCTACCTCCAACATCATCATGTATTGTTAAATGCATATTTAGTATGTTTAGCCAAAAGTGGACACTAACTGTATAGGGCAGGTGTGTGTACATACAAAAAATTAGAGACATCATTGAAAACGTTTGGCAGGTGTTGAAAATCCAATATAAATGGAAATATATGCAACACAAATGTAAAGAGTTACTGATGGAAAGAGTTACTGATGAAAAGAATATACACATACATAACAAAAGAATATGTAACTTCCTGACAGATTAAAACTGTGTACCGCACCGAGACTTGAACTCTGGGACCTATTCCTTTCGTGGGCAAGTGCTCCACCATCTGAGCAACCCAAGCACGACTCACGCCCTGTCCTCACAGGTTTACTTCCGCCAGTACCTTGTCTCCTACATTCCAAACTTCACAGAAGCTCTGATCCGCAGGAGAGCTTCTGTGAAGTTTGGAAAGTAGGAGATGAGGTACTGACGGAAGTAAAGCTGTGAGGACAGGGCATGAGTCATGCTTGGGTTGTTCAGATGGTGGAGCACTTGCCCACGAAAGGCAAAGGTCCCGAGTTCAAGTCTCTGTGCGGCACACGGTTTTAATCTGCCGGGAAGTTTCATATCAGCACACTCCGCTGCAGAGTGAAAATCTCATTCTGAAAAAAATATGTAATTCATACAAGATTGTAAGCTGCTCTGTTATGGAAAGAAATATGGAAAAACTTACATGTGAAACACTGTATAGTCATTCCAAAGTGACCGAGTTAATTACGACTGATTTTATAACAACACAACATTTTCAGTTCATTGGCTGAAGAACATCAATATATGCGTGGTATTGGCTGCTGGGTCTGTTTTTCTTTTTGTAACTGTCCCCATCACTGACAGGCTAAGAATTGACAAACCTAACTGAATTATTTTTGTCTTACACCTGAAGGGTATAAAATGAAAAGCACAGAGGAATATATGTCAAGTTATTAATTGGAAATAACCCAGATCTGTTAATCCTGCACTAAGGATGAGAATCTGAGTTATTCGAAGTTGAATTATTATTTAATGCTGCTGAAATAATCAACGACTTGCGGTGTTGAGATACAGGTTTTATACCAAAAAATACTCTGAAAATTGTGCTGATGCCAGTTTAGTAAAAAAAAAACGGGTCCATCTGGCTCCAGATGGTAGTACCCTGAGGTGAAATCCCAAAATCCACATAAATCTGAGGTAGCAGCTAGTACTCTGACCAGTGTCTGTTGGCTGTGCGCTCTGCTGTGATTGAATCTTGTGGAAGTCTAAACTCCAGCTGAAATTATGCGAGATCTTTTCGGATTTCACCAATAAAACCAATCATCATGACAGAACAATGAGAAAGAATCCACTACCCTGGGCCCCAGTCAGTAAGACTGGGTAATAGATCTGATAATTGGAGCTTCTCAAAAACGCTCAAGACTGAGAATGTTTTACATGGGAACACTCAACATGGATACACTACTGAAACCAGGTAAATTTAAACACCTGACAAACACCATGGATAAATTCAATACCAAATTCTAGCAATACAGAGAACACAATTGTCCGAGGAGAATACCCTTGACTTTGAAAACTGCAGAATATACAAGGGTAAACCAGCCATAACCATTTCAGTAAGAAATCTCCAATTCTGTGGCACAGGATTTTTAGTACACAAATCTATACTGGACTCTGTAATAGATTTCACCTAAAAATCAGAAAAATTATCAACACTCATGATATGATCTGGAAACAAAGATTATACACTAATCACTGCACATGCCCCCAGAAGTAACTACAACAGTAAAAACCCATAGATGGTAGACGATCTTTGGGAAGATCTGGAAACAACCAAACAAAATTCACACAAAGCATGTGGAAGTGTTACCAGGAGGTATAATGCCTGATTAGACTGGAAAAAAAAGTGGACAAACAAGATTGGAGAGAGACTGAAATTTCTGCAGGCATTTTGACCTCAAAATAATGACCATGCAATTCCAGGAAACACACAAGAAACTATGAACTTGAAAATCCCCCTACAACACCCTAGGAGCATTTCAGATAGATCATATAGTGATATCTATGAAAAATGCCAAATAATGATTGTATGATTAACGAAAAAAAATTTTCAAATCCAGTAACCACCTGCTCCATCTTAAATTGAAATTTATACCCAATAGATAAATCAAGAAAACCAACAGAACTTTCAGAACAGACCCAGAGTGTGTACAATTAAATAAGACAGAAATAACAGGAAAAATTACGAAAGTAAACTGGACAGAACTGTCAGAAAAAATGGTGGAGCTTTTAAAATTGGGGGGGGGGGGGGGGGGGAGACCCCCTGAGAGAAAGGGTGGAGCACAACATGTGACAGAGCCACACAACATTCAAAAATGGAAAGAATTCAGGATACCAAAGACCACTTCACAAATAATCTGTAGTTAGAGGTTATGAAAACGACAGATTGAAAGAGATGGAAGAATACTTCAACAAACAGAACACACACAATTTTTACAGAACATTCAGAGAAAATATGACAAGATATCAACCTCCAAGCTTATGCTTCTGAAGACAAGACAGAACACTTGAGACAAACCCAAAAAAGAATTGAAATATTAGTGCAGTACTTTGACACACTGTTAAACTGCCATAAACTAATTCAGTGCCCTCAATTCCAAACAGCCACCACACAAGGTGATCATGAAAACAATAAGATAACAGAGCACCTGGAGAAGATGGACTGATTGCAGAAATCTGAAAATTAGCTCATGAGAACATAACACACAAAATACACAGAATCGTCAAAAACATCTGGGAAACAGAAAGGTACCAGAAGAATGGGAATCAGCACTTGTACACTCCCTTCACAAGGAAGTGGACAAGAGAGACCCTAGCAACTGTAGAGGAAATTGTCTACTGCCTGTAACATTCAAAATTCTATCTAAAGCCCTGTTAAATTGACTGGAGCCTCGGATGGACACTCTGACAGGGGAATACAAAGGAGAGTTCAGGAAGGGAAGGCCATGCAGTGAACACATCTGGTGTCCAAGAACAACATTAACACCAATAAAGTCCAGGAACACCACAATAACATTTGACAACATTAAGAAAGCCTATGACTCCCTAGACAGAGAAACACTTTTCAACACACTGGAAGAAGTGAAGATGGACATAAAAACCAGAAAGCTGACATTAACAAATACAGCATCCAAACTGAGGTATACAGGATAGATCTCTGAACCATTTTAAGTCAGGACAAGTGTGAGGCAGCGAGGTGGCATGTCACCCCATCTATTTAACTCTTGTTTTGGAGAAAATAGTCAGGACATGGCATAAAGAAGTCAATGGGTTAAAGGTGCCAATGATGTAGCTTCTTAAATAACAGGAAAAAAGCCAGAGAATCTCTGGAGACAACATAAAATCTCAGCCAAAACAAGACTACAAATCTTATATGAAAAAATTCAGTACATGGACAACACATGCAGGTAACAAAGTATGGAAAGATAACACAAGTAGCAAGTTCCAATTCATGGGAGAGATTATACAGGAAACAGGACTGAACTCAACATCCAATGAAAAAAGGATCGCAAAACTACAAAAATTATAGACAAACAGAACCATTACAACAAAAGAAGTATTTCCACCAATGCCAAATTAATACATTATAGTATAGTAGTATTACCTGAGAGCTTGTTTGCCTCAAACAATAATAATCGAAGGAAGAACAAAAATCGAAGAGATGGAAAATGAGAGGAAAATGTTGAGAATCTATGGGATGGACCACAAACCGGGGATCTCAATAAAGAGGCCAACAAAAGAACTGTACCAACAAACAGAGATGATTAAAAACAACATATAGAAACGGAGGACAAAGTTCTGCGCACACACATATGCACATACATAGGATACATGAAAAATAGCCTGACCAAGAAAATTTTTAACATAGTGACAACCAATACAGTGAAAACCAACTGGGTAAAGGAAACCATGGAAAACCTCAAGAAACTCAACATCTTCACAGATTACATGACAGACAGGCACAAATACAAAGGAAAAAAATAAAATCAGAAAACACACCACAATAGAAGAAAACAGGAAAAAAGTGGACAGAAGGGAGAGGGGGAGAGGGGGAGAGAGAGAGAGAGAGAGAGAGAGAGAGAGAGAGAGAGAGAGAGAGAGAGAGAGAGAGAGAGAGAGAGAGAGAGAGAGAGAGAGAGAGGGGGGGGGGGGGGGGGGGGGAGAGAAAAAGAAGACAAATACTGTGAAAATTTGTTTTTTAGCACTCCCCTTAAGTGGAGTGATCAACCCAAAAGCAAACACACACAAACACACAATATATGTGGTTCTTTTTTCCTGTGTTAATTGCTTCTTTTAATTTTTCAGTGCATTTTCCCATCTTCTGGAATATACTTTTGAATATTTTTGTTTAATCCAGAAAATTCAATAATGTGTTTAGTAGGCCTATCATTCCCTCTAAGCTATTGCCTTCTCTTTACCAGCTGCCTTGTTCATTGCAAAATTTTCTTTTCTTTTCTTTCAATTTTGTTGAATGTTCAACAGATTTTCTTGTTTGTATAAGTACCTTTGTGAAACATTTGTCCTTTTCATCTGTGTCTGTATAATATATAATTTGTAAGAAGTGGAACTCGTTGCTTAATTTAATGTGGTACACCTCCCTGTTCTTAGGTAAGTTCCCACAAATGTTTCTGACTTTCCGATTGACGAGTTTGCTTTGACTTTTTGCTCTCAATCTTTTGGTCTATGATTACTTCCAATTTCAAAATTTTCATTCTTTTTTTTCCAATTTTTCCGGTTTAAAGTACCTTATTCTCATCTTTTAGTGATGATTTGCTGGCTTTCATTATCAGCTGTAGGTCTTTTTAGTGATGGTCTAGCTCATCAGAATGTGAGAATAATGGTGCCTGTATTTTTACAATTTCCATGGCATATCTTACTCTGTTCCTCTGCAATAAAACAAAGGTCCTGATTTTAATTTAACTTTAGTTTCTGTTGCATTTCAATGGCCATACTGAATCCATGTGATATTGAATTTTGCTTCCAGTTCCACTAACTTATCTTTGGACCCTAAAATTTTGCAATTTATTAGTCTTAAATTGAAGGTAAGTTTAAGCAGTTATATTTCTAAGATCCATGTTATGGTCTATTTAGCGCAATTGGCCTGAACCCATTGCTCAAGTTCATTGAGTCCACTAAGCAGTGAAAGAAATCAAAGAAAAATTTAGAGAAGGAATTAAAGTTCAGGAAGAAGAATTAAAAACTTCCTGGCAGATTAAAACTGTGTGTCCGACCGAGACTCGAACTCGGGACCTTTGCCTTTCACGGGCAAGTGCTCTACCAACTGAGCTACCGAAGCACGACTCACGCCCGGTACTCACAGCTTTACTTCTGCCAGTACCTTGTCTCCTACCTTCCACTGGCAGAAGTAAAGCTGTGAGTACCGGGCGTGAGTCGTGCTTCGGTAGCTCAGTTGGTAGAGCACTTGCCCGTGAAAGGCAAAGGTCCCGAGTTCGAGTCTCGGTCAGACACACAGTTTTAATCTGCCAGGAAGTTTCATATCAGCGCACACTCTGCTGCAGAGTGAAAATCTCATTCTGGAAACATCCCCCAGGCTGTGGCTAAGCCATGTCTCCGCAATATCCTTTCTTTCAGGAGTGCTAGTTCTGCAAGGTTCGCAGGAGAGCTTCTGTAAAGTTTGGAAGGTAGGAGACGAGGTACTGGCAGAAGTAAAGCTGTGAGTACCGGGCGTGAGTCATGCTTCGGTAGCTCAGTTGGTAGAGCACTTGCCCGCGAAAGGCAAAGGTCCCGAGTTCGAGTCTCGGTCGGACACACAGTTTTAATCTGCCAGGAAGTTTCATATCAGCGCACACTCCGCTGCAGAGTGAAAATCTCATTCTGGAAAGAATTAAAAACTTTGATATTTACTGATTATGATGTAATTATGCCAGAGAGAACAAAGGACTCAGAAGGGCAGTTGAACAGAATGGACAATGTCTTGAAAGGAGGATAGAACATGAACAACAAAAGCAAAACAAGGTTAATGGAACGTGGTCAAATCAAACGAGGTAGTGGTGAGATAATTAGATTAAGAAATCAGGCACTAAAAGAGTATATGAGCTTTTCTATTTGGACTGTAAAATAACTAATGAGGGCCAAAGTAGAGAGGATATAAAATGTAGACTGTCAATCTTTTTGTTTTTTTAAAAAAAAAAAAATGCTGGAGATTAGATGGGCAAACCATATAACTAATGAGGCAGTACTGAATAGGGTTGGGGAGAAATGAAATTTGTGGCATACCTTGACTAAAAGACAGGATTGGTAGATAGGACATGTCTCTAACATCAAGTAATCACCAACCTTGTATTGGAGGAAAGTGCAGAGGGTAAAAATTTTAGATCAGACCAAGAGAAATACTGTAAGCAGGTTCATAAGGATGTAGGTATCAGTAGTTATTCAGAGATCAAGAGGTTTGAACAGGATAGAGTAACTTTGAGAGCTGCACCAAACCACTCTTTGTACTGAAGGCCACAACACTACAACTAATCTTCACAACTTTGTCTAGCAGTATACCATGAATACTGTATTTGAACAATACATGAGTTTTTCCTACTTCTCTTCATTATCTTACCTTTTTTTTTTTATATTTGGGGCAAGCAGTCGTTTATCACACCAAATGGAAATTGATCATTTCACCTATAGCTCTCACCTCACTGAGGTCTTACTGTCATTGTGGATCAAAACTATTTCACAGTACCATCAAATCATGTAAAATGGGTTGCTAGGAACTCAAGTGTGTTCAGAACAATTTACACTAAATGATCAAATAAATTGTATCATACAAAAGACATGTTGCAGACAGATCCATTAGAAAATTCGAAAGGAAATAGAATTCATCAATGAAGGGAAGAAGTCTTATTTAATGAAATTACCAGTTTGGCACATTTAAAATACAAGATCAGTAGGGGAGATGGAGAAAACAGACAATTCGAAAACAGTTCAGTGGTTAAAGCTACAAGAGTGTCATTTTCCATCATGACAATGTGTTTCTGTTAAATATTCTGACTGCCATGCCGAGAGTAGTCAAACAATATGTTATTTCCTCTCATACATGCATATCTCATGAAATGACCATGACAGCAGGATGAGATAAATTTGAGCTTACATAAAAACTTGCTGGCAGCTGTTCATCTTTCACACCATTAATAAATGGAATAGATGGCCAAGTGGTGGGGGAGAAGGGGGAAGGATCAGTACATATGCACACTTTGTGGTAAGTCAGAAATGGATTGTAGAGTGCAAGTATAAATATTGCTGTATATGTGCATGCAGACTGCAGTACGGCCCATATGCATCGCAAACCTTTGCGTGGGTAAAATTGTGTCACATTTCTAAATAATACCTTTTGTTGAGGAAGACTAGGCGCCGTCACACACATTCAGTTTCATGTTAGTAAAGCAATTTCTGTTGAGAGTAAAAGCTGTTGGCACACTACATGAAGCTGATATTGTGTCTTATATAATTCTCTCTCAGCTGTTTTCCTAGTCTAATGTTCAACTTATACTGCAATGGGATGATGATAATCTACACTCGAGCACTCCTGAAGGATGTTCTGAGCAATCAAGAATTCACAAGCTAAAACTCTATCAAACCAGATGAAAAGACAAAATAATCCACAGGCACTTAGCAGGATCAGCACAGGTTCGATAAATAGTTACCGCCTTTACCACAATTTGGCCCCACATACTTCCTATGTTGATTTGTGCAACCATACAACTAAAAAAAACCCACATAATCAGGGCTAGGAACTGGAACACTTCACATGGTGAGACAGACAAGCATGCAATACCAATTTGTGAACCAACAACCACTTATTGTTCAAATCTCGATAAGGAGTACTCCCTTGCAGATCAGGGCAACAAGTGCTGTTACAAACAATAGAACTGAGATGAAAAAATATTTAGCAATATAAATAAATTAGCAGCCAACAACACTGGTTATCATCCCATAATCGATGTATTGTCTTTTGTTGAGGGGAAAAAAAACTTATTTCTTCTCAATAACGATCAGGTGCTGACGAAATTGGTTTTCCAATACTTAAGATTATTTCTTAATCTGGAGGCATTGTTTGCACAAGAAGTCACTTGACCAAGAAGCTTCCAAAAACATCTCAGAGTAGGAGTGCGAGTGTTGTGACTCAAAATAAAAAAAACAGAGATAAATAAAACATTGTGCTCATATACAATGTTGATTAACAATTTAACACAAAACTTCTTTTTAAATACGTTAATAAAAAGAATTTACTTTAACACTTTCCCTTGTTAAATAGAAATCAACAAAGAGGCAAACCCACAAAACAAAACAAAAATGAGTTTTACAACAGTCCCATTTGATTACGCAATATCTTCGTACGTGTCTTCGGTAGTGCTTTGGTCATGGTGTCTGCTACCTGCTCTTCAGATGGGATTTGGTGAACTAATTCTTCCGTCAAAGTTTTTCGCAAATAAAGAAATGCCTGAAGGCTGTAAGTTTTGTTCGGTGATGAAATTCTGGATTCTCTGCCAACTTCACTACTGCTGAATTGTCAATTCGGAGAACTGGAATTTCAGATAGTCTTGTTTTTCTGAATAGACAAGTTAACCAAAGCATCTTGACAGCTTCATTTGCAGCAACTAGTTCAGCTTCAGCTGTAGATGTTGCTACCATGGTTTGTCACTGACTTAGCCACAATATCACCCCTCTTGAGTAGTCTATGACTACTCCAGATGTTGATCTGTCTGTCTTTGAGCAGCCTCCAAAATCTGCACCACTGTAGCATTCCAGAGTTGTGCTCTTTCCTCTTTATGTTTATGTGATTCCATATTCTGTAGTTGTTCCTGATACATAACGAAAAACCCTTTTTACTCTTAATATGTCTTCTCTGGTGGGATTCTCGGGAGATCTTGACAGAACACTTACACTGAAGGCTAGGTTTGGTCTTGTGCCAAGCATCAGATACATTAATGCTCCAACTGCTTCTCTATATGGAAAGTACTGTTCTACTGGGTCATCTTTCTCCTACTGTGAAACATCTGTAACTTTGAACATTGGGGGTAGAAACTGCTTTACACTCTGAAAAATTGAAATATTTTAGAATTCGTTGTGCGTAATCCTTCTGGTGAATCTTGATACAGCCATCCTTGCCATGTTCAATTTGCAGACCTAAATAATAGTTTGCAGGTGCTGTTGTGATCTTTAACTCATTTTGCAATGGTTGAAAGAAAATGCTCAAATCATTTGAATCAGTGGCAGCTACCAACCCATTGTCAACATACAAAATTACCAGAACTACATTGCCATTTTTATTTTGAATGTACAAGCATGGATCTGCTTGGCTTACTCTGAAATCTAGACCTACCAAAAGTTCTCTGAATCTCTTGTTCCAGCACCTTGGTGCTTGTTTTAAACCATACAGGCTTTTCTACAACCTGTAAACTCTGTTGGTACCATCTTCGTAACCTATTAGTTGTACCATATAAATGGTTTCCTCAAGTTTTCCATACAGGAAGGTCGTTGACACATCAAACTGTCCAGGATACATTCTTTTAGTTGCAGCAACATTCAGAATAGACCGAATCATTGTCATTTTTGCAACTGGACTAAAAGTTTGACTGTAATCTACACCTTCCCGTTGACTGAAACCCTTGGCAACCAGACAAGCCTTACATTTTTTGATCTGACCCTCTTCATTTGTTTTCAGTCGAAACACCCACTTACATGGTATTGCCTTGGCACCCTATGATAAGTCTTCAAGCTCCCAGGTTTCATTTTAGATCAGAAATTCCATTTCTCTGTCTATTGCTTCCTTCCATTTGATTCTGTCTTCATATCTAAATGCATCCTCATAGGTTTCAGGAAACTTCAGTTGTGACAAAGAAATCTTCTGTTATCATTGCATAATCATTAAGGTAGTTTTGTCTCTTTAATGATTAATTCGCTCTTAACTTAACTCCTACTTCCTCTTTGCAAGTTTCCAGAATGTCATCAGATTCTGTGCCTGAACTAGTTTCATGCTCCATACTATCTTCTGAGTGTGTATGTTCCTCCCTCTCTGATTAATTTTTAATATAATCTGGACCTGCAATGGGCTTTTCAACATCTTGAAATGGTAGTGTAACTTGTTCAGTACAGCATCCTTTTTTTTCCCAAATTGCACATCTCTGGACAGCACAATTTAATTACTTTCTTTTATCCAAATCCTGACGTGTTCATCATCGTCGTCATAACCAATGAGATGTCCTTTCACAGCTTTCTTGTCCATTTTCCTTCGTTTTTCACTTGGAATGTGTGCATAACATTTTGAGCCAATAATCATAAAATGTTTAGTTTGAGGCTTTTTCCGCTCTCACAACTCATAAGGACTGACTCCTCCTACAGATGACTTCCCTGTCCTATTCATGATGTAAATTGCTGTGTTAACCAGTTCAGCCCATATCTGTTCTGCATAAGTGACATCTGGATTTAGTAAACAATGCTACATTCGTTACTACAGTTTTGTCCATGTTGTTCTGCACAGTTGTATTTTTAGCTGGTAGTCCATCAGCAATACAATATTACAATATTTGGTCCAGTGGCCCAGTTCTTTGCAGTAGTTACATTTTCCTTTAACTCTGAATTTGTTAGTTTTTATTTTGTTTTGTACACCTGATCTGACTACTAATGCCTCTTGTTCGATTTTGCCACTACTCGTCGTGAAATTTCTCTCAAACATGCACAATTGTTCCTTTAATTCATCAAACATTTTCTTATCTTTCGTAAATAACATACAACTCTATTTAAAGGAATCAAACTTGCAGGTAGAATATGTAAAACTTGTACATACCAATATCAGATCAGGTAGCACTGTTCCTCCGTTTGCTTTAAGCCTGCCGTTCAGTTCATTCCACAGACTTGTTAACTTCGCTATGAGTGTGGAGATGTCTACTCCCCGAATCCAATTAAATGCGAAGAAATCTGAACAAATCTTGAACAGTGGTTCTTTGATGAAGCTTCTAGAATTTGCTTCAATGCCTCCCATGCTTCATGAACCATTTCTTTGTCCATTATCTTCTGATATACAGTGTCTGTAACTCCACTTGTAATCATCGACTTGGCATAACTGTTCGCTTTACAATAAAAATCTGACTTGGCTTTATGATCCTTTATTGCTACATCATTAGCAACTTCAGACAGTGGCTCAGGTTTTACTGACTTGCCATCAATTACATCTAAAGTTCCTTCATGATAGTCAATTAGATCTCTTATTTTTCTCTTCCACACTGACCAGTCAGTTTCACTATTCAATGGCTTGATATGTTTTACCAGATCCATTTCAACTCTAAAACCAAAAACACTCTCTCAAACACGAGTTAAAAGAAAACTGTATGTCACTTTTTGCACACGTTTTTACACACATAACTGGAACCCATAACCTATTGTATTCTGTTGAGAAAAAACTTATTTCTTCTGAATAAAGATCAGGTGCTGACAAAAAGTGGCGAGTTTGGTTTTCAAATACTTAGATTTATTTCGGAATCTGAAGACACTGTTTACACAAGAAGTCACTTGACCAAGGACCTTCTAAAAACACCTACGAGTAAAAGTGTGAGTGTTGTGACTCAAAATAAAAAACAGATAAACTAAACATTATGCTCGTATATGATGATGATTAATAATAATTTAACACAAAACTTCTTTTGAAATATGTTAATAAAAAGAATTTACTTTAACACAATGGAATAAAATAAAAAATTAAAAGGTAGGATTTTTTTAACAGGTTATTACTCTTCAAAATTGTGCACTTATTTCTACTGGTAATGTTTTTACATGTTAATATTTCACAAAATGCTAAAAAACTATACCATCTGCACGCAGAGAAGTTCAAAGCCTTCAAAAGTTGCCCACTTAATTATAAAACAGTCATCCATCCCAATGGCCCACAGCATACCCTGATGTTTATTTTTGTTTTCTACCATCCTTGTAATGTGAGCAGTTAAAGATCTCAGTGTCCAGTGTCAGAGTGTGTCACACAGAAGTACAAAATAGTGGTTGTGGAAGCATCATATGATTTTCTTATATGATAAAACTGGCAACACTTACCAGCCTCTGATCATAATCATCAGTTTCCCCAAACTCCAACACTACCAACTAAACTTCATGAGGTACTCATTAAGAACTATTCAGGGATATGTGCAGCTAATGAAATCCTATGAACATAAAGAGTCATCCCCACACACTCCCAAAGCACAATAATGTTGGGTTAATCAAGTTGAATGACTTAATTAGTCTTGCCAAGTTACTCAATGAACAATCACAGCTGCCAGAATGAAACAAGAAACCATCTAATTCATATGTAAGTACATTACAATGTACTCCTCAAAAGTCATTATAATCATGTATTAAACTGTATATGTAACAGTAAATAATACAAACTTAATTACATTAAAAACCCACAGCAAATATGCATTTAAAAATAATGCTTCTGGTTAGCAGTAGATATGTCACTACATTGCCAGTTTGCATGCTACATCAAAAAGAAAACAGTTATAAATTTTACCTGTAATTGGTTTCCATGGTTTTGTCATTTCTGTTGATGGTCTGATGGAAAGCCATGATGTAGTGGTATGTGTATTTTGAGGATGATTCACCTCACTAGGTGAACATGAACCTGTCAATCATTAAAGAAAGTTTATTGCAATGCCTTTAGCAATACAACAATGGAACTCAGTCCATAGCAGCAGTACAAGTAAAGCTAAAAAACAAATACAGAAGTCTATTTTTGCTCATAACATAAGGAAACACAAGATTACTGTAAAATGTAATACCAATGTCAATATCATTTGAGCTTCAAGTTTCCTGGAAGTAATTCCATTACTGTCAATCCCTTCCCAGGTTGCTAATGCCACATACTACTTCAGTCTGGAACAAGTTTGATACAGCTACCCAGCTTGTCTATCCAGTGCGAGCCTCTTCATCTCAGTGTAATTACTGTAACCTACATCTGTTTCAGCATGCTTGCTGTCTCTAAGACTTCGTCTCCCTCTACAATTTTTCTCTCTTGCACCTGTCACCATTGGCAAATTACCAGCTTCTTGTTGCCTCCTGATGTTCCTTGTCAAATTATCCCTTCTCTTTGGCAAATTGCATCATAAATTTCATTTCTTCCCAATTTGATTCAGTGTCTCTTAGCTGATATACCCACCTAATCATCAGCATTCTTCTGCAACATGTCAAGACCCTTCCTGTTCCCCCATACACCCACCTTCCATCTTCCAAGTTCCAAACAACTAGCCACCCTGGATGGCCTATTGTAGCTGGTTACTTTGCTCCAAAGGAAAGAATTTTTTTACTATTTTACCAACACTTCTAACCCATTGCACACTCACATCAAGGACACCAATTATTTACTTCATCACCTCTCCACCATCTCTAACCCATTAGCAGCTGTCTCCATCTCTGTCACCGCCTCTTTAACACTAACCTCCCCTTGGCCCATAACATAAGCTGAAACTTAACACCATCTTTCCCAACATTCTGCCAACTGTCAACTCACCACTACAGATTATGGACTATATGTTTACAGGAAACAACTAACCCATCGAGAGGAAGCAATAGAAATCAATCTCTGGCACAGCCATAGGCTGTCGATTATTTAACTCTGTTATTACATTATCTTCGTCAGATTTTATGTGCCTTGTGTGCTAGTGTACTTGAAAGGATATGTAAGGCTTGACAGCCCATTGATTATGAGGTCATTACAGCTGGAAGACTGGCTTGGGTTAGGTTAGGTGGGGTGGGGTGGGGTGGGGTGGGAATGTGGAAGAAACTGGCCATGTAATCTTCAAAAGGAACCAGCTTCACATTTACCTTAAGTAATTTTGGGAAACCATGGTAATCTACTGATTTGATTGCTTGATGGGAATTGAACAACTATCTTCCCAAATGTAAGTCCTGAGTCCTACCATTATGCTACTTCACTCAGTAGTGCAAAGAGTGATGGCAGCCAAATGTATAAAAATCTAAAGCAATGTACCTTAGCTTGCTCTCATGTTTCTTTACCACAAACATTCAACAGATTTTTCCATGAAATGAGTTCAAGTGTAGGAAGTTCTCCCCATTGTCAGATTATGAATGTGTCGAGTATATAGAAAATATGAAGAGGGCTTGCAGACCACTAACTTTGGGAGTTCCTCTTCAAGCGCTTCCATAAATATATGATAATAGGCAACTCATCACTACTTCATTGGTCTGTTGCTGGTGACTTACATGAAATAATATGAATGATTGATGTGGGCACAGATAGATAGATCTCTGTCAGCATTGTTCCAAACATCTCTCTGAAGTAGGGTTTAATGAGCTAACTATAAGTATCCCTCAGAAGGCAAAAACCAAAACAGAGCTCACCATGATCTTATCTTTTCAAAATGATATATCTGGGCTGTGGCTGCCCTGATTTTGAAATCTGCTGCACACCTCTTATTTGTCAGGACATAATATGTTTTCAAATTGAATTTTCACTCTTCAGTGGTGTGCAATTACTTGAAACTTCCTGGCACATTAAATTTGTGTGCAGGACTGGGACTCTAACCTGGGACCTTTGCCTTCTGTTAATTTTGGAAGGTACGAGATGTAGCACTGGTTGAAGTAAAGGAAGGCCACTAGAACATGGAATCATTGCAAACAATTTCAAAGAAATAATCTGTCCTTTTCTGGGAAATATGAAGTGTGTGAAAAAAGTAATGAGACTGACAACACTGCGAGTGATCTGGAACACTGTTGTTCTGCTTGTGTAGGCCGGTGTGTTCACCCCATCCAGATAGTCAGTCCGGGTGTCAGCTCCATACAGCCATCACATGATTTTTTTTTTGACAGTGTCATCAGTGACATTGTGTCTTTGTTGTGTTACTAAAATGGAAAATTGGAATTTAGAGCAATAGGAAGCCATCAAGTTGT
Organism: Schistocerca piceifrons; assembly: GCF_021461385.2. Classification (NCBI taxonomy): domain Eukaryota; kingdom Metazoa; phylum Arthropoda; class Insecta; order Orthoptera; family Acrididae; genus Schistocerca; species Schistocerca piceifrons. Next base: position 716,316,981 of record NC_060149.1, read on the forward strand.
GTGTTAAAACTTCAGAAATTCTCAAGTGTGACCTTTGAGAAGTTGAAATTGAGCTATGGGGAACATTCCTTATTAACAGAACAATGTTTCTGATGTCACAAATAATTTTTAGGAGGCTGAGAAGATGTTTATGAACATTGCCCAGGGAGCAAAAACCAATGGAAACATAAAATGTGCGAGTGCTTTTATGTGATCAGACAGACATTTAACAAGAAGGATGGTGGGTGAGCTGTTAAAACATTTTCATCATATATCAAATTTTGAGAAAGTTTGCACACGTCAAAGGTTTGTGCCAAAAAACCTCTCAACTGAGCTGAAGGACAATCTAAGAAATGTATGTTGATCATCTTTAGAAGACTGTCAATGGCCATAAATGGTTCAGTTGTGTGATCACTGGGGATGAATCCTAGATTTTTTAGTACAATCCTGGGGTGAAGTGGCAAAGTGAGGAGTGGCACACTGAGATCTCTCTTTGACCAAGAAAGCTTGAACGAACAAATCAGAGGTCAAAACAATGCTGATTTGCCTTTTTTGTCAGCAGGGGTATTGTATACAAAGAATTTTTTTCCTCCAGGAAAAATTGTTCACTAAGTGTTTTACCAGGATGTCTGAAAGACTCAGGAAAAGGGGGAATCAAGGGAGAGTGGACATTGCAGACATGTGGACACTGAATCAAGACAATGCTCCATGCCACATTGCCACTTCCATCATGGTATTTTTGACCTCAAAAGGCATTCCTGTTGCTCCACAGGCTACCATATTCACCTGACCTGAGTCCATGTGACTTTCCCTTTCCAAAAATTGAAAAATGTCTTCAAAGGATGTCATTTTGGGACTCTTCAGAACATTCAAAAGAATGTGACTGTCATGTCAAGTGCCCTACCAGTTGAGTGAGCCTTTCAGTGCTGCTACCAAGACTGAGAACAATGACTCTGCTGTTGTATAGCTACAAAAGGGAAATGCTTTTGTAGATTAAAAAAAAATCAGTCTCATTACTTTTGTCATACACCTTTGTCTTCTGGAATTACTGAGAAACCCTCATTTTTCATTGCAGCACAGTACCTCCTTACTTTTCAAAACTAATCTCGATTGCCTCAAATACATCCTCAGGTAACGTGGGACACTTGATTGATTTTGGCATTTCTTCCTCCTCCTTCATAATGCAAAACTACTACTTTATCACAATGGGTCTATAAGATTCTCTGTAGATGTCCTGTAAGTGAACCTCTGCAGTATTACACATTCCCCAACTGCAAGGGGAAACCTTTTCATCCTAATAGAAAATGAATTTCCTTCAAAACTCTCTTTGTCCTTTGTCTTGAATGTAGAGGTATTACTAATATATTGGACTTTGTTCATATTCTTATTAACTCAGTGTTGCAGGATGTATCTGCAAATACAGTCAGTTTGCTATACGGTAGACAGCTTGCTTAGTACACACCTATTTGAGACCTTTCATTTGGGAACTTTTCTATCTTACAGGTGTAACCAGACCTGTAAGTGATAACTGAAATGACAATTATTGACCCTTCCTGTGCTTAAGATTACAACTAGTGATCATATAATGAGTTACAGTATCAGCAAAAAGTGACACTGTGTGTGCATGTGCCAATTTTTTCAGGGGTTGCAGTGGGGGTATGGGTTCTACTACATGTTCAGGAGATTAATAACATCTGTCGATTAGCCTATGAACACGCGTTCTGTCAAATGAGCTGTATGGCCATTTACAATGCTAGAGGTCATGTTGCATGGTATCAGCATGATGTCTCCTATGTGTGACAACGTGCTTAATTTTATTATTAGGATCTACATATCAAGCAAATAAAAAAATAAAAATGCAAGGACTGGTATCGTCACTTGCCCCCCACCTGGAAAAAGAAACAGCACAATTTAAGTGATTATTACAACAGACCAGGTGGAAAATTAACTGCTGGTTTATTCATAGAAAAGTACCAGAGCTTGCATGTACTTAAAAGTAGTTGGCCCCAAATTATATTTGGAACTGAGAATCGGGTGAAACGTGGAGAGGAGAGAAACTTCAAGTATCATAAGTAGCACATAACAGAGTGATAATTGCAGGAGGAGGAGCACTATTTATAGAAACCATTTTTCTAACAAGAATTAAAATGACTCCAACTGTGAACTAATCTGCACAAGTGTAGCCAGTGAGCTTAGATTAATAATGGGATGTTTCTACTGAGCACAAAATTCAGACCTCAGCTGTAGAGTCATGGTCAACTATGCACACATTTTCGGCAGCAAGGACAAATGGCATTGGGAAGTAATACTGGTTGTATTGTCCAACAGTGGCCTGTAACAACTGTGTAACCACACTGCAAATAATTTTAGCAAGTCTAACATAGTCTTCAGCTCTTCTACATTTTCAATTACTATGCACGTTTTGTAACTATGTTTATTCATGTCTTATGTTCATTCTGTAAGATAATAATTATATTCCCGACATATTTTAGAAACTTACTTCTGAAATTAGTTTTGCAGATAATGTTTTGTCATTACGGCAACAATTATGATTGCACAATCAACTATCACACCTGACAGAGGCCAAGTATTATGTTTACATCTCCTGTGGAGTGAGCCTGTCTGGACAGTTTACTGTACTGGATTTGGTTTTTAACATTACAGATGACAACCTGATTATTTGAATCACGACTTTAGCACAACTCTGAGTATTTAGTATAAGACTGCTGTCAGTGTGAGTTACTCATTTTATTCCTTAAGATGCTGTAGCTTTAGCCTGATGTCCTGTTTTGTTTAACTGCAGGCAGCCTGAAGATGTTCTAAGAACAAAACCAGTCACTGTACAATAAATATGTAATTATAAAGTTGGGGTGGTATTCATTAATTATTAAAATTTGTCAGCTGTGGTGTCAACACGATCAAGATTATCTACTATAGTTCAACAAAAAAAGTGTTTCAGCATCTTACCCATTTTACTCAGCTTCATTCCATGTTGCAAAGGGTCTATATTGCGCTGACAGTGTTCTCCTGCTTCCTTTATAAAAATCTCATCTTCTGAAACTATAGACCCAACGAAGCACTCATATGCCTCAACATCCCTACGCTGAGTATAGGTATACATCAAACCATCTTCTTCCCATTGCCCTAAGCATCTGTACTCACGTTCTGAAAATTTAATTGCCACATTACACATGTAAAACAACTGCAGAAGGAAAAATAGATATGGACACACACACACACACACACACACACACACACACACACACACACACACACACACACACACACACCTGAAAACACTTCAAATGGTGACACTGTGCACGTTTCAACAGGTGACACAAACACACACTGATGCAAAAAGTATAGAATGCAGTATTTTTCAATGCTGAAGCCTGTGCTTTACCTGTGTCCTCATGCAAGTGTAAAGGAAGAGTGCGAGCAAGAATAAACTGGTATAAAGACATTCTGGTGACATTTCTTATTTAGATACAGTACAAAGTCTTCAAATAGCAGGATTCCAGTGGGAACAGCACATTCATTTTTCAAATTTAACCATATAAACTGCACACAGTTTGCAATGGTTTCACTTTTATATATATATAAAAAGAGAGACAAAGGTTTATTAAAATGATAACACTGGAGTGAACAATTGAAATGTTGCAAAACAGGACACACATGGACACATGCACCCATATACAACCTCATATTTCATTGTCTGATGGTAATAATAAAGCGCGTATGTCATAAAATGTGTGCTCAATTTTCTTAGCATATGCTTGTGTTAAGCTTAGCAATTTGTTATGGAAAGCTTAGTAATATAAAGAAGTGCGTTTACTGTCAGCCAGATTCTACATTTCATGCATTTCCCATTTCTGATATTTCACATTTTTGCTCTTCATTCATTGTAAGTGTTTGGGCCATTGTGCAAAACAACTGACATTCTTAGTGCTGTTTGTAGTAGTCCTGGAAAACAGACCTTTTCTGTTTGCAGCTCCTCCTCTGTAGGAATTGTGTGGTCTCCGGCTCTTAATTGAGAGAGGAACAGTTGGAGTGCTGACTGCTTGCAGAAACTGCACTGCATCTAACCTCCTCCTTTCCTCATAAAAGTACCTGGGAGTTGTTCCAGAAAAATTTTGCACTAATGAGTGATTCATTTGGCTCTTTAAACTATAAATGTCCATGCCTTGGGCCTGTCTAAGATACACTCTGTCATGCCCAATAGGTATTTCCTGAATAATAGGCTTACCATTCCTGACATTATTCCTTGGAGTTAAGTTACTGGGGCTGAATCTGTTTCCAGATCTATCACCATACCCATTATTAATAGCTTCCATATGGTCTCTGAACCCACTTTGAAATTCAAAGCCAGCCTGTCTCATTTTTCCTGGACCATTTCTGTTCTCACTTCCAGTTTTGTCATTTCCTTTTATGGGGACAGTTCCCGTGAGATGATACACTGGCTGATTAGCAGCGATTGGTCTGTCACTTTTGGACCTATAAAATGAGGTATGTGAACTTTCAGGTCCTATGTCATGTTTAAGACTATGTTTTGCTTCAGTTGTTGCATCACTGTTGCCATGAAATAAAGTCTCTTGACCTTGTAGTTGAGTAGGTACCAGCCTGCTGTTATGATGCACAGGCAAATCATCTTGGCTTAACATCTTCTGACCATTTCTTGTAGGCAGAATTGCTGGTCTTTCTGTACTATGGACTGGGAGAGAGACTGTGTGTGAATTTGAAGAAAAGGAATGATATGTATCAGTACCCTCAGGAGCTAAGGTAGTGTGTAAAGGCTTGGAAACTTCATCATAGATATAACCATTATCACTGTAAGAATGTCTCCTAAAATCTTTAGTTGTATGCATTTGACTGCCTGTAGGCCTATATAGGTTATCATTATGATACAGCCTAGGTTGATCAGTCTGGTGTGCTCTGAATTGGTGGCCCCTGTTTTCATAATTACGATCGTCTGTTGCCCATACACTACCTGCATTATGGTGAGCATATTCTGATCTTTTGTCTGCTTCACTATGATGCCTACCCAAATTTCTTGCCATAGAGTCAAACTCAGCTTGACTACCTGCACATGGGAACAAATCACAATTTACTGTAGTTCCCACCCCTCCTCTTCTCATTGCATGTGCATAGGGATTTGCATTGTTTGAAGGAAACCATGGACTCCTGAACTGAATTGGGTCAATTCTTGTGCCATCTTGAGTAGGCTTTAAATTCTGAGAACTTCCCATGTTGCTTCGTGTAGAATAGTAATCAAATTCTACTGGACGTGTGGACCTTTGAGGGTTAAGCTGATAGGTGCGATAAGGAGGAGGGTAGTACGACCTGCCTTTGACATCACTCAATGGAGATGTGCTCTCTGAAGTTCGGACAGACATTCTGAATTCTCTGACATGATTATAATTGTGTTTGCTATTAAAGGTTGCTGAATTATTTGTATGTACAGAAATAGTTGTATTAGAAAATGGTTTTTGGAGACCATAAATTTTAGGAAATTCCCATGGATCATACACCTCATCTGTTTCAGAGGTAAGAATAGTGGTTGGTTCCTCAACTTTTGTGGGACTTTCATAATGCCCGTATGCAGGGACAGTTGATCCCAATGTTTTTGTGAAATAGTTCATCACATTTGTGCTTGACTGAGTGATTGCCTCAACAGGTGTGTTTCCTTCAAGATCAGAAAATGTGTTCTGAGGCCTTTGCTGCTCTGGAATAACAGTTACACTGGTAGCACTGTTGGTAGGGTATGTCGCTGCCTGAGCATCACGATTCTTCCTCCTGCGATGAGTTCCTACAAATTTAAATCTAGATTTACTACAAAATATGAACTGAATTTTGATTCAAATTTATATTGGAAAGTGGTATCTGCAAAGTAAAACAAACAAACAATACTTCACCAATATCTTATTAGAGGACACACCATTGAGCAGGTAAACTCTGTTCTTACCTTAAATCATTATTTTCTCCAGATAATGCTGAAGCTATTAATTTAACATTTTATTAACTTGACAATGCAATGCTGTAATTCCTCTACTATGTTGTTAATTAATCAAAGGGTTCCCCAGAACATAGAAAGAGGCCTGGGATATATATTTTATTTACTAGTAAATACAGTACAATGAAGTGGCTTTGAAATAATGGTCTTCTACAGTTACGATATTAATTCTAAAATAACCTAAATTATTAATTTTATGAGTTCCTATGAAAATTAATGCAACAATTAACATTAATTGAGTAAGAGGAGTTGCCAAACGGAGTTCACTCAAACACTGATGAACAATAATTCATGATTTTTACATTAAACAAGACATAATGTCTTGTCAGGTTATTGACAACATGGTTACCCATTTATCTTACAACAAATGTTCAACAAGAATATATAAACATATGCATTTAACATTTCATTTATACAGAATGGGCACTGATAATATGAGATTTTTCAGGTCTTCCTTTACACCATCATGCACCTTTAATACGCAATATCACTGCACATCAAACGAATCCTTATTTCTCATATTGACATTACTCCTTAGTTAGATTCACAAAAAAATTCTGTTCACGTATGATCAAATGACATGACATGAACAGAGTAGTACATTATTTGTCAGCACTTCAAAGTTTTCGTAATTGTTTCAAATCATAATCCACCATGCACAGCATAAAAGTTAATCATATTTTAAATGTTTAGCATCCTGTGTTGACCAAATATTTTACAAAGGATATGTCGTAGAAACTGGTGACACCTTAAGCCATCAACAGGGTCATTAAGGTTAATGTTAAATGTCATCTACTAATTAATACTACAGTATTTCAACAACCTTAAAGAAATAATGCTGCAAACTTGTCAGCATATTAGGATAATGTAGATCTGTTCAGATTTGCCAAATGCCATCAATTGTAAATGTTGCTTCATCACAAAACAGCCAATCACCACCAATTGTTATGAAACAATATTTTATTAAAACCCATAAAAAATTCACATGAGACTGGGAGGGATTTAACTGATGCATACAGAATGGTATACAACTGAACTACAGTTGTAGGGTGTGTTGTCATACCTATGAAAGGACAGTTCAAATAAAAAGCAGTTACTCTGTTATGCACAGCATCTGTGTGTATTCAGTTTTACCTTACTGGAGACTCAATGAATGTTAGAGTTAGTGATGATAGAACTAGTGAAAAAAAAATCTGATAGTTTACATCTACAAGCAAAATTTGAGTCTAGCCAGCTAGTGACCTACTAACCAGTATCTTAGCATTTACATAATAAGATGTCGAATAAAATCTGGTGTTACAATTCTGAAGTTAAGTTTTCCCCTTCTTTCATGACAGAGAACAAAACCAAAATATTTAACACAGTAATTGGCTCACCTTCATATATTTCACTCTGTGTGCAGTCTGATACAGTGTAGTACATAATATCAGGTGAGTTGCAGTCTGATGACAACTTAGCACAGAGGCCAACAGCATCTGGAATTAATCCAGTGTATTTCCCAGCTATTGGGCATGGAGTCTCTTGCATGCGGTCCAGCCCTAAGGAAGTAAAAAGAAATGCATTCAATAATTGTTTCAGAATTACTTAACTATTTATAAGGCTGTCCTGCAACTCCGCACTTACTTATTGGTGCTGAAATATCATGTGAAAGGACTCTCAGTAAAGCACAGATTTAGTAGAAATATTTCAATAGTTCAAGCTGGACAATTTCAATGGAACAGAAGAGCATGAATTTAGTTTTAAACAAGAACAAAATGTAAAATTTAATTTTACTGCATTATTTATTTATTTATTTATTTATGACAGTCATGGAATATGCCAATACCTATTCAGAAATTGTGAAGTAAAATACACAAAACACTTAAATGTAAAATGAAAAAGAACAAACATTCCAGGACAAGAATTGTGTGTAAATGCTTTTCTCCTATGATTAAAGTAGTATTTTTTTAAATCTATGACAATCATGATCAACCTTCACCTACACCAGCACAACCAATAGCAGTTAAAAGTTACTGCAGCTGTTTATTTCCTGGCCTGTATTTTCAGTAGTTGTGATTTGACCATTTTATTTTCTCTGGTAGATACTAGCATGAAGGAAGTTGGACCAGAAGATCATTGGAATCAAAAATTAGCATACAAATGTTAGAGATGCTTACTTCCTTGAGTTATCCAAGTTCTATTTCTAAAATTCGAATCAGAGCAGAGATTGTGATTAGCTGCAGCGTACGTCTGGTCACCTGAAACAGAACAAATCATTTCATATTGCGCATGAATTGTACTGTATCTACTTACTCTACTATTATTAATTTTCACATGGTTTGACTGCACAAGCATTTCACTTTCTATATAAATAATAATTCAAGTTAATTGCAAGGTTTTTCCATCAATATGTGTGTGCGACATCAATTATTCTTTACATTTTTATTGTAAAAATATATTAAAACAGCAAAAAAAAAACAACTAATATATTCTACTAGGATTAGCAGCCAACTGAGAGCATTGCTTCAATGAATTATTTGGATAAGTTTTCTGCTTGGTACCTTTAAGTGCCTGGCCTCAGTGCCCAGAGACAGAGTCCATGTGTGCGGGTTGTGCTTGGGTGAATGTGTGTGCATTTTATACTCCAGAAGAAGGACTTTGTTTGAAAGTTTACACATTTTAGCAGTCTTTTGCATTGTGTCCATCTGCAACTCCATAGCTCCTCTATGTGGTGAGTAGCAATCTATCCTTTCCATATTACTGTTATTTCATTCTGGACTTTCCACCGTTTCCTTTTTAGCTTTGAAATTTAAAATATTCACCATGGTAGCTTCTTTTAATATTGTTGTCATTGGCATGTTACGAAGTGACACAGCACAGCTGCAGTGATGCTGCCACACACAGCCAGGGAAAATTCTGAACTCTTCACAGTCTGCAGAAGTGTGAAACAGACTGCAATCCAACTGCAGTGTTTCTTTTAAGGTGACAAGATGTAGAAACCAATGAAAACTGTTCACAATAATCTTGCGAAGATCCCTTACCTCTCCATCTGACATTATCCTCCTTTTTTTTTTTTTTTGTGGTTTTCGGGCGCACAACTTCAATGGTCATTAGCGCCCTGACTACTCTAAGAATGCACCGCGAGGCACAGGTTGACAACAACAACTAAAAGGGAAAACACAATAAAAGACAGACTGACAGGCATAGGATTAAAAAACATCATCAAATGTCCTTAGCGAGGTTTGTCAAATTGATAAAACAAAGAACACGAGCAGCTGCTCGTGGGTCATCCGCTAAAATGGCATCTAAAGTATTAGGCAGGTTAAGATCAAGGCGCAGTGTGGTAAGATCTGGACAGGACATTAAAATGTGTCTAACCGTCTGCAAGTGCCCACATGGGCAGAACGGCGCCGGCGCAGCCGTCAGCAGATGGCGATGGCTGAACCGGCAGTGTCCAATTCTTAACCTTGCTAAAACGACCTCCTCCCGCCGAGAAGGGCGTGAGGAGGACGTCCAAGCCACGGGAAGAGGTTTTAAGGCCCGAAGCTTGTTGTCGGTAAGTGCAGCCCAATCGGCATGCCACAGCGACACAACGCGCCGACAAATGACCCTGCTAAAATCGGACGAAGGGACACAACAAGAAGCTGTCCGAGGCTGGAGGACCGCAGCCTTGGCCGCGGCATCTGCAGCTTCGTTCCCAGGGATACCGACATGGCCAGGAACCCACATAAAGCTAACCGGCGTACCGACGTCCACCAGCTGCTGAAGAGACCGTTGGATCCGGTGTACGAAAGGGTGAACCGGGTACGGATCACTGAGGCTCTGGATGGCGCTCAGGGAATCTGAGCAGATGACATAAGCAGAATGTCGGTGGCGGCAGATGTAAAGAACAGCCTGGTAGAGGGCAAAGAGCTCAGCTGTGAAGACCGAACAATGGCCATGGAGCCGGTATTTGAAACTTTGTGCCCCGACAATAAAGGAACACCCGACCCCGTCATTGGTCTTAGAGCCATCTGTATAAATGAAAGTCATGTCGATGAACTTCGAACGAAGTTCCAAAAAACGGGAGTGGTAGACCGAACCGGGGGTGACCTCTTTTGGGAGCGAGCTGAGGTCGAGGTGAATGCGGACCTGAGCCTGGAGCCAAGGTGGCGTGCGGCTCTCGCCCACTCGAAAGGTTGCAGGGAGTGAGAAATTAAGGTGTTGAAGGAGGCGACGAAAGCGAACTCCAGGGGGTAGCAGGGCAGAGACATACAACCCGTATTGACGGTCAAGAGAGTCGTCAAAAAAGGAACGATAAGACGGATGGTCGGGCATTGACAGTAGCCGACACGCATACCGACAAAGCAGTATATCGCGCTGATAGGTGAGTGGCAATTCGCCAGCGTCAGCATGAAGACTCTCTACGGGACTGGTATAAAATGCTCCAATCGCAAGTCGTAAACCCCGATGTTGTATGGAGTTGAGGCGGCGTAAGATGGATGGCCGTGCAGAGGAGTATACGAAGCTCCCATAATCCAGCTTGGAGCGGACGATCGACCGATATAGACGAAGTAGGACGGTTCGATCCGCTCCCCACGACAGACCACTGAGAACACGGAGGACATTTAAAGAACGGGTACAACGGGCGGCCAAATATGACACATGTGGAGACCAGCTAAGTTTCCTGTCAAATGTAAGGCCTAAAAATTTGGTTGTCTCCACGATTGGGAGAGCAACGGGACCGAGTCGTAAGGACGGTGGAAGAAACTCTTTGTAGCGCCAGAAGTTAATACAGACCGTCTTCTCGGCAGAAAAACGTAAGCCATTGGCGACACTCCAGGACTAAAGACGGTCAAGAGAACGCTGAAGACAGCGCTCCAGGACACGTGTACACTGCGCACTGCAATAGATGGTAAAATCGTCCACGAAAAGGGAGCCTGATACATCAGCTGGGAGGCAATCCATTATTGGATTGATCGCGATGGCGAAGAGAGCGACGCTTAAAACTGAGCCCTGTGGCACCCCATTCTCCTGGCGAAAGGTGTCGGACAGGACAGAACCCACACGTACCCTGAACTGTCGATCCATTAAAAAGGAACGAATAAAAAGAGGGAGGCGACCGCGAAGGCCCCATGTATGCATGGTGCGGAGAATGCCCGCCTTCCAACAGGTGTCGTAAGCCTTCTCCAAATCAAAGAACACAGCCGCGGTCGGGCGCTTCCGCAAGAAGTTATTCATAATGAAGGTCGACAAGGTAACCAGATGGTCAACAGCAGAGCGGCGCCTACGAAATCCACATTGTACATTGGTAAGTAGGCGTCGAGACTCGAGCAGCCAAACCAATCGAGAGTTAACCATTCGCTCCATCACTTTACAGACACAGCTGGTAAGCAAGATAGGTCGGTAACTGGAGGGCAAGTGCTTGTCCTTCCCCGGCTTAGGAATCGGGACAACAATAGACTCGCGCCAGCATGCGGGAACATGTCCCTCAATCCAGATGCGATTGTATGTACGAAGAAGAAAACCTTTACCCGCAGGAGAAAGGTTCTTCAGCATCTGAATATGAATAGAATCAGGCCCTGGAGCGGAGGACCGTGATCGGCCAAGTGCGGTTTCGAGTTCCCGCATGGTGAATGGGGCATTATAACTTTCACAATTCGAGGAGCGGAAGTCAGGTGGCCTAGCCTCCTCTGCCTGTTTGCGGGGGAGGAAGGCAGGGTGGTAATGAGCGGAGCTCGAAACCTCGGCGAAAAAGCGGCCGAAGGCAGTGGAGACAGCCTCAGGGGCCACAAGGACTTCATTCGCGACCTTCAAGCCAGAAACTGGGGAGTGGACCTTAGTGCCAGATAGCCGGCGCAGGCTACCCCAGACAACAGAAGAAGGAGTAGAACTGTTGAAGGTGCTTGTGAAAGCAGCCCAGCTGGCTTTCTTGCTTTCTTTAATAATACGACGACACTGAGCACGTAATCGTTTATAATTAATACAATTCGCCACTGTAGGGTGGCGTTTAAAGGTGCATAAAGCACGTCGACGAGCACGTAAAGCGTCTCTACATGCTGCGGTCCACCAGGGGACCGGTACGCGACGAGGAGAAGAAGTAGGGTGAGGAATGGAATATTCAGCAGCAGCGAGAATGACTTCCGTGAGGTGTGCGACCTGACGATCGCAGCTTGTGAAGGTTTGATCCAGAAAGGTCGCCCTGGAAGAGAAGAGCCCCCAGTCTGCCTTGGAGATGGTCCAACGAGAGGAGCACGGAGAGGGAGTATGCTGCAGGAGATGGATAACACACGGGAAGTGGTCGCTCGAATATGTATCAGCAAGTGCATACCACTCAAACCGGCGTGCAAGTTGGGGAGTACATATAGAGAGGTCTAAATGGGAATAGGTATGAGATGTGTCCGAAAGAAAAGTAGGGGCGCCAGTATTGAGGCAGACAAGATTGAGCTGGTTGAAAAGGTCTGCTAACAAGGAGCCCCTCGGGCAGGATGCGGGAGAGCCCCAAAGAGGATGGTGGGCATTGAAGTCTCCTGTTAACAAAAATGGTGCAGGTAGCTGAGCAATAAGTTGCGTCATGTCTGCCCTGGTAACGGCAGATGACGATGGAGCGTAAACGGTACAAAAGAAAAACGTAAGAGTGGGGAGAGTAATGCGGATGGCAACTGCCTGCAGGCCGGTGTGCAACGTGATGGGATCGTAGTAAATATCATCCCGGACCAGCAACATAACCCCTCCATGAGCTGGGATACCTACCACAGGGGGTAGGTCAAAACGCACAGAGGTGTAGTGTGCCAAGGCAATTTGATCGCATGGGCGTAGCTTCGTTTCCTGGAGGGCTACGACGAGCGGACGATGCAAGCGGAGCAGCAACTTCAAGTCCTCTCGGTTGGAGCGAATGCTGCGAATATTCCAGTTAATAAGTGCCATCGTAAGAAAAGGAAGATGAGAGAAGGGGTCACCTCGAAGGCCGCTTAGGGCCTGGCTTCGAGCGAGCACTGCCGCCGCTAGCAGGAGGCGGACAGTCATCGTCCATGGGGTCTATAGGGTCATCGGCCATCTCGGGAGGATGGCCGGGAGGCGGAGCCTGGGGCCGCAACCGCTGGGTGGCGCAGGAGAAGAAAGGCGCCGCGGCGGAGAAGGAGAACTGTGCTTTCTATGCGCCTTTTTAGAAGGACGTTTGGTGGAAGTACCGGTCGAAGGCTGGGAGGTCGAGGGATGGAGGAAGTCTGCACGGGATGGTTCCTTCTTGAAGGCCCGTGCATCTGACTTCGGGGTCTTCGACTGAGCAGAAGCTGAGGAAGTGGCTGGTGTCTGTGGGGTAATGGGAGGAAGAGGAGACGTCGACCGCGCGATCTTAGCACTGGCCGAACGGACGACCGTGGTGCTGAAGGTCAGATCGCATGTCTGGGTTGCTACCTCCCGGGTAGTCCGAGGAGAGGCAAGGACAGTGCTGTATTTCCCCGCTGGGAGCAGCGTGGGCTTCCTACTAGCCAATAGCTTGCGAGCAGCCGAGGTGGACACTTTCTCTTTGACTCGAATTTCCTGAATACAGCGTTCTTCCTTATAGACAGGACAGTCGCGGGAGGATGCGGCATGGTCACCCTGACAGTTCACACAACGAGGAGACGGAGGTGGACAGTCACCCTCATGGGCATCCCTGCCACAAGTGACACATTTAGCCGCATTGGAGCAAGACTGTCGAGTGTGATTGAAACGCTGACACTGGTAGCAGCGCGTAGGTGTCGGGACATAGGGGCGAACAGAAATAACCTCGTAGCCCGCCTTGATGCGCGATGGCAGCTTAACACTATCTAAGGTTAAGAAAAGTGTCCGGGTCGGTATAAGGTCATTGTTGACCTTTTTCATGACCCGATGGACAGCCGTCACGCCCTGCTCAGCGAGGAAAGATTGAAGCTCCTCGTCAGTCAATCCGTCGAGAGAGCTACTATAGACTACACCTCGAGACAAATTCAAAGTTCGGTGGGCCTCCACCCGGACAGGGAACGTGTACAGGAGGGTGGCCCGAAGCAGTTTTTGTGCCTGAAAGGCACTCTCAGTTTCTAGTAATAAGGTGCCGTTACGCAACCTGGTACAAGATTTGACAGATCCGGCTATGGCATCTACGCCCTTCTGAATAACGAAAGGGTTGACAGAGGAAAAATCCTTTCCGTCCTCAGATCGAGAAACTACGAGGAACTGTGGGGCAGGCGGTAGTACTTTTGTCACGGTAGGCTGGTCACGTTTCCGTTTTTGGGTCGAAGTCGAAAGAGATGGAGTAGAATCCATTGCGGAGGAATCCCCCATGATTGCCAGCGTCTCCGATGGCGCGCTCCTTCCTTGTGGGGACCCTCTCAGAGGGCACTCCCGCCTTAGGTGAATGTTTACATCTCAGGTCACACCTCCCGAGAAACAGACGGAGGGACCAATCGGCATGGTCAGAAGGTATCAGCTCAGGCAATCACCCCTCCCCGGGCCTGGCCTTTACCAGGGGGTACGCGCGTGCCTTACATGTCTACCCAGGGCGGGGACTTACGCGTTACCCCGTCACCGGCTACGCGTGCGAACGCGTGGGTCGGCCTTCAGACACGCACAGGGAGGAAGGAAGAAGAGGAAAAAGAAGAGAGAGGGAGAAAGAGGACAGACTGTCTCAAACGCCGAGGCGGAGACCAGAGAAGGCAAGGAGAAGAAGGCAATGAGAAGGCAAGGAGAAAAAGGCAGTGAGAAGGCAAGGAGAAGAAGGCAATGAGAAGGCAAGGAGAAAAAGGCAATGAGAAGGCAAGGAGAAGTCAAGGGAAAGAGTAAGGAAGACAGTGAAGTGGAGAAGAGCAAAGAAAGGATCCAACAAAAGGAAGGAAGAAACGAGAAGTGAAAAACCAAAAAGACCACGATTATAGGTCGTGAAACCGTCCGTCTCCGGACGCAGGCGCTAACTACCCCCGTGAGGGGGATGGACTCCTTTTAGTCGCCTCTTACGACAGGCAGGAATACCTCGGGCCTATTCTAATCCCCGGACCCGCAGGTTTTTTTTTTTTTTTTTTTTTTATTATCCTGCTGTGAATTGTTGCACTTTTGCGACAAAAGAAACACACTGTCCAAGATACAACACATTTATTGAACAAAAAAATAGCTGTTTAGAAAGTAGGTAACTGCTTCAACAGCAGGGAAGTAGAAGCCAAGAAAACAGTAACAAGTGTAACACAGTAAGTACAAAGTAACTGTGGATCACAATAAGGCCAAACAGGTGCCGAGATCCAAAGGCACTGGTCAGAGACTAAGTTCACCGAGAAAAGTACTGTCTGGAGAAAAGCTAGTAGCAAGCAATTGTTTGACACTAAGTTTGGCAATGATCACTGGATAGATGTTAAGTTCATGCTGGTATGTCTTGAGTCCAAGGATGAGAACTCTCAATAGGAGAGAACTTAAGAGCTTGGGCCGAAGAAACCAAAACGTCCTATTCACAATAGGATCACTAATAGTGAACACACTGTGCTGCTGCAGAAGCTAACGTCCCTGCACATCAGCCAGCTTGAGAATCTGAGAGAAAAACTGATGACTTCTGGCACTGGCGGTTGTCTGAAATGATGAATTTTGAGGGCAATCCTGCCTAATAGGGTGAGCAGCGCCCATCACCTGGACTAGGGAAGGCTCTCTAAGCCTGACTGCTGTCCTTTTGCCAACTTATACAGCTGCCTGCATCGAAATACTGTGGGAACTATTTCCCTGTCACGTGGTGTGTGGATGCAAGTAGGTTCCATGTTGTTGGCACCCTCTACAGGTGCCGGCTTAGCCTCCTGGTGGCTGGTCTTCACAGTGTTGAGCCACTCACACATTCCACTACATCACATTAGGGTGACTTTGGAGACACCAGAAAAAAAATTTGGTGAAACTAAGAAGGAAGAAGTATTTTGTGGGATGCCTGTAAAGTGGTGACTGATCAGATTAGTACCTCAACCAGCACCATGTCTGATTTCTACACCTACTGTATCATCTGCTGCTATTATTCCTTCATTAATTTTCATTGATTTGTCTCCCTACACCTCTGGAACCCTAGATGAATTTCCTGTCCAGTAATATGTAAGGTGGTTAATGGACTAAGTCTCTTACATCCCTAATGCTTCATGTACAGATGCATAGTTTTTAGAAGTTCAGTGCAACTCCAGGAACTTTCAATGAACTACCTGCTTACAGCCTCCCATCGCAACAAGAATAAAAATTTATTATTCAAGCCGAAAGTCTTTCCTCCATCCCTTCCTCCCCTTTTTCAAATAGAGCCACTACACTTTGCAAAACTTGAGTTGCTTATGATTTGTATACATATCAATCTCATTTTGTCCAGCAGTTAAATTTCTTCCATCTTTATTTGGATAAAGTGTCATTTTTCACTGTTCTCTCCTACGAATCAATGGCCTTGCCACAGTGGCTACACCGGTTCCCATCAGATCACCAAAGTAAAGCACTGTCGGGCATGGCTGGCATTTGGATGGGTGACCATCTGGGCTGCCATGCGCTGTTGCCATTTTTCGGGGTGCACTCAGCCTCGTGATACCAATTGAGGAGCTACTCGACTGAATAGTAGTGGTCCCAGTCAGAGACAACCGTCGTAACGACCGGGAGAGCACTATGCTGACCACACGCCCCTCTTACCCACATCCTCAGCTGATGCCAACATGGCAGTCGGATGGTCCCGATGGGCCACTTGTGGCCTAAAGATGGAGTGCTCTCCTGTGAATACATTAGTATCTATGTTTTTTCGTTCCTTCTTGATCTCAAAACTGCATTAATATACAGAGGCAGAGAGTTTATTTTTTATTTTTTGATGCATTTAAAAAAGTATATAGCAGGTTGTCAACACTTTTCACCAATCTCAAGTTTTCTTACAGATTATCAGAAAAAAGATGTGAGCATCAATGAAACATTAGTAACTGTACTTTTTGGAGAACTGAGGCAACAATTTTCTACATACTTAAACGTAAGAAACTTCCTGGCAGATTAAAACTGTGTGCCAGACCAAGTTTGAGTCTCAGTCCGGCACACAGTTTTAATCTGCCAGGAAGTTTCATATCAGCGCACACTCCTCTGCAGAGTGAAAATCTCATTCCGGAATACTTCAACATACTTTCGGGAAAAATTTACACATCTTTGGCCTCCCTGAGCATCATTACATTATGGAGTGTCAAGATACGAGTCTCTAACAAGCCTCACAGTGCTCATGGGAGTTAAAGAGAAATGTCACAAATTACAGTATATCCATGCAATATTTTTTGATTTTGGCAGTCATAATGTTGCAAGAAGTAAAATTTACATTCCTGCAGAACAAAATTTGGTATTATGTACACAGCAATTACACTAACATTTTTATGTCACCAGCAAGACAAAAAAAATGAGCAACATGGCAATATTATTCAGAAAGTAATCAACTAATATTATATGCTGCATTAGAGAATATGAACTCACCTAGCTGGAATTCCAAGACATTCATGCCACGTAGCTTCATCCATATGCAGTTGTACATTTCTTCTCCACTAAGGAGAAAAAAGAAAGTCATACTCAGGAAAGAAGAGAAAAAAGCATTTATTATAAATTAAATAGCCACAGCCACAGCCACAGCCACAGCCACAGCCACAGCCACAGCCACAGCCACAGATGGGCAAACTCTCTTAATCCTTGGGAACTAGTTCAAGGTGATCACTCTTGTTTGGGAACTGTTCATTTTTACTCATTCACCGTTCATATGTGCATGGCATATGGCTTTTATGAAAAATTGAAAATTAGTAGGTGCCAAGAGGGGGCACTTGCCTCCCCTCTGGAGTAAAGAGTTTTTATTCATTACAAAATTCTCACACACTTGTGGAAGTATTTTTTGTGATTCTGAAAAACCTCTTTTAGCCAATTGTAGCGTTATGTGGTTGATTGCAGTGAAATAATATAAGGTGGTGCACAAAAAACCAGCCAAGTACAGACTGCTCACCAATTACGCACAATCTGTTGACCGCCATCAGCAGAATAAATAAACGTGTAATAATTAGGCAGTAAAGAAATAACAAATAAGCTAATGCAAATAACTTCGAAACAATAGATTACGATTGGTGGGTGACAATGAGCAGTCTAGTACTCGGGGCCAATTTTTCGTGCGTCACCCTGTACCACTGAAATAATATTGTAGAAGTTATTGTATTCTCTTTACAAAATGTGACACCGGACATTTTATTATGGAGCGCGGGTTTCATTCGGCTGTAAGTCTGTCTGCCTTCCATAACAATGAACCTGCTGTTTTACCTTGGATCAAAAATGGATGGAAAAAGGCAACTCCTGTGTGCCTTGCCAACTTCCCTTGCATATGTAATAATAAAAAAACTTGCTTTTTTTGTAAGTGTCTTCTGATGTTTATCAAAATAGTGAAGTAAGCTGATATGCCCTTTTGTTATGTGTGTTACACACCACGTAATTTTTACATAATATATGTAATTATAAAATACATTTTAATTACCGGTCAAGGACATTGAATAGAATATGAAAAGAATCAGAAGTCCAGAGTTCAAAAAAGTTTGAAACAGATCTAGAATGGGAGTGCGCAGCAAACAAAACTAACAACAACTCGATACTGAATCTTACCAGTGTGTACGGACAAAGACTGGGAATCTGTCGGGGAGCACTGATGTTGGTTCTGCAAGGCAGCGCATTGTGTAAGTCTGCAGGCGAGTGTGATCACGGTAGCTCACCGTGCTCCCTTCCACCATTAGCTGCTGCCAGCGGCCCTGGGCCCACGTAGGGAACCTGCACAAAATGTGTGCTGGAGTTATCTCTCTCATCAGTCACAAGCAAAGCAAGGAAACATTTTGGTTTCAGATTTTACACTTCACAAAACACCGACATATGAATGCTGTAAATACAGCATTCCCTGCAAAACATGTGAGTTCTTGTCGATAGCAGAATACACAAAATACTTGTCTGAAGTTTCATCCATATTCAATTACGTAACACACTAGTGCAGATAGTTCAAATCTCAGATCAAGGTACACATTTTTCCCTCTGGCAAGTTTATCTGCACTGCTGACACTAAGAAGTAAGTCAAACTCAAGTTCTCTGCAATACTCTCACAATCACTATCAAATATGGGCAAAAAGCACAATTACCAGAAGCTATTTTTTAAATCATCATTTCATTGTTTGCCGAGTGCCATGCATGCTTCAGTGGAACATATGACCATGAGAGTATTTCTTTCATGTGTGTTCACCTATTACATTATTGATGAAGTTTATTTTGTTCAAAGCTGCTTAGCATCTAATGTTTCTTGACTTAACTTTATTCCAGTAACCTTGCACAGAGAATCTTGTGCAAGATGAACAATTCAATTCATCTACACTATCTAGATCCAAGTAGATTATTTCATAAATAGCTAACTAAACATTCGTAAGAAAGGATGTCGGTACATCTGAACAAGGAATTCTAAATAAATACACTGCTGAAAAAAAAGAAAAGAAAAAATGTGACACCCCATCTTATTACCTGGTGTCCCAGAACACAGTGTTCTGTGGCACCAGGGTATAATATGTGCAAGCTGAAGGGTTGTAATGATAGAGATTCACTTGTCACAGTCAGCAGTGATATGTGCCAACTGTGCTACTTCTGAAAGCAGCGATTGTACTATGTGTAGAGGTGAACAGTTTGCGGGACACCCATTCTAAGCTACAACCACACCCCACCGATGAGGATACACTGTTGTTAGACAGCTTCAACCATTTGGGCAGGGTTGCTTTGTGGGCCTGCAGGAAGCTGGATGGATGTAACGACAGGTTGCTGCACATATTGGGAACAATGTAGTAGTGTGTCACTGCTGTCAGCAGTATTCTGTGGACCACTGTCACATGCACACATCAGGTTCTGGACATAGTACAGGTCACATATCCAGTAAGTAACCAGTACCCACTGTATTGTGCAGGTTATCATCCCCATATAACTGCCTTTTTCTTTTTGACTGGAAGTTAGAGTTCCTTTTCCGCATAACATGTAGAACCTGCTGTGTCACCAAGAACCGTCGTGAACTCTGTCTGCAGCAGGACTAAGATCACGTGCAACTCTGGCCAGACTAGCACTGACACCACACCATCACCAAGCAGGGCTACTCTGATGTCATGAAAGGGTCAATTGGAGGGTGCAATGGCACTCTGATATTGTCAGTGATGACAGTATGTTCTGTCTGTTGGGAGTGATGGATGTACAGGTACATTTGTACAGCATAGGCCTGGTGAACAGCATATTATAAAGTGTATCCACACACAAGTCACGACAGGCTTAATAGTGCAGGGGTCATCAGTTACAACTCACAGTCTCGTTTGGTGTTTCTGCAGGTAAAGTAACCAGTGCCCACTACATTAGCCAGGTTGTTATCCCCATACAACTATTTTTTTTTGACCGCAAGTTGGTTTTCTTTTTCAGCAAAAAGAATGCATGTCCGTATACAGCTGCTGTGATGCAACATGGTGTACAACTGCCCTGGCCAGCAGTATCATCAGATATGTTGCCAACTGAACACATAAGGGACATAACGAAGCAGGAAATTACCTGTTCCCTAGAGCCTGCAAGAACCATCACCACCAAATTGCAACAGAAGGTGCAAGATGCTTGGAACAGTATCACAGGATGCCATTTGCACACAAGAATACAGGCCTGCATTTCCGCAGAGAAGGGGCAGGTACACTGTGTGTTGATGCAACTACTTGAGCACTCTTTCCTGTGATGTACGTTTCATTTGGTCTGAATTTGTTATCATATACTCCTATAGTGATGAACTACATATCACCCTACTTGTCAATAAAATGGTCTTGTCCTTGAGTTTGTAGAATTGTTTTCTTGGTCATGTGTGAGGCAGGAAAAGGACTAGTACCAAAGTATATTTTATGCAAAATGGCATATGAATTCAGCAATTTCATAGATTGGTAAAGATGCTTCCTTTTGTTTCCATTTGTATGGCCTGCAATATAGTAATCAATAATATGTGCATATAGTATAGTTTGGCAATTGACTATATTAGCACATACTGTAAGTGCAATTAAGACCCCAGCAACAAACAAATTAGTGGTGGTCTAGTTAATAATATTAGTAGCACAAAAAAGATATAAGTGACTTCCATGCCATAATAATGCCTGATGATGCGCAGTAGTACCTCAAAATGTGTCCCTAATTAATGAATGTCACAAGATTAATATTCCTTCAACATTAAGACTGATTGTGGTATATACATATACCATTACTTGTATCATACACGGAAAACTGATCTGCCAATGTGGTGAACGAGAGGCCTTTTTCACTTCTAGTATATACCTGTAGAATTATTTTCTGAAACTAAGAGTAGTTATTTCAATATCATTCGTGACTCTGTGGTGGATGAAGCAGTATCTCATATTATTGAGATGATCAAATTTGAATGAATTTTTAGAAACAAAATTTAAAATTTCAGCTTTTTCTCAGTGTTTAGTTCTAACACCAGAATTATCCACAAAGGACTGGACTGCATGTTTCGGATCCGTTCATTGACTTTATACAGGACTATAACATTACAGAACTTTCTGATAGGTCCTTTGTCAGGATCCAAATTTGTAAATCATTGAAGACTTTGCACCGAGCCCGTTCTCTGAATGCACAAATTCTCATTAGTTTGGAACTAATCTGTTTTGTAGCATAAATCAACAATCTGATTCATATCAACTTTTAGCACGAGCTGAAATTTTGGGGAATCTCAAAAACTTTTTTTAAATTTGGTAATTTTAGTCTAATTTTGTCCCAGAACAATGCACTGACCACCGACACGAAACTTTCATTCGTATAATATAAGTCTAGGAATGAGGGCGGTAACAGGGTGCGCACCTTATTTTTCAATTTTTATGGCGCTTGTCCGGAGGTTGTAAGAAGAACGTGGTGGCTCACCTGCATGGCGCGGCGCGCGCAGAGGCGGGCCACGCGGGCGGCCTGACGGGTGCGAGGCGCAGCATCTCGTGGCCAGCCGCTGCGCTCCGCAGTTCGCTGCGGCACGTCGAGTCGCTCGAGAACGCCAGCAGCACGCTGCCCTCCGTCTCCTCCCGGAACAGCTGCACACCATCAAATATTACTCACAGGCAAAACAGGGTTGTGTTAGCGGAGGGGAGGTGATGGGAGACAGGCAGACGCGGATCCAGGGTTTGGTTTTGGAGGGGGATGGAAGGTGTGGAGGAGCAGGGGAAAGGGGAGAGGGGAAAGGGCGCAGGTGCGCATCCAGTAAGTGAGTGTGTGTGTGTGTGTGTGTGTGTGTGTGTGTGTGTGTGTGTTACAGAAGGAAGGGGAGAGGAGAGTAAGCATGGGTGTAGGTTTTGGTTTTGGTGGAGGGAGGGGAGGGGATGCAGTATCTGGTTTTACAGGAGTGATGGGAGCGCGCACACACACACACACACACACACACACACACACACACACACACACACACACACACACACTTACCGTCATACTTTTAGCCTCAAACAGATGGCTAAGATTTTAATAATAATAATAATAATAATAATAATAATAATAATAATAAACCGAAGAGCCAAAGAAATTGGTACACCTGCCTAACATCAAGTAGGGCCCCCGTGTGCACGCAGAAGTGCCGCAACACGACATGGCATGGGCTCGACTTATGTCTGAAGTAGTGCTGGAGGGAACTGACGCCATGAATTCTGCAGGGCTGTCCATAAATCCGTAAGAGTACGAGTGGCTGGAGATCTGTCTTGAACAGAACGTTGCAAGGCATCGCAGATATGCTCAGTAATGTTCATGTATGGAGAGTTTGGTGGTCAGAAGAGTGTTCACGGGGCCACTCTGTAGCAATTCTGGACGTGTGAGGTGTCGCATTGTCCTGCTGGAATTGTCAAAGTCCGTCGGAATGTACAATGGACATGAATGGATGCAGGTGATAAGACAGGATGCTTACGTACGTGTATTTAGACGAGGTATACTCTAAATTTTACGCAAGGGAAGTATTATAGCTAGAATTTGTGTTTTTAAGCTGCACAAGTGATGGCGTGCAAAATACCCGGACACTATTCATCCGGTATTTGAGAATGAGAGCTCTTAGCGACTTTCAACAGACTTTAAGCACGATTTTAAAACTTTTTCTCGCTTACGTGCCTAACATCAAGCATTTAACACAGTAGCTCATTTGTAAAGTAAACCAATGTTTGAAACTGTTTTATACATGGGTTTTCCATTCTTGGAAGACTCGGGTGTTTGTTGCTTGCCTTCTATATTGTTACTGGAACGTGCACTGAAGTGCAGGAGCCGTCAGAACAGGCTGAGCATGGACTGCCTCACGCCATCCCTTTCGAGGGATGGCTGTTATCAAAAATGGTTCAAATGGCTCTGAGCACTATGGGACTCAACTGCTGAGGTCATTGTCCCCTAGAACTTAGAACTAGTTAAACCTAACTAACCTAAGGACATCACAAACATCCATGCCCGAGGCAGGATTCGAACCTGCGACCGTAGCGGTCTTGCGGTACCAGACTGCAGCGCCTTTAACCGCACGGCCACTTCGGCCGGCTGGCTGTTATCGCTGCAACATCCGGTTTTCGGTTATATCGATTTTTTTTCCACGCCAGTTTAACCTGACAGTCAAAACCGCTCATTATAAGCAGTTACTGAAATAACTGATTTTCGGTTTTTGCTCCAATTATTTCCTGTAGCAAAGG
This sequence comes from Schistocerca piceifrons, assembly GCF_021461385.2. NCBI lineage: Eukaryota > Metazoa > Arthropoda > Insecta > Orthoptera > Acrididae > Schistocerca > Schistocerca piceifrons. The sequence goes on from NC_060149.1 coordinate 716,340,627, forward strand.
TAGAGATCGAACAAAGATTGGAAAAATTTTACACTCTGTTCCAAGATATGTACAATTAAAAAAAAAGAGGGATATAAAAGGAAACTTAGTCCATCCACCGTTCGCTGCTTTTCTCGCAAAGTGGTAAGAGGCTGAATACTACAAAAACCACTAGCATTCTCCTACTGATTGCAATTTTTTGAAACTCCGGTCAAAAATAATGTTGCAATCGCGGATTATACCGCTATCTGGGTATTACGAGTAGTCGATGCTGAGATTCGTTCCAGAACCACGGTCGTAATGAGGAGACATGTCTAGTACGTTGCTCGGTGTCAGACTACGGCAGCAATCCTAATATTTAATTGTAGTTACACCAAACTGATTCGAACAAGATGGAGGCAAGGTATCTATGGAGAGTTCTGAGAAAGCAAGTGTTGAAAGACAAGTTGAAGCAGACCATCCATCTCTTGCGAGGATGCCGTCACTCATCCGCCACTGTGGCATTAGGACATCTCCAGACCAGTAGCTGTAGGACACCGAAAATGCCAGCCATTTTTCTCTTTTGCAGGAAGTCCTTCGAATTCTGTTTGCGTAATTGTTCCAATTTCCCCTGTCTGTGCTTAGACAGTGCTCTCTTTCTAAACAATAAGAATGCTTTTATGATCAACGGTGTTTTCGCGAGCGTGCACAGACATGATGAGGACTTTTAGCGGTGAGAACGTTTACCGTTTCTGAGACGTATGTTGAAAGCAGGACGTCACGATTTCCAGGAAGGGAACACGTGGTGTCTCGTTAGGGCCATCAGGAAGAATGCATTCGGTGTTATTCGGTGCTATTTTCGTAAACAGGTCCTGTTAGGGCACGAATTTCCATGCAGGCAAGCTGAGACATCACGAAAGCTCCTACAAAAGCGACGGTAACTATTTCTGCAGCACTTTACGAATTCCGGGAAGGGACTGATAAGTAATGGACGCGCTGTTCAGTTACATCTGGACCGGCAGCTCTGTTTCATTGCGCCAGCAACAGTGCCTAGGTGAACACGTATTTCGACAGGTATTTCTCAGGTGTCATGTATCAAAGGGATGCCGCCGCCTCATCCTTGCGGGAGCCGAACTGACACCTGCACTTGGTTCGGCAGCTGACGGCGGCGTAGTCTCTTCCCGAGGGCCGCGGTGCATCCCGACTCCAGGGAGCTAGTGAGGTAGCGTCCTGTGAGCTCCAGTGGCCAGGGGACGCCGGGCGGTGCGTGCTTCGCGATCTAAAGATTTTTAACTGTGTGTAATTACGTGTAATGTGTGTTTCATGACGGTATTTCTTGCGCAATCGGAAAAAAAGAAATGCGATCGATGTAATTACTTCTCACAAGACATGCAACTTTCCAAACAGCAGAGAATGATGAGCAAGTGAAATACAACCCCCGCACACTAATATTTTTATAAAATTACAATATACCCTTGAATTTTCCTTCGTGAGATCCTTCCTCTCTACCGCAGAACCGCCAATTTCCAGATAGTGGTGGGGAGGGGAGAGACCGGGGATGGCGATCGATTTCCTGAAAATTTCTTTAAATAAGTAATTACATACACTGCCTTGAATCCCCTAAATTCTTTAAACAATATTCCATGAACTATATTGCACACACTGCCATAAATAACTAAACAATAAAAACTGGTAGAAACCGACCTCGGTGAAGATCAGTTTGGATTCCGTAGAAATGTTGGAACACGTGAGGCAATACTGACCTTAGCACTTATCTTAGAAGAAAGAGTAAGGAAAGGAAAACCTACGTTTCTAGCATTTGTAGACTTAGAGAAAGCTTTAGACAATGTCGACTGGAACACTCTTTCAGATTCTGAAGGTGGCAGGGGTAAAATACAGGGAGCGAAAGGCTATTTACAATTTGTACAGAAAACAGATGCTAGTTATAAGAGTCGAGGGGCATGAAAGGGAAGCAGTGGTTGGGAAGGGAGAGAGGCAGGGTTGTAGCCTCTCCCCGATGCTGTTCAATCTGTATATTGAACAAGCAGTAAAGGAAACAAAAGAAAAAATCGGAGTAGGTGTTAAAATCCAAGCAGAAGAAATAAAAACATTGAGGTTCGCCGATGACATTGTAATTCTGTCAGAGACAGCAAAGGCCTTTGAAGAGCAGTTGAACGGAATGGACAGTGTCTTGAAGGGAGGATATAACATCAACAAAAGCAAAACGAGGGTAATGGAATGTAGTCGAATTAAATTGGGTGATGCTGAGGGAATTAGATTAGGAAATGAGACGCTTAAAGTAGTAAAGGAGTTTTGCTATTTGGGGAGCAAAATAACTTACGATGGTCGAAGTAGAGGGGATATAAAATGTAGACTGGCAATGGCAAGGAAAGCGTTTCTGAAGAAGAGAAATTTGTTAACATCGAGTATAGATTTAAGTGTCAGGAAGTCGTTTCTGAAAGTATTTGTATGGAGTGTAGCCATGTATGGAAGTGAAACGTGGACAATGAAAGACAAGAAGAGTAGAAGCTTTCGAAATGTGGTGCTACAGAAGAATGCTGAAGATTAGATGGGTAAATCACATAACTAATGAGGAGTTATTGAATAGAATTGGGGAGAAGAGAAATTTGTGGCATAACTTCACTAGCAGAAGGGATCGGTTGGTAGGACATTCTGAGGCATCAAGGGATCACCAATTTAGTATTGGAGGGCAGCGTGGAGGGTAAAAATCGTAGAGAGAGACCAAGAGGTGAATACACTAAACATATTCAGAAGGATGTAGGTTGCAGTAGGTACTGGGAGATGAAGCTTGCACAGGATAGAGTAGCATGGAGAGCTGCATCAAACCAGTCTCTGGACTGAAGACAACAGCAACAACAATTCTATACATTGTATAAATTGTTTAAGCAATATTCCATACACTATAATCTAATTCCCTCCAAATGACCGATCAGTTACGCCTTTTTCCCGCCAATTTCCGAGAGGGAGGGTGGGAGAGGAGGGGATTTACCAAGAGGTTGAAGTGAAATGTGTGTGATATCTTATGGGACATAACTGCAAGGTCATCAGTCCCTAAGCTTACACACTACTTAACCTAAATTATCCCGAGGACAAACACACACACACACTCGAACCTCCGCCAGGACCAGCCGCACAGTCCATGACTGCAGTGCCTTAGACCGCTCGGCTAATCTCGCGCAGCTTACCAGGAGGTGAGAGGTTAATTAATTGATCAATTTAATTATGTAATCAATCAAACATGATAGTGAGAGGGGCTATTCTAATAACACAGACCTGAAAGTGTACCTGTATCAGTGAGGGGAGAGGTTTCCCGTAGGGTGGGGTGGGGTGGTGTGGGGGCGGAGGAGCAATAGATTTAGTGCCTGTCAATCGGGAGGAAGCATCCTTTAAGCAGAACAATAAGTTAAGTACCTGTCTGTCAAAGTAGGAGAACAGGTTTGTCCTGAGTGCATACTTGCCCCTAATGTTCGCCACACTAACAAAACGTGCTGAAACTGTTTGCCCTACTACTTCCAAAACCTCGAAGTATTTTTAAAAATTATTACGTCTTTCCTAGATCTTATTCTGCACAATTACCTTCAAAGAAGTCCCCTTCAGTTTCATTTTCGTATTGGGAAAGAGGAAGAAGTCACTCCGAGCTAAGTCTTGTGAACAAGGTGGGTGCAGAACAACTGTCATCTTTCTAGTTGAAAAATTCCAGAGTAATGTAGGTTGTATGTGGTAGTGCATTTTCACGGTGGAGCATGAGAGGCGATCGAAAAGTTTCTATCCCGAGACAGTTACCGTAATGTCTCGCACAAACACCACTACCTACTTTTATAGTGACCCTTTGGGCGTATGCAAGTCAAATTTCGCTGCTCCGGCTTCGTTAGCTTTGCCTCTAGGTTGCGTTTTATACCGTAGTGTAAGCATAATGGTGACTACCGAAAGAATCAAGAACCTTGCTGTGATTGAATATCTTCATTTGAAGGGAATGCTGTCCAAGGAAATTGCGGGTGACATGCGAAATACACTTTAGGACATTGCTCCATCTTATGCAACAGCAGAAAACAGTGTCCGACTTCAAAGTGGAAGAACGAGTGTGGAAGATGCACCAAGGAGCGGATGATGAAACAATGACTGCAATTCACGATACGATTTTGCAGGATGGCCGGACAACGTTGCAGCACATTGAAACCACATATGGAATCTCCCATGGGCGTGCCCATGACATCGTTGTGGGTATTTTGGGAATGCGGAAAGTTTCATCTCGGTGGGTCCCGAAAGACTTGAATGCAGATCAGGGATGGGAGCGTGTGCATTGCTGTGAAGAAATCGTCCGATAATTTGAAACGGATGAAGACGGCTTCCTTGCAAGGTATGTGATAATGGACGAAACGTGGGTTCGCCACTTTGATCCTAAGACACATCTATCATCCCAACCCCAAAAAATTTCCAGGTGCAAAAAATCAGCCGGCATCAGTCATCTGGGATGCAGAGGGGGTAAATATGGTGGATTACTTGCAAAAGAGCATAACTATCAATGCATCATACTATTGCACCCTCCTGCGCCGTTTGAAAGGAGAGAAAGGAAAAAAGGCGGGGAAAATTGGCACGCGAAGTTCTTTTGCATCAGGACAACGCACTGGCGCGCAAAGTCCACGCAGCACTGGAAATTCTGCGTGACTGCGGGTTCGAATTGTTACGTCATCCGCCATATTCTCCAGATTTGCTCTATCAGACTTTTTCTTTTCCCAAACCTAAAAAATGGCTCTGAGCACTATGGGACTTAACTTCTGAGGTCATCAGTCCCCTAGAACTTTGAACTACTTAAACCTAACTAGCCTAAGGACATCACACACATCCATGCCCGAGGCAGGATTCGAACCTGCGACCGTAGCGGTCGCGCGGGTCCAGACTGAAGCGCCTAGAACCGCTCGGCCACAACGACCGGCAAACCTAAAAAAAGACATCAATGGACGAACATTTGACAATGCTGCTGCAGTGATTGATGCTGTGAACGCTTGGTTGGACTCGAAATATAAGACCTTTTATTCCAATAGTATGCGGAAGTTATCTGAGCGTGCCCGCAAGTGTATTAGTGCATACGGGTACATACCGAAAAATAAATTGGTATTATGAAATTTCTGGCATTCTTTATCTGTTAGGCTACAAACTTTTCGATCCCCCTCATACATAATTGTTCGTAAGCCACTTCTGTTAAGTTTTCTTATGTCCTCCCTCAAACGTTTTAAAACATCGCGACAGAACATTAGCTGGGAGGGACAAAGTACTTATTTATTTATTTATTTATTTATTTTCACTGTTATTCTTTACTTGTTAAGCTTTTGTTTGGCGAGATTAAGGACTCTCCCATTACGATAATCGCTGCTTTGTCTCAGGGTCATATTCAAATACTTAACTTTCGTTACCAGTTATGATCTTCGAAAGAAAGTTTCGCACGTCTTTAAAAATGTTCAAATGTGTGTGAAATCTTATGGGACTTAACTGCTAAGGTCATCAGTCCCTAAGCTTACACACTACTTAACCTAAATTATCCTAAGGACAAACACACACACCCATGCCCGAGGGAGGACTCGAACCTCCGCCGGGATCAGCCGCACAGTCCATGATTGCAGCGCCTAGACCGCTCGGCTAATCCTGCGCGGCCCGCACGTCTTTAAGCAGTTGTTTAAGTAAGCTCCCTGCAGACTTCCACGCGATTTTACTTCTGATCGTCTTTAAGCACTCGTGGCACCAACTTCGCTGCTAACTTTTTTCACGTTCAATTCTTCTGACAGAACACCTTTACATGTACCATAATTTATTCGCAAGATGTAGCCGCGCGGTCTAGGGTGTCTTGTCACAGCGCGCGCGCGCGCGCATTTGTGTGTGTGTGTGTGTGTGTGTGTGTGTGTGTGTGTGTGTGTGTGTGTGTGTGTGTGTGTGTCAGTGAGTGTGTGTGTGTGTCAGTGAGTGTGTGTGTGTGTCAGTGAGTGTGTGTGTGTGTGTGTGTGTGTGTGTGTGTGTGTGTGTGTGTCGTCCTTAGCGTAAGTTAGTTTAAGTTAGATTAAGTAGTATGTAAGCTTAGGGACCGATGACCTCAGCAGTTTGGTCCCATAAGACCTTACCACAAATTTCAAATTTTATTCGGAAGATATTACTACTGATGTCTCGGATGGTCTGTCTACGATCCCGCAGAATCAGATCCCTCGCTTTCTGAACATTTTCTGTTGCGATGCGAGTTGATGGGAATGGTATTCATCATCAGAACTGATAGATCATTTCAAAAACGGGCGAATATCAACAAAGTCTTGTCTTGCGTAAGGTGTTTTCTCCAAATTTCTGTTATGGCATTTGGTTTCTGCAAAGGTTTTGGCAAGTTTTATTCGAAACTTGACACAGACACGGTGCTCTTACAGGTAGGCGATTGCAAAACTGCAGACTCGCGTAAGCATGACACTGACTACGGACACCAATTAACTCAGTTCTTAGTCACTCGCCACACTGAGTCAAGAAGGATGTATGAGGAGAGAGTGCAAATTCAGTATAGCCTTAACCTTTTTCGAGCAAAAATCAAATCACGGGAATTCTGAATCCTACCTCTTATTTATGTCCGAGTCCCAATGTTGAGGTAACTGCAGTGATGGTACTTACGGCGCAGCGGTAGCGCGGCTGGTGGTCGGCAGCGGACGCGTGCAGCAGCGACAGGTAGCGTTGGTTGGCCGGGCCCTCCCAGTGCCCCAGGCAGTCGTACGTCACGTCTGCAACATCGCACAATCCGCCTCACACTGAGCATTCTGCAAGTATGACGGCTGAGCTAGGCTCAGTGCTGATAATAAGGTGGTGGTGGTGGTGGTGGTGGTGGTGGTGGTGGTTATTAGTCACAGTGAACGTGGTGAGAAAGAAGAAGGAAAGCTGACGAGGAAAAGAGAGGGGAAAGGAGGAGAAAAACATGTGAAAGGGAGGAGGACGAAAACAAGAGAAAGGAGGAGGACGAGGAAAATACGATATGATCATGAAGGTAACAGAATGATAATACACATGCACTTTAACATATTAAATTCCATTAGCCAATCCTTTGCAAGAAAAACTGATCTTCTACAGCGTAGCCAATGTCAGCACACCAGACAAAGAAAATAAATAAATAAGTGACACCCTGAAGACATTATACTAATACTGTTTACCACCCCCACTGGCTCTGAGCACTATGGGACTTAACATCTATGGTCATCAGTCCCCTAGAACTTAGAACTACTTAAACCTAACTAACCTAAGGACATCACACAACACCCAGTGATCACGAGGCAGAGAAAATCCCTGACCCTGCCGGGAATCGAACCCGCCACCCCCACTAACCGTGATTAGAGTTGACTGATTTCAGGGATGCTGACCGATCAGTTTCATCCCCTATTCCATGTAATCCCCGACAGTTTTCACGAAGTCAAGGTCGGGTGATTTAGCGACCCCCCCCCCCCCCCCGCTGGTCCTGGGGTTAGAATAGGCCCGAGGTCTTCATGCCTGTCTTAAGAGGCGACTAAAAGGAGTCTCTCACGTTTCGGCCTTTATGTTATAGTCCCCTGGAGGGTTTGACCTCCATTTTTCAAAATTTTCCCGAAAAGCGAGCCAACTGGGGAAGGGCGCCTTACATGGTGCCTAGTGTCCATCATGCGCTGAGACCTCTCGCATCCTTCGTCGAAGTGGCTCTGCACCTCCGCTCATTCTCCAGCTGTTGGGCGAGGCCACCCTCCTGGGTGCGTTTTCCTCCATCCTCTGTGCAGTATCGCTTTCTGCGCTGTCGACGATAACGGACTTCTTAGCTCGTTTGTATCTGATATCCAGCACGGTAGCCAGTCCGTTGTGTTGGGGCCGCCATGTACCCTGTTGGTTGTAGCCCCCTCACCACACAAGGCCACAAGCTAAAACCGGACACAAGCTAAAACCGGACACAAGCTAAAACCGGACACAAGCTAAAACCGGACACAAGCTAAAACCGGACACAAGCTAAAACCGGACACAAGCTAAAACCGGACACAAGCTAAAACCGGACACAAGCTAAAACCGGACACAAGCTAAAACCGGACACAAGCTAAAACCGGACACAAGCTAAAACCGGACACAAGCTAAAACCGGACACAAGCTAAAACCGGACACAAGCTAAAACCGGACACAAGCTAAAACCGGACACAAGCTAAAACCGGACACAAGCTAAAACCGGACACAAGCTAAAACCGGACACAAGCTAAAACCGGACACAAGCTAAAACCGGACACAAGCTAAAACCGGACACAAGCTAAAACCGGACACAAGCTAAAACCGGACACAAGCTAAAACCGGACACAAGCTAAAACCGGACACAAGCTAAAACCGGACACAAGCTAAAACCGGACACAAGCTAAAACCGGACACAAGCTAAAACCGGACACAAGCTAAAACCGGACACAAGCTAAAACCGGACACAAGCTAAAACCGGACACAAGCTAAAACCGGACACAAGCTAAAACCGGACACAAGCTAAAACCGGACACAAGCTAAAACCGGACACAAGCTAAAACCGGACACAAGCTAAAACCGGACACAAGCTAAAACCGGACACAAGCTAAAACCGGACACAAGCTAAAACCGGACACAAGCTAAAACCGGACACAAGCTAAAACCGGACACAAGCTAAAACCGGACACAAGCTAAAACCGGACACAAGCTAAAACCGGACACAAGCTAAAACCGGACACAAGCTAAAACCGGACACAAGCTAAAACCGGACACAAGCTAAAACCGGACACAAGCTAAAACCGGACACAAGCTAAAACCGGACACAAGCTAAAACCGGACACAAGCTAAAACCGGACACAAGCTAAAACCGGACACAAGCTAAAACCGGACACAAGCTAAAACCGGACACAAGCTAAAACCGGACACAAGCTAAAACCGGACACAAGCTAAAACCGGACACAAGCTAAAACCGGACACAAGCTAAAACCGGACACAAGCTAAAACCGGACACAAGCTAAAACCGGACACAAGCTAAAACCGGACACAAGCTAAAACCGGACACAAGCTAAAACCGGACACAAGCTAAAACCGGACACAAGCTAAAACCGGACACAAGCTAAAACCGGACACAAGCTAAAACCGGACACAAGCTAAAACCGGACACAAGCTAAAACCGGACACAAGCTAAAACCGGACACAAGCTAAAACCGGACACAAGCTAAAACCGGACACAAGCTAAAACCGGACACAAGCTAAAACCGGACACAAGCTAAAACCGGACACAAGCTAAAACCGGACACAAGCTAAAACCGGACACAAGCTAAAACCGGACACAAGCTAAAACCGGACACAAGCTAAAACCGGACACAAGCTAAAACCGGACACAAGCTAAAACCGGACACAAGCTAAAACCGGACACAAGCTAAAACCGGACACAAGCTAAAACCGGACACAAGCTAAAACCGGACACAAGCTAAAACCGGACACAAGCTAAAACCGGACACAAGCTAAAACCGGACACAAGCTAAAACCGGACACAAGCTAAAACCGGACACAAGCTAAAACCGGACACAAGCTAAAACCGGACACAAGCTAAAACCGGACACAAGCTAAAACCGGACACAAGCTAAAACCGGACACAAGCTAAAACCGGACACAAGCTAAAACCGGACACAAGCTAAAACCGGACACAAGCTAAAACCGGACACAAGCTAAAACCGGACACAAGCTAAAACCGGACACAAGCTAAAACCGGACACAAGCTAAAACCGGACACAAGCTAAAACCGGACACAAGCTAAAACCGGACACAAGCTAAAACCGGACACAAGCTAAAACCGGACACAAGCTAAAACCGGACACAAGCTAAAACCGGACACAAGCTAAAACCGGACACAAGCTAAAACCGGACACAAGCTAAAACCGGACACAAGCTAAAACCGGACACAAGCTAAAACCGGACACAAGCTAAAACCGGACACAAGCTAAAACCGGACACAAGCTAAAACCGGACACAAGCTAAAACCGGACACAAGCTAAAACCGGACACAAGCTAAAACCGGACACAAGCTAAAACCGGACACAAGCTAAAACCGGACACAAGCTAAAACCGGACACAAGCTAAAACCGGACACAAGCTAAAACCGGACACAAGCTAAAACCGGACACAAGCTAAAACCGGACACAAGCTAAAACCGGACACAAGCTAAAACCGGACACAAGCTAAAACCGGACACAAGCTAAAACCGGACACAAGCTAAAACCGGACACAAGCTAAAACCGGACACAAGCTAAAACCGGACACAAGCTAAAACCGGACACAAGCTAAAACCGGACACAAGCTAAAACCGGACACAAGCTAAAACCGGACACAAGCTAAAACCGGACACAAGCTAAAACCGGACACAAGCTAAAACCGGACACAAGCTAAAACCGGACACAAGCTAAAACCGGACACAAGCTAAAACCGGACACAAGCTAAAACCGGACACAAGCTAAAACCGGACACAAGCTAAAACCGGACACAAGCTAAAACCGGACACAAGCTAAAACCGGACACAAGCTAAAACCGGACACAAGCTAAAACCGGACACAAGCTAAAACCGGACACAAGCTAAAACCGGACACAAGCTAAAACCGGACACAAGCTAAAACCGGACACAAGCTAAAACCGGACACAAGCTAAAACCGGACACAAGCTAAAACCGGACACAAGCTAAAACCGGACACAAGCTAAAACCGGACACAAGCTAAAACCGGACACAAGCTAAAACCGGACACAAGCTAAAACCGGACACAAGCTAAAACCGGACACAAGCTAAAACCGGACACAAGCTAAAACCGGACACAAGCTAAAACCGGACACAAGCTAAAACCGGACACAAGCTAAAACCGGACACAAGCTAAAACCGGACACAAGCTAAAACCGGACACAAGCTAAAACCGGACACAAGCTAAAACCGGACTTAGTGTGAGTTAATATGGGTAGAGGTCAATGTTGGCAACCGGAATATAATACACTCCTGGAAATTGAAATAAGAACACCGTGAATTCATTGTCCCAGGAAGGGGAAACTTTATTGACACATTCCTGGGGTCAGATACATCACATGATCACACTGACAGAACCACAGGCACATAGACACAGGCAACAGAGCATGCACAATGTCGGCACTAGTACAGTGTATCTCCACCTTTCGCAGCAATGCAGGCTGCTATTCTCCCATGGAGACGATCGTAGAGATGCTGGATGTAGTCCTGTGGAACGGCTTGCCATGCCATTTCCACCTGGCGCCTCAGTAGGACCAGCGTTCGTGCTGGACGTGCAGGCCACGTGAGACGACGCTTCATCCAGTCCCAAACATGCTCAATGGGGGCAGATCCGGAGATCTTGCTGGCCAGGGTAGTTGAATTACACCTTCTAGAGCACGTTGAGTGGCACGGGATACATGCGGACGTGCATTGTCCTGTTGGAACAGCAAGTTCCCTTGCCGGTCTAGGAATGGTAGAACGATGGGTTCGATGACGGTTTGGATGTACCGTGCACTATTCAGTGTCCCCTCGACGATCACCAGTGGTGTACGGCCAGTGTAGGAGATCGCTCCCCACACCATGATGCCGGGTGTTGGCCCTGTGTGCCTCGGTCGTATGCAGTCCTGATTGTGGAGCTCACCTGCACGGCGCCAAACACGCATACGACCATCATTGGCACCAAGGCAGAAGCGACTCATCGCTGAAGACGACACGTCTCCATTCGTCCCTCCATTCGCGCCTGTCGCGACACCACTGGAGGCGGGCTGCACGATGTTGGGGCGTGAGCGGAAGACGGCCTAACGGTGTGCGGGACCGTAGCCCAGCTTCATGGAGACGGTTGCGAACGGTCCTCGCCGATACCCCAGGAGCAACAGTGTCCCTAATTTGCTGGGAAGTGGCGGTGCGGTCCCCTACGGCACTGCGTAGGATCCTACGGTCTTGGCATGCATCCGTGCGTCGCTGCGGTCCGGTCCCAGGTCGACGGGCACGTGCACCTTCCGCCGACCACTGGCGACAACATCTATGTACTGTGGAGACCTCACGCCCCACGTGTTGAGCAATTCGGCGGTACGTCCACCCGGCCTCCCGCATGCCCACTATACGCCCTCGCTCAAAGTCCGTCAACTGCACATACGGTTCACGTCCACGCTGTCGCGGCATGCTACCAGTGTTAAAGACTGCGATGGAGCTCCGTATGCCACGGCAAACTGTCTGACACTGACGGCGGCGGTGCACAAATGCTGCGCAGCTAGCGCCATTCGACGGCCAACACCGCGGTTCCTGGTGTGTCCGCTGAACTGCGAAACAAAGTCAACACTCTTAATCTTGCGTGCAAGATGTATGGGACAGGCGAAATACAACTCAGACTTCAAGATGAATGTAGTAATTTTAGTCGCAAAGAAAGCAGGTGCTGACAGGTGTGAATATGATCGAACTATCAGTTTAGTAATTCATGGTTACAAAATACTAACACGAATTCTTTACAGAAGAACGAAAAAACTGGTAGAAGTCAACCTCAGGGAAGATTAGTTTGGATTCCGGAGAAATGTGGACACACGAGAGGCAATACTGACCCTACAACTTAAGATAGATAGAGGGAAGGCAAACCTACGTTTATAGCATTTGTAGATTAAGAGAAAGCTTTTGACTACATTGACTTTAATACTTTCTTTGAAATCCTTAAAGTAGAGTGGTAATATACAGGGAACGAAAGGCAATTTACAAATTTTACAGAAACCAGACAACAACATTATGAGTGGAGGGAGCTTCAGGGGTTGAGAAAGTGAGATGGGGTTGTAGCCTATATTCGTTGTTATTGTCTTTACACTGAGCAAGCAGTAAAGGAAACCAAAGAAAAATTTGGAGTAGGAATTGAAGTTTAGGAAGAAAAAAATAAAACTACGAGGTTTCGCCGATGACACTAATTCTGTCACAGGCAGCAAAGGACTTGGAAGAGCAGTTGAACCAAATGGATACTGTCTTGAAAGGATGATACATGGTCAACGAAAGCAAAATAAGGATAATGGAATGCAGCCGAATTAATTCGGGTTCTGCTGAAGGAATTGGACTATGAAACGAGACACGTACAATACCTAGTGGATGAGTTTTGCTATTTGGGCAGCAAAATAACTGACAGCCTAAGTAGAGAGGATATAAAATGGCAAGAAACGCGTTTCTGCAGGAAAGAAATTTGTTGACATCGACAATGGATTTAAGTGTTAGGAAGTCTTTTCGGAAAGTATTTGAATGGGGTTTAGCCATGTACGGAAGTGAAACATGGAAGATCAACAGTTCAGACTAGAAGAGAAAAAGAGCTTTTGAAATGTGATGCTACATAAGAATGCCGCAGGATAGATCACTTAACTAATGAGGAGATACTGAATAGAATTGGGGAGAAGGGAAATTTGCGGTACAACCTGCCTAGAAGAACAGATCGGAAGATAGGACACATTCTGAGACTCAAGGGATCGTCAGTTTAGTACTGGAGGAAACCAGTGAGTGAGTGAGTGAGTGAGTGAGTGAGTGAGTGAGTGAGTGAGTGAGTGAGTGAGTGAGTGAGTGAGTGAGTGAGTGAGTGAGTGAGTGAGTGAGTGAGTGAGTGAGTGAGTGAGTGAGTGAGTGAGTGAGTGAGTGAGTGAGTGAGTGAGTGAGTGAGTGAGTGAGTGAGTGAGTGAGTGAGTGAGTGAGTGAGTGAGTGAGTGAGTGAGTGAGTGAGTGAGTGAGTGAGTGAGTGAGTGAGTGAGTGAGTGAGTGAGTGAGTGAGTGAGTGAGTGAGTGAGTGAGTGAGTGAGTGAGTGAGTGAGTGAGTGAGTGAGTGAGTGAGTGAGTGAGTGAGTGAGTGAGTGAGTGAGTGAGTGAGTGAGTGAGTGAGTGAGTGAGTGAGTGAGTGAGTGAGTGTGTTGTTGCAATAAATAGTTATTCGCAGATGAAGATACTTGCACAGGGTAGCATGGGTAGGTGCATCAAGCTAGTCCTCAGACTGATAAAAAACAACAACTATTAGTTTCAAAATAAATCAAGAGAGTGCAGCTACTTACTGTAGTCGGCGAAGGAGCACCTGCGGAAGCGCAGGCTGAGGCTGGCGCCTGACGGGCAGTTGTCGAGCTCCGACACAGGCACCGGGCACTCGCCGCCCACGCCGCTGTACGTGAACGTGAAGCGCCCGTTGATCGGGCAGTACTCCGGCCGGATCGGCTCGCCGCCAGAGTCGTGCGACTCTGCAACAACCACAGTGTCCTCAAAAGGCTCCCAGTAGCGAGAAACACTAATTCGTCAATGAGCTGAATACATTTAAGTACTGAACACGCTCACAGCTGCAATTGTAATTTCGAATACTGCTCATCTTCAGGCACTAGTCTAAAATACAGGGTGTATCAGAAAGAATTATCCGCTTTGACACGTATTTCTGAAACTAATAAACGTATACGATCAATTTTGTTTTTTGATGAACAGGAAACTCAAAAAGTTTTTTCATACCTTTTCACACACCCTTGAGATGCACAGCATTATGTCAACCCGGTACTCAGATTGTTCTCACACAGCAGCGAGCTTGTCTTGAGTTGCAACTTCCACAGCTGCTGTTACGCGATGACTCACTTTTTTCATTGTTGTTTGTAACGGACGCACGTAAACAGTCTTTTATAAATCCCCACAAGAAATAATTACATACAGTCAGCTCCGGTCACCTTGGAGGCCAGTAATGTAAGGCTGAACCTTGGTCCAGTGCGACCTATCCACTGTTCAGTTAGACTTTGATTTAAAAATTCCCACACTTCCAGATGCCAGTGTGGCGGTGCCCCATCCTGTTGGTAAATGAAGTCGTTCGCATCAGTCTCCAATTGTGGGAAAAAAAAGTTCTCAAGCATATCGAGATATGTGCTTCCTGTAACAGTGTTCTTGGCAAAGAAAAATGGACCAACACCTTTTCCCGTGAAACTGCACAAAACACATTAAATTTGAAGAGTCCCTCCCATGCTGTACAACTACTTGTGGCTGTTCCGTACCCCATATTCTCATATTATGACGTTTCACCTTTCCTTTTCAATGGAATGTTGCCACGTCACTAAACACTAAGCGTGGAAGAAAACTGATCCTCCATTTCGCCAAGAACGAAATTACAGAATCGACACATTGTTGTTTGTCACCTTCACGAGGAGCTTGCAGTAGCTGAATTTTGTGTAGTTACATGTGTAAACGTCGACGCAACAAATTCAAGACGTACATCGGGGGCATGTTGAGCTGTCGAGCTGCACGGCGAACGGATTTCTGCTGACACTCTGTGAAACTATGGCGTTCGACGTCTGTGTCAGACACTCGGGGACGGCCCGGCGATTTGCCTCTGCACAAACATGTTTCTCTGAATTGTTCATGCCATCATCTAATTGTCTGTGCCGTAGGAGGATCCACACCCTACCTAGTACGAAAGTCACGCTGAACAGTTATTACTGAGCCGCACTGCGCTAAACATAGAACACAGAACACTTTCTGTTGTCTCGACACAATCTTTATTAGAACTGAAGCGGGCGCACAATGCTGCTACCTAGCGGGAACCATGTAAAACTCGAGAGTTTGCTCTTCCCAATAGTATGTTGTTCATGCACTTATCTCAAACAACATACTAGTTATGACTCTTAAATCGCATGATTCTTTTTGATACACCCTATACAACTTTCCATTCATTTTCCTTTTATTTCGGAATTAGGCAACACTGACTGTGCAGACAGCAACAATTATAACAGTAAAGAGAGAACATAAAACTGAGGTAAAAGGAAATGACCCAGTAACCTTACCTTTGGGGATAATCAACATACAGCAATGACGTAGCCAAAGTTGGGATCCGCAAGGTCTTTACGCCCCCCACCCCCCACACCCAAAGAAAAAAATCATATAAATGAAATTATACACGACGTAGTTCCTGTGTACTGAATTTGAAAGATTTTTGATTTTCAGTCTTACTACGAAAAAGGGATATGCACTATCGATAGAAAACAAAATCATCGAAAGATTTAAACTGTTGATACATCGATAGCGCTATCGCTCACCTGTACTTCAGGTGTATATTGTTGGTCTTACTTGATCTCAGTTGTTCTGTTAATCAGTACAGTTCTTACTTGCAGCTGAATTTAATGTAAGTGCTGCCATTTGTTATTTTTTTGCTGTGTTCTATTGTGATAATTTCTAATTATGGATAAATCTGCAATAAGAACGAAGAGGAAAACCTATTTTCATTCGTCCGTTAGTGTTATCGTAAGTTTTTATGTACGCACTACTGTAATAGCCTAATTACTTATCTATAGCTGTTCTTTCAGTATCTCGCAAGGCAGTGGAGCGGTAAACATAATTAAAAATGACAGAAAATTAAAATCAGTCCGTAGAAAAACATTTGGATTTGCCTGTGTCGCCTGAAAACCGCATAGAACAAAAGTATCGCCCAAATACCGATGGTTGCATTTCTTTAAAAAATTTGCTCGAAATTCCGCCATCAAAAGAAATGTTCTTTCCCGCTCAGTTTTATAGATTAGGTACTATTTGTATGATAGCCTTCCTAAAACAAATTATGCACAATGTAGATCCGGGGCGGACTTGACAACACCCCGACTACTGAACTGATGCTCAGGGCTCTGTCCATTTTTTTTATTAGACTTCTTTGTTAATTCATATGGTTAAGTGGAACATCGCAATATCATTTGCGAGCGTTCTATCTAATGGATACACAAAATGTCACGTTAAAAAACGAAAAACAAATTGAAGTTTCCCCGTTGCCATAGGTAGTCCCATGAAGCACGCTATGAACAGTATTTGTTTAGCTACACATCGAAACAGTGCAATCGCAAATACTTGCTAATACAACAGAGCACTTGCGCCCTACGTCTCCGTGAAGTTTGGCCGCGTTAACCGCGCGGTTGGCTACGCATCCGCTCATCCCTACTTCATTTGACCTTTCCACACCGGGCGATTCTCTGAGGCCTTGGTGCAACGTCAGAGTAGGGGTAAGCAGCTGCTACCTCGCCAGTTTGCTCCAGGTTTGATTTTGTTGCAGCAGAGACAGGGGTTGCCCCAGTTGAGAGGTTGCCGCGGTAGGCATTTTCGTCGGTGTTAATTTCTTCTCACCAATTACGCGAACAAGTTGAGCGAGCAATGCTGTTATACGAGACCACGTTGCTGCGTTATAACGTGCTGTTTATTTTGCGTTCTTCTGATTTCTAGAGGTTTTTACCTCGCTGAAAGTATCTCTACTTGTTATTTTCGTCATATTTTCATAGCTTACTGTTAGCGTTCTTACTGAGCTTCGGTGTCTTATATTTTCATTTCTTTTAATTCGATTTTTCTGGTTCATAAAGACGCCTTTTCTCACAAGACGGGAAACATGCATTCGTGATGCATCGTGACATGATAATAGCACTAGGAAATAGATCTCTTCTATATTGCTTTTAATGCTAGACTTAACAAAAATTTAAAAATGTGTATTGTTTACGACAGAATTATAATGTAAGACACGGATGCCTAGGAAATAGAAGACACTAACTAGCACGAGGGGTTGGGGAAGGGGGAGGTCGTGTCTTGCATTAACCAAAAAGTTAAAGATATCCAGTTTATTCCTCCTACAAATTCTGAAGAAGTGCTGCTAGCAGGATATTAAATATCGTTCAGCAGTCTTTAAGACTGGAAAACAAAAACTGAACTGAAAGACAAGACCCTTTTCAGGGCTATATGATACTTTTCCTTCTAAGATGAGGCCTTAAGCAAGCTGAAGTTCTCTACGAAATTTCTGCATAGGAATTGTGGAGTATAGTAGCCTGTGAATATGCAGAACGAAATAACGTTTCTCACAGACCTTGTAAAAGAGAATACTTAGCAGGGAAAGACAGGTTACTGCATTTCGAGCCCGAGGTGACCCAGGTCAACAGCACTATTGGATTTAGTTCAGAAGATATTTAAAATACATTGTCAATCTGCAGGAAGTTTTCAAAATGTGGCTTCACACTAAACCACATATACAACACAGACGAAATTAGAGTCACAAATGAACAAGAGCAGGGCTCAATACTCGTCGCAACAAGAAAACACTGCCCACAATGCACTATCTAGAAGGAACCCTAATTTGTTATACAGCTAAAGTATTTCACTGTTGATCAAAATTAAGTGAACAAAGCCTTGCACTGCTGATTTTGGAGAATTACATCTATACGACTCTGGAATCAGATGAATTATGCGATCTGCATATTGTGTGTTTTTCCAAATGTAAATTATTTTTCTTACCAAAAAAGTAGTTTTCCTTAATAATGCTATAATTTATACTACATTTCAATATATCTTTGTTAAAAATTCTTATCCCATTTTACTATTATAAATATTCGGCGGACTCTCCTGCCACCACTACCCCATGCCATTTTGGAAATGCTGGTACATGTACAATGCGAACTTTTTAGATTATGAGGGGGTTCCAAAAAAAAAAAAGAATTTTTTAAAAGTTATTTTCAAATTATTTACAAAAAACCGTATCCCCTCAAAATACTCTCCATTACACCTAATGTTTTCGTTCCACCCGTGTTTCCAAGGTTTTTTGTAGCCATCTTCAGAAATGGCTGACAGTTCCTCCCTCGTTTTTTTCTTGACTTCAATGTTTTCAAATCGGTGCTCTCATACCCCATTTTCATGCGTGGAAATAAGAAAAAGTCGCACGGGCCAGGCCAGGAGAGCAAGGTGCGTG
This sequence comes from Schistocerca piceifrons, assembly GCF_021461385.2. Lineage (NCBI taxonomy): Eukaryota > Metazoa > Arthropoda > Insecta > Orthoptera > Acrididae > Schistocerca > Schistocerca piceifrons. Next base: position 716,359,319 of record NC_060149.1, read on the forward strand.
GGGTAGTGGAAACATGCCTTTCCAGCCAGACACTGTAACAGAGATGGCTGTATGTGCAGGTGCATTGTCGAGGTGGAAGAACCAGTCTCCTGTCTGCCACAAATCAGGTCTTTTGTGACCAACACCAATCTATGACAGCTACTCAATTGGCTGTCGACAGTGCAAGCACAAGCTCCAGATATTTTCCAATAGTTTCGTCGATTCGGCCAGCTGATGGACGTCCAGGACGAGGTTTGTCAATCGACATGTCGCCATTTTTAAATCAAACAAAGCACTCCCACACGAATTTTTCCCATAGCGCCATCTTGGTAAGCTCTTTTCAACATAAAAACAGTTTCGGCAGCATTTTTACTGAGTAGAAAACAAAATTTCACAGCTGTACGTTGTTCAGTTAAACTTGCCATTAAAAAAAATGGTTCAAATGGCTCTGAGCACTATGGAACTTAAAATCTGTGGTCATCAGTCCCCTAGAACTTAGAACTACTTAAACCTAACTAACCTAAGGACATCACACACATCCATGCCCGAGGCAGGATTCGAACCTGCGACCGTAGCAGTCGCGCGGTTCCAGACTGAGCGCCTAGAACCGCTGGACCACAGCGGCCGGCAAACTTGTCATCACAAAAACAAACCACTGCTAGCAAAACCAATCACTGCAGATGAGCAGAACAAGCCAGGTCGACAACATAGGCGGTACTTAACTGGCAGTGAGTTGCGCTATGCACGCCCAGCAGCAGAAATGCATACTACACAAGCTCCGCCCACGGCAGTTTTTTTAAGGTACTCCCTCGTACATCTTTGCCCACATGAAGAGTAGTGCTGGGAAAGTTGAAATGAACAACAAAGAATTATGTACAATTTTGTTAGTTGCTGTTGACTGGTAATCAAAATTACAGCTACAGTTGCTTAATCTACCGCTATTGGCCCGTATGTTATACGACCACGTGGTCTTCATCATTTAATGAGGAAAGTTTTGTGAGGCAGAATGAATTTCGATATAGAACTTTTCGTTGTTGAAACACAAAGGCATCCTAATGAATTTACTTTCAAGTGTGCTATAACCTGTCCCCTAGTGATACACTGCTAATCAGCTGTATACTTTCCTTTGTCAGATATGGCGCCAATGTGTCGCATAATTTATCAGAAGACGTCATTCTACATTAGTGAACAACTTTTGATGGGTTTCCCCTGAATTTCTTATGTTGTTGTTGTTGTTGTTGTCTTCAGTCCTGAGACTGGTTTGATGCAGCTCTCCATGCTACTCTATCCTGTGCAAGCTTCTTCATCTCCCAGTACTTACTGCATCCTACATCCTTCTGAATCTGCTTACTGTATTCATATCTTGCTCTCCCTCTACGATTTTTACCCTCCACACTGCCCTCCAATGCTAAATTTGGCCGGCCGCGGTGGCCGTGCGGTTCTGGCGCTGCAGTCCGGAACCGCGGGACTGCTACGGTCGCAGGTTCGAATCCTGCCTCGGGCATGGGTGTGTGTGATGTCCTTAGGTTAGCTAGGTTTAAGTAGTTCTAAGTTCTAGGGGACTGGTGACCACAGCAGTCAAGTCCCATAGTGCTCAGAGCCATTTGGACCATTTTTTTGCTAAATTTGTGATCCCTTGATGCCTCTGAACATGTCCTACCAACCGGTCCCTTCTTCTTGTCAAGTTGTGCCACAAACTACTCTTCTCCCAATTCTTTCAATACCTCATTAGTTATGTGATCTACCCATCTAATCTTCAGCATTCTTCTGTAGCACCACATTTCGAAAGGTTTTATTCTCTTCTTGTCCAAACTATTTATCGTCCACGTTTCACTTCCATACATGGCTACACTCCATACAAATACTTTCAGAAACGACTTCCTGACATTTAAATCTATACTCGATGTTAACAAATTTCTCTTCTTCAGAAACGCTTTCCTTGCCATTGCCGGTCTACATTTTGTATCCTTTCTACTTCGACCATCATCAGTTATTTTGTTCCCACAATAGCAAAACTCCTTTACTACTTTGTGTCCCATTCCCTAATCTAATCCCCTCAGCATCATCCGAGTTAACTCGACTATATTCCATTATCCTCGTTTTGCTTTTGTTGATGTTTATCTTATATCCTCCTTTCAGGACACTGTCCATTCCGTTCAACTGCTCTTCCAAGTCCTTTGCTGTGACAGAATTACAATGTCATTGGCGAACTTTAAAGTTTTTATTTCTTCTCCAAATTTTTCTTTTGTTTCCTTTACTGCTTGCTCAATATACAGATTGAATAACCTCGGAGAGAGGCTACAACCCTGTCTCACTCCCTTCCCAACCACTGCTTCCCTTTCATGCCCTCTTATAAACCGTAAAAAAAGGTATTTTCGATGCGTTGTACACATTTATTGAGTATCACTTCCATTGACGTTTGCAGGTTCTTTATAATAACGTACCAAGAAGTAACAGTTACGTTATTTACATTATGCGTCTATTCTTCTGTTCATGCCGTCAATGGATAATGGATGTTTGACATTGTTGACGGAGCCACAACCTCACCGCTGCTTACACCGCTTTGTTACTAAGTGATGTCTCCGAAGGTGTTTTTTAAGTTCTGGAAACAGATGAGAACCGTATGGGGCCAAGTTGGGGCTATATGGGGGATGATCGATGACGTGAACGCAAGGCGTCGGATAGTGGCAGGTGTTGCAACGGTCACTAGTGGTCTGGCATTGACATGCTGGAGGAGAGGATGCTCATTGTGTGACGAAATCTTTGAATTCGTGATTTGTTTTCCGAGGGTCTCGCAGTACGTTGCAGTGTTTATGGTGGTGTCTTCAGGCATGAATTCCGAATGCAGCGCACCGTGGACATCCCAGAACACTGAGCATGACTGTCTGGTGATGGCATGGTCTGTAACATTTCTGGTGTCGGTGATCCTTTGTGGCGAACTCTACTGATATTCTCTCGTTTTCATGATAAAAATAATTAACTCAGCTTTCATCGCGTGTCACAATGTTGATAAGGAACAGATCATCCTCACGCTCAAAACGCAAAAGAAATTGTTGGTAGATATCCAATCTCATCTGTTACATGTAATGAGTGAGCATTCGAGGCACCCACCGTGTCCACAGTTTTCTGAACCGAAGTTCTGTAATGATGGCCTGTACACGCCCTCGTGATATGCCACACTTACCTGAGAGTTCTCTCTGTTATCCGACGATTTTCTCTGATGATTTCATGAACCCGCTTCCGACGAGTCTCGTCGGTTACCGTACGTAGTCGTCCACTCCGATACAATCACCACCGTACATAGCTTTCATTCTTCTCTGGATTTCAAACAGACGCACGTTTTCTGCTATTAGAAACTCGATTACAGCTCACTTTCTCACGCGCCGACATAGTGGCATTACATACTGCTGTGACCACTACAATTCAGAGCCCTCTAGCGACAGAGGGTTGCAACTTGAGTCAGCGAAGTGGGGAAAGTCAGTCTTTTAATGTGTATGACATTCCTCAACCGATATCGAAATCAGAATTTAAAAAATTCAGTGGCATTAGTTTTCAGCGCGCGCTAATGTTATTTATTCTACGAGGGATACGGTTTGGTGAATAGCTCAAAATAGCCTGTAATCTAAATTCTATTGCAGATCATATTTTTCTAACTACATAATTACATTTCAGTAAAACGCCAGTTTCTACATATTAAGTAGAGTGCTCCTTGGCTATTATCAATTGCTAATGTGATGTCAAGAGTTTTAAAATATCTTACAAAAGGAATCGCTGTTTCCTAAAAAAAATCGACCGCTTTAAGTAATTTACGACACCTAGTCGTTACATCGCATCGTGCAGTAACGGTATGTACGGCTCATGCACGGTTGTGACCTTAAAACACCACAGAGAGCATTGGCTGCCGCTCGAGTGGAATCGGTGAGCGCTACAAACGCGTTTGGAGGCCAGCGGAAATCCGACGCACAATGGTCCGCAATCAGAAGCAACACCTCGCATCACATCACACGTCCGCCGGCACACTGCTGCACTCTTTCTAGCCTAAACTCTACATTACGTTTGTCGCTTGTTGTCAAATTTTTCCTTCATTGCCAGCTACCAACGTCGGCGCGGAACACGCCACTTCAGCATTCTGCAGCCCTTGGGGGGGGGGGGGGGGGGGGGGAGAAGGAATTAACGACATTTATCTACCTCTTCCACTAGGGTATTCATTAAATTATTTCAGCAAGAGTTGTTCGACTTGTTTCAACTTGCTAGAAAGAACAGTCTTCAGTCATACACTACCGATGTAAGCTGTGTTGCTATTTGATCTGACCACTGGACCAGCCCCCCCCCCCCCCCCCCCCCCCAACGGATTCATTATAGACGAGGTATGTTCAGGATAATGCACGCACGGGAAAGAACCAACACCAGGGGAAAAGCGAAAGTTTGTAGGTCTGTTTCTACATCTGAAATACGACATCTATTAATATTTCACACCAGTCCCTTAAGAATGGCACTAATAGGGCTACTATATACATCTACACCATAATTCGCACGCCACCTAATGGTGTGTGGCGGAAGGTACTTTCGGTACCACTATCTGATCCCTCCAACCCTGTTCCACTCGCGAATAGTGCGCGGGAAGAATGATTGTCGGTAAGCCTCTGTATTGGCTCTAATTTCTCAAATTTTCTCCTCGTCGTCAATAAGGGAGATGTATGTGGGGGGAAGTAATATGTTGTTTGACTCCACCTGAAAAGTGCTGTCCAGAAATTTCAGTAGTAAATCTCTCCGTGATGCATAACGCCTCTCCTGTAAGGTCTGCCAGTGGAGTTTGGTTAGCATCTCCGTAATGCTCTCTCGCTAGCTAAACGATCCCGTGACGAAACGCGCAGCTCTCCTTTGGATCTTCTGTCTCCTATCAGTCCTACCTGATAGGGATTCCAGATAGATGAACAGAACTCAAGACTCGGGCGAACAAGCGCCTTATAAGCCACTTCTTTCGTGGATGAGTTAAATTTCCTTATGATTCTTCCGATGAATCTGAGTCCTGTGTCTGCTTTTCCCACTATCTGTTTTATATGGTCATTCCACTTCAGGTCGCTCTGGATAGTTACGGCTACATATTTTACGGCAGACGCTGTCTCCAGCTGTTTGTTATCAATAATGTAGCTGTACAGTAGTGGATTTCTTTCCCTATGTATGCCCAATATGTTACATTTATTTACGTTCAGGGTCAACTGCCAGAGCCTGCACCATTCATCAACTCTCTGCACGTCGTTCTGCAGATTCTTACTATCTTCTGGCGTTGCTACTTCGGTATAAACTACTGCATCAATGGTTTAACTTCTGAGGTCATCCGTACCCTAGAACTTAGAACTACTTAAACCTAACTAACCTAAGGACATCACACACATCCATGCCCCAGGCAGGATTCGAACCTGCGACCGTAGCGGTCGTGCACTTTCTGACTGTAGAGCCTAGAACCGCTCGGCCACTCCGGCCAGCTAAACAACTGCATCATCTGCAAATAGCCTTATAGAGCATCCGACGTTTTCTACTAGATCATTTATATACAGGGTGAGTCACCTAACGTTACCGCTGGATATATTTCGTAAACCACATCAAATACTGACGAACCGATTCCACAGACCGAACGTGAGGAGAGGGGCTAGTGTAATTGTTTAATACAAACCATACAAAAATGCACGGATGTATGTTTTTTTTAACACAAACCTACGTTTTTTTAAATGGAACCACGTTAGTTTTGTTAGCACATCTGAACATATAAACAAATACGTAATAAGTGCCGTTTGTTGCATTGAAAAATGTTAATTACATCCGGAGATATTGTAACCTTAAGTTGACGCTTGAAACCTCCGACGTTCAGTTGCGTGTTGTAACAAACACGGGCCACGGTCGGCGAGCAGCATCTGCAGGGACATGTTTACGATGACGACCGTGTTTACGAGTGTGGCTGTAATGCACTGTTGTGGTTTGGTCTAGCTGTCGCAGTGTCCGCATGTAGCGCTTGCTGCTATTGTTATTCTGCATTCGTCTCCGCACGCAGACCAACTGTAGTACACCGTGTTACCAGACGTCTGTGATAGTGTAGTGTTGTAGGAACTGTGACCATGGTGTATTCGAACTCTGAAAAGGCGGAGATGATACTCATCTATGGCGAGTGTCGACGAAATGTAGCTGAAGCCTGCAGGGTGTATGCAGAACGGTACCCGGACAGAGAGCATCCAACGTGCCGCACATTGCAAAATATCTACCGCCAACTGTATGCAACAGGTATGGTCGTAGCACGCAAACGGGTCCGTAACAGGCCCGTCACAGGAGAAGCGGGTGCAGTTGGTGTGTTAGCTGCTGTTGCCATGAACCCACACATGAGTACACGGGACATTGCGAGAGCCGGTGGACTGAGTGTCAAAGTAGTGTCATGCGCGTGTCAGCTGCTGTTGCCATGAACCCACACATGAGTACACGGGACATTGCGAGAGCCGGTGGACTGAGTCAAAGTAGTGTCATGCGCATACTGCATCGTCACCGCTTTCACCCGTTTCATGTGTCGCTACATCAGCAATTACATGGTGATGACTTTAATCATCGAGTGCAATTCTGTCAATGGGCATTAACAGAGAATGCGTTGCAGTTCTACCTGTTTACCGATGAAGCGGGTTTCACAAACCACGGGGCAGTGAATCTACGGAACATGCATTACTGGTCCGTGGACAATCCTCGCTGGCTCAGACAGGTAGAGCGACAGCGACCGTGGACTGTAAATGTATGGTGCGGAATCACTGGCGACCACCTCATTGGTCCTCACTTCATTGCAGGGGCCCCAACAGCTGCAACATACATCGCGTTTCTACAGAATGATCTGCCAATGTTGCTCGAAAATGTCCCACTGGAAACGCGTCGACGTATGTGGTATCAGCATGATGGTGCACCTGCACATTCCGCAATTAACACTAGACTGACCCTTGACAGGATGTTCGACGGGCGTTTCATAGGACGTGGAGGACGCATAAATTGGCCAGCCCGTTCACCTGATCTTACACCTCTGGACTTCTTTCTGTGGGGGTACGTTAAAATAGAATGTGTACCGTGATGTGCCTACAACCCCAGAGGATATGAAACAACGTATTGTGGCAGCCTGCGGCGACATTACACCAGATGTACTGCGGCGTGTACGACATTCATTACGCCAGAGATTGCAATTGTGTGCAGCAAATGATGGCCACCACATTGAACATCTATTGGCCTGACATGTCGGGACTCACTCTATTCCACTCCGTAATTGAAAACGGAAACCACGTGTGTACGTGTACCTCACCCCTCATGGTAATGCACATGTGGGTCAGTGAAAAAGACCAATAAAAAGGTGTTAGCATGTGGACGTAATGTGCTGTTCCAGTCTCTTCTGTACCTAACAAGGGAACCTCCCCATCGCACCCCCCTCAGATTTAGTTGTAAGTTGGCACAGTGGATAGGCCTTGAAAAACTGAACACAGATCAATCGAGAAAAGAGGAAGAAGTTGTGTGGAAGTATGAAAAAAATAAGCAAAATATACAAACTGAATAGTCTATGCATATGATATGCAACATCAAGGACAACCTTAGCTCACGAGCACCGTGGTCCCGTGGTTAGCGTGAGCAGCTGCAGTACGAGAGGTCCTTGGTTCAAATCTTCCCTCGAGTGAAAATTTTAATTTTTGATTTTCAGACAATTATTATCTGTCCGTCCGATGCGATCACTTTTTTGGGAGTGATTATCACATCCACAAGAAAACCTAAATCGGGCAAGGTAGAAGAATCTTTTTACCCATTCGCCAATTGTACAGGTTAGGTGGGTCGACAACTTATTCCTGTCATGTGACGCACATGCCGTCACCAGTGTCGTATAGAATATATCAGACGTGTTTTCCTGTGGAGGAATCGGTTGACGTATGACCTTGCGATCGAACTTTTTCGGTTCCCATTGGATAGGCACGTCCTTTCGTCTATTAATCGCACGGTTTAGCGGTGCGGTCGCAAAACACACACTAAACTTGTTACAGTGAACAGAGACGTCAATGAACGAACGGACAGAGATAATTGTCTGAAAATAAAAAATTAAAATTTTCACTCGAGGGAAGACTTGATCCAAGGACCTCTCCTACTGCAGTTGCTCACGCTAACCAGGGGACCACGGCGCTCATAAGCGCATATTCTCCGAGATGTTGCCTATCTTAGCATAGACTACTCAGTTTGTATATTTTGCTTATTTTTTTCATACTTCCACATAACTTCTTCCTGTTTTCTCGATTGATCTGTGTTCAGTTTTTCAAGGCCTATCCACTGTGCCAACTTATAACTAAATCTGAGGGGAGTGCGATGGGGAGGTTCCCTTGTAAGGTTTATCACCGTTCCCATTGGATCCCTACGTAATTCGGTGCTCTCCGATACACACGATGGAACAGTGGAGGAGTGGTACTCAAGCGTCAACTTTAGGTTACGATATCTCTGGATGTAATTAACATTTTACAATGCAACAAACGGCACTGATTACGTATTTGTTTATATGTTCAGATGTGCTAGCAAAACTAACGGGGCTCCGTTTAAAAAACGTAGGTTTTTGTTAAAAACCTACTTCCGTGCATTTTTTTATGGTTTGTATTAACCAATTACACTAGCCCCTCTCCTCACGTTCGGTCTGTGGAATCAATTAGTCAGTATTTGATGTGGTTTACGAAATATATCCAGCGGTAATGTTAGGTGACTCACCCTGTATATTGCGTTCCTATCAATCTTCCCTGTGGTACTCCGGATATTACATTTACATCTGTTGATTTAGTTCCGTTAAGAGCGACGTGTTGAGTTCTATCTGCAAGAAAGTCATGAATCCAATCGCAAGTCTGCTCCGATACTCCGTAAGCCCTTATTTTTTTCATCGAACGGCAGTGCGGGACGGTGTCAAATGTCTCACTGAAATCAAGCCACACGGCATCAACCTCAGCGCCGTTGTCCACTGCGCTGTGGATGTCATGGAGGAACAGAGAGAGCTGAGTTTCGCAGGATCTCTGCGGAATCCGTCTTTTATAGACATGTTCATTTTCTAAGAACGTCATAATTCTTGAGCATAAAACATGTTCCATAATTCTACAACAGATTGACGTCAACGATATACGTCTGTAATTGTGTGGATCTGTCTTACGGCCTTTCTTAAAAACGGGAATGACCTGTACTTTTTCCCTGTCGTTAGGTACCTTTCGTTGCTCAAGCTATCTACGATAAATTACTGCTAGAAGGAGAGCAAGTTCTTTCGGATAATCTTTATAGAATCTTATAGGTATCTCATCTGGTCCTTACGCCTTTCCACAACCAAGTGACTGTAGCTGCCTCTCAATATCTGCCATTTCGACGTTCGCATGACGATTGAAAGGAGGGACAGTGTTACGATTTTCCGCGGTGAAACAACTTCGGAAGACTGAATTCAGTATTTCGGCCTTCTCTCTGTTATCTTCAGTTTCGGTTCCGGTGTGGTCACAGAGAATGAATACATGATTTTGACCCACTTACTGATTTTACATACGACAAAAGTCTTAGTGTTTTTACTCAGGACAGTTGACACCGTCTTACTTTCGAAATCACTGAACGCTTCTCTCATTACTCCCCATACGCTCAGTTTCGCTTCGTTCAGCTTTTGTTTGTCGGCTAGGTTTTTACTTCTCTATAATCTGAGATGAAGTGATCTGTTTACATAGCGCTTTTCTAACACGGCTATTAAACCATGGTGGATCTTTCCCATCCCTTAAAACCTTACTCGGAACGTGCACATGAGGACGCATATCACGTTTGCTTTAATACACACTGTAAAGGTCATGAGCATTAGTTACCTGTGAGACTGCACGTAGTGATTTACTGTCTATCAAGAATGCATTTAAGACGACGAAGACGCTATTATAAGAGCTCACAGAGTTTGAACGAGGTCGTGTAATGGGGCTACGCGAAGCTGGATATTCCTTCTGCGTTATAGCAGAAAAATTTGGCAGGTATTTATTCACTGTACATGACTGCAGGCAGCGGTGGTCACAGGAACTAACGGTCGTAAGGAGACTCCGCTCCCGAGGGCATGTGGCGCTGCCGGAAGGTAAGACTGTCGTGTTCGGCATATGGCTGTGGCGCATTGTATTAAGACTACGGCAGCAAGTCTAGCAGCAGTTGGCACCACCGTGATACGACGAACTGTGACAAATTTATTACTTCAAGGGCAGCTCCGAGCCAGGCAACTTTTAGTGTTCATTCCACTGACTAAAGCCTAGTTTACACGACGACATTGGGTTGCACCACTCGTTGCGTGGAATGAGTTGGACGCAAGTGGTTTCACATATGACTGTAGACACGACGACACCAGTATACACTTCAGTTTAGTCGTTTTGTGGGTCCTTGAATCGTGTCTGAAATGAAAGTTTTGGCAGCTGCACGTCACACGAGTTGTGATGGAGTTAAAACTTGTTGCGTGGAATCGCTGCATAAGAAAAAAAATAAGAAACGTGTTTCGTTTCGTGACTGGATGAAGAAAAGACGTCAGCTCGGTTGCTCAGCGTTCTTGCTGAAATAATTTATTACGGAAGATCCTATAAGTTCTTTTAATTATCTTAGAATGTCACCAAAACGGTTCACGTTTCTTCTAAATAGAATAGATTATGCGATAAGGAATAAAGGTACTGTAATGCATGAAGCACTGTCGCTAGAGCTGAAATTATGAATCATATTGTGTGCATTACAAGTGAGAACACTAGGCATGCTGTAAGATACGGTTTTAGTTGGTGATGACTATTTCATTAACACCAATAATTATTAACATTAACAGTAGTAATTATTAACATTAGCAACAATGATTATTCGAAGCAGGCCGCATTAAGAAGAGAATGGTTTGCAAACTACGCTCCTGAAAATAGATCTGTACAGTGCCAATATTTCAAAATTCTAACATATGTGAATGGGGAGCGCTGCAACGACTTTTTAAATAGATGACTATTGAATAAAAATGCAGCTTCTAGAATTTGTATAGCCTTCGCTCCTGTCAACAGTATTGCTTAACAAAGAGTTGCCAACTCGAACGATGGGATTTTAGTCTTGTAGACGAGAGCATTGCCACAGCTAGAATTAAACTTGCTTGTATTTTTCTTACTTCAGTTGTATAAGTGCTCCAAACTCAACAAATTTTGCCCTGCAGCTCAGATATTGTCAAACAATCTGTGTTACGATGGCACATGACGGTCTCAGCAGCAGCAGTATGTCGCTTATTTTTGTAATCAGCATCACTGAAATCCCACAAACACCTATGCAAAGCATCCAAAAAGCGAACATTATTCTTCGTTCCCCACGTCATATTTCAGTTTGTCTACACTCTACGAACACACATAACCTCAAAATTCATGCAACTAGTGGCGCCGAAGTTGGAACACGCCGAAAGGGTTTTGTTTCACCAACGAGATGCGCGAACGCGCGGCGCGCATGTGCAATGGCCGGTAGCGCAGCTGCCTGCAACCTAGTGAGTGCGTCGTGTATACTAGGCTTAAACCACCGCCACTGCTGTTTTCGACGTCAGCTGTGTCAAGCGACAGCTCACTGGAGGGCGAATTGGAGGTCTGTTGTGTTTTCTTATGAAAGCTTGCTCTGTCTCGGTGCCACTGATGACCGTGTGTTAATTAGGAAGAAGCCAGTTGAAGGCCTGCAACCAAGCTTTCGGCATGCTTTACACATTGGACTTTCACCTGGAGTTTAGGTCTGCGGTGCGATTTCGTATGACAGCAGCGCTCTTGTGATTATCCCATGCACCCTGACTGTAAATCTGTACGTCAGTTTGATGATTCGACCTGTTGTGCTGCAGTTCATGAACATAATTCCAGGTGGTGTTTTCCAACTGGATAACGCTCGCCCTCACACCGCTGTTGTAACGCAATATGCTCTACAGCGAGTCTATCTGTTGTCTTGGCTTGCTCGATCATGAGGTCTGTCTCCAGTCGAGCACACATGGATCATTATCGGACAATAATTCCAGTGTCATTCACAACCAGCCGTCACTGAGTTGTAACAGACATGGAACTCCATCCCGCAAACTGACATCCGACTACTTTACGACACAATGCATCTAAGTTTGCACGCTTGCATTTAACATTCTGACGGTTACACCGGTTAATGTACCAGCAGTTCACATTTGCAAGGGCTTTGCTCGCCCTTACATTCACCTGTTATCTTGCAACGTTAATCAGTTATATATTTTATCTAGACAAACGTATTCCCGAAATTTCATTGCTCTGTACTGACTGTTTCTACGTGCTGGGAATGCTTTCCGTCAATGTAGTTCAACAGAGTCCATAGTCAAAAATTGTGATACAACTGGCCTGATCTGCTAGTATATTTCATAATGCGAGAGACGGCAAAGAGCTGGCTAGAATAGTAGATCGGAAATAATGATTGGTTTTTCGGGCGCTCAACTGCGCAGTCATCAGCGCCCGTACAATGTCCCAATTTTTACACAGTCCAATTTTTTTACACAGTCCGATCTAGCCACTGTCACGAATGATTATGAAATGACGAGGACAACACAAACACCCAATCCGCAGGCAGAGAAAGTCCCCCAACCCGGCCGGGAATCGAAGTCGGGACCCCGTGATCCAGAGGCAGCAACGCTAGCCACTAGGTCACGAGCTGCGGACGTACATCGGGAAGGATGGTGTATTGAAAAGGGATTATAATTGAGTATCGACGAAAGTAAAGCAATAGTAATGGGATTTAGTCGTATTAAATAAGACTATGCTGCAGGAATTAAATTATGAAGTGAGACATTGAAAGTAGTCTAGTTTTGTTACGTGGGTAGCAAAATAATTTAACATCCAATACAGCTCTAAGTGTTAGGAATTCTTTTCGGGAGGAATTAGCCTTGAATGTGGCACTGTACGGAAACTAAACGTGGACGATAAGCATTTCAGACAACAAAAAGACTAAGCTTTTGCAAGGTGATGCTACAGGTGGAAGAAGAAGAAGAAGAAGAGGAGGAGGAGGAGGAGATTAGTGTTTAACGAACCGTCAACAACGAGGTCATTATAGACGGAGCACAGGCTTGGATTAGGGAAGGATGGAGAAGGAAGGCGGCCGCGCCGTTTCGAAGGAACCATCTCAGTATTTACCCGGAGGTATTTAGGGAATCACGGAAGACTTAAATCGGGATGGCCGGTCCTGGGTTTGAACCATCGTCCTCCCGAATGCGAGTCCATTGTGCTAACCCCTGCGCAGCCCCGCTCGGTTCGCGGGGAAAAAGAAGTGTGCGACAGTGTGACGTGAAGTAAAGCTGTGAGGGCGGGTCGTTGGTTAGTGCCTGGATAGCTCAGCCGATAAGAGCATTGTTTGCAAAAGGCAAGGTTGCAGGTTGTAATCCCGGTCGGACAGACGGTTTTATTCTGCAGGAAGCGCAGGATACTCACTGTATAGCAGGATCTCCTTGGAGGGCTCCTGCATGTGGAGGGTAGCCTCGTTGGGGCACTTGGCCTCGGCCACGTGCTCGCTGGTGTAGCACTTGTCCAGGCCCTCCGTGTGAACCTGCAGCACGTTGCGAGAGCGCAGCCGCACGTGGAAGCAGCGGATGCAGCTCGCACCGCCCGACCTGCCAACAACACCTCTCCTCAGCAATAAGCAACAACATTACATACAAGTTTTGTGATATTTCTGGCTTAGTCAGCCGTCATATTAGGCTCCAAGAAGCTGTTCCCAGAGCAGTGGAGATGCAAGAAGTATGTAGATGACGAAATGTGGTGTGAGGTACCGGTGACAGATGTTAGATTCTGTACCATTCCCGTTAGAAAGACCGCCTGCATAATGCTACTGCTCTGTGATTGGCTGCTGTGTTCGGAGCAAGGGCGCCAAAACGTTAGTGTATAGTCATTATTATTAGTTAAACTACTCATTGGAATGACTTCACTTTTTAATATAAATACCTCTGAACAGCTGACTATCAATCAAACATTTTAGAATTATTAAAAAATGGCTCTGAGCACTATGGGACTCAACTGCTGTGGTCATAAGTCCCCTAGAACTTAGAACTACGTGAACCTAACTAACCTAAGGACATCACACACATCCATTCCCGAGGCAGGATTCGAACCTGCGACCGTAGCGGTCGTGCGGTTCCAGACTGTAGCGCCTTTAACCGCTCGGCCACTCCGGCCGGCTAGAATTATTAAAAACAATTTAAATAAAAAACAAAAGACTGACGAAATTGCAGACGAAGCACTTCGGACGCGTTCCGGTCACGCCTTTTCTGATGTGGCGCGCGCGAAGTGTTTCGGGCTGTTCGTCACACTGGATTAGGCAGTCGAGCTGTACAGTCATGTTGTCTGTGGCAGGATGTGTTTGCCAGTATTCAGTATTAAAAGAGTCACTCCGGTAGTCATGAGGCACAGACACGTGCCACAAATAGTGTAAAGATACATTTTCGTAAAAATTGTGTTTGATTATGTACTTTACTGTATCAGAAGGTGTTGTGTTAAGATGATGTAGTCTTCTCGTGTGGCTATATTAAAAGACGCGAGTGGCATCCCAAATAAGTGATACACTATTTCAGAACAGAATCTCGCTAAAAGTCAGTTTCGGCCTCAGGATACAGAACCTACGACCTGCGTGCTGTTTTCTGCGCTGGGGACATCAACTTCACTACAGCAGGTTAGTGAACTATAACAGAACCTTCGTATTCTACACAGTGCAGTGGAAACAACTAGGCGCCTCGCGTGTACTGCATGTACAGAACAAATGTGCTCAGTGACACGTCATCTGCAGTAATGTAGATGTGGTAAAGGATGATCGTTATTATCATCAACAATCAATTCATTCTTCCTTTCTTGCCGTAGTTCCCGCGACGTCATCCTCGTACCGAACATTCCTACTAGAATTATGGCACTACTAGTGCAGATATGGACACGATCTGTGGCAGCATGAAGTAATAATGACGTACGCCGATCACAAGGCGTCTGAAGTCAACTCCGCCAGAATAGGTCACGAAATCCCAACGGTACCGACCAGCGGCCGTGCCATCGTCAGCCTACAGGCCCCACGGGATGCGGATACGGAGGAGCATGTGGTCGTTGTTAATAAATACCCATATCCAAGACCTTGAGTTACATGAATTACTGTAATAACAACAAATAGCCACTTCTCCCTATTGTGCACAGCTCCAAGATGAATCCACCCACTCAAATAATGTAGCTACAAAAGCAGGAGGGGGAGGGGTGCTCGAATCTTATTGGTCCAGGAGGGTGGGGAGGAGAAGGAGAAAACACACTGATAACCAGTAACCGTTTTGACGCATGCGCAGATTACTCACAGTGCGCTAAATATTGCCTAACGGAGGACGTCATCTTTAGTCTTCTACAGCTTACCGGAGTATGATTGGCAGGTGCCCATTTGAAGTTCAAAAATGGCTTTGAGCACTATGGGACTTAACATCTGAGGTCATCAGTCCCCTAGAACTTAGAAATACTTAAACCTAACTAACCTAAGGACATCACACACATCCACGCCCGAGGCAGGATTCGAACCTGCGACCGTAGCAGTCGCGCGGTTCCGGACTGAGCGCCTTAATAATTTGAAGTATTATGGGGTGTATAGCTGACGGCATCCGGCAGCTAGCCCGAAATTTCTTGGAACACGGTAAGGTTGGTTGGTTTTGGGGTTTGATGGGGGCTAAACATCGAGGTCATCAGTCCCCTGTTCCAAACAGACATACTTGTAAAAGGCCTATAGAGTAAAAGCGTAACCTCTGCACCCAGAGGGAGGGAACACCAAGGGGTACAAAGCTAAAATGAACACCGCAATAACACAAAATAGAAGACACTTAAAAGGAGCAGAGCAAATAGTTGACTAGAGTAAAACAGACCACAGTGGTTGATGGATCAGGTAAAAGGTCAACCACTCGACTACAAACTAGGAACCTCCAGCTGAAAAGCGTTGATAGAGGTACCAACACAATTTGTTACCATAAGAGACACTATTTTGGTATCCACGTCACAATTAAAAATCGCTGGAGTGGGTGTAGCCTGAGAAATCATGCGAGAGCGCCCACACTAGAGCGAGTGATAAAACCCAGCTGCACGGATAAAACGTAAAACTGAGTCAGCTATAGAGGCATCGTCACCTAGAATTAAAGGAAGTGCAGCTGGTAAATTAAAGGACTGCCGCAAGGGGGCTAAAAGGGGGCAGTCCATCAGAAGATGGACCACTGTCAGCCCTGCATCACAGCGACACATGGGCGGGTTCTCACGGCGAAGGAGATAGCTGTGGGTCAACGAACACGGTAAGGACGTCAACATCTATACTCTGCAGCCACCTGACGGTGTGTGGCGGAAGGTACTTCTAGGACCACTATCCGATCTTCCCTTACCTGTTTCATTCGAGCATGGCGTTTGGGAAGAAAGATTACTGGTAAACCTCCGTATCAGACCTAATGTGTGTGATTTTCTCGTTATTTCGCACGATGTATCTAGAAGGTGGTTATGTTGTCGGACTCTTCCTGAAACTACTACTCCAGGAATTTGAATAGCAAACCTGTCCGTGATGCAAAATGCCTCTGTTGTTCCGCCTGCCACCGTAGTTCGTTGGGCGGCCAGAGTGGCCAAGAGGTTCTAGGCGCTACAGTCTGGAACCGAGCGACCGCTCCGGTCGCAGGTTCGAATCCTGCCTCTGGCATGGATGTGTGTGATGTCCTTAGGTTAGTTAGATTTAATTAGTTGTAAGTTCTAGGCGACTGATGACCTCAGAAGTTAAGTCGCATAGTGCTCAGAGCCATTTGAACAATTTTTTTGTAGTTCGTTGAGCGTTCTTGTAATTCTTTCGTTCGTATTAAACGATCCCGTGACAAACTGCGCCGATCTCTCTCTCTCTCTCTCTCTCTCTCTCTCTCTCTCTCTCTCTCTCTCTCTCTCTCTCCCCCCTTTTATAGATGCCAAACTGATTAACAATACTGAAGAATGGGCCGAACAAATATTTTTTTCGCTGTTACGTTGGTGCCTAAGTTCGTAGCGTTTTGCTTTTCATATGTTGGTATTCCGGTTGCTATGAGTTTCTTTATCGATTGTCATTTTTTATTTGCAGTTCAATGTTGCTATCTGAGTTTCCATACTGTCATTTTGTCATCTGTAGATAGATACCGGAGCTGTGGACAAAAAAAATGGAGTGCCAAGTGGAGAAATCTGAACACTTCCAACGTATTCTTCTGTTTAAGTTCACTAGAGGGATGACAGCAGCAGGAACAGCCAGAAACATTTTTGTCGTGTATAGGGGTAATGCCATTGGCAAGATCACGGGAAGAAAATGGTTCTCTCTTTTTGAGGAGGAACGTTTTGACATTAGTGACTTGCCACGTTCAGGAAGACCTTCGGGATTTGATGCAGATCGTTTAAACGCATTAATCCTCAATGAACGACGCCAGTGTACTCGAGAACTGGCAAATTTGATGAACTGTGGTCATCCCACCATCATGCGACATTTGCGTGCAATGGGGAAGGTTCAAAAATCGGGTGTATGGTACCGCATGCTCTAAGCCGAAATCTCCACAATCAGCGGACGGTCGTAAGTGCGCGAGTTAACTGACTCGTGAACAACCTCGACCATCGTTACTGGTGACGATAGATGGTGTCTTTATGCCAACATAAGGAAAAGAAAGGACTGGTTGAGCTCAAATGAAGTAGTAACTCCCCGTGAAAGAGACCTGCGCGCAACCACAAAAGATAATGTTATGCATCTGGTGGAACAGCGAAGGTGTGGTGTACTACGAATTGCTTCCCAAAAGTGTGACCATCACTGCTGACATTTATTGTCAACAACTGAGACGTCTTTGAGATGCAATCCATGAAGAAGGACAAGGAAGACTGCGTGAAGTGATGCTACTTCACGATAACGCTCGCCCGCCCGCATTCTGCTGGACTGACAAAAATTATACAGGTAAGTCGTTCAACGCCCACCTAATTCACCTGATCTTGCGCCATCAAATCACCTTTTCCGCTCTTTATTGAACACCCTTCAACGAACTTCCTTTCCGGATGAAAATGCGCTCGGAACACGACTCACAATCCCGCAATCGGAAAGTTGTCCCAGACTGTTTTACATAGTGAAGTAGAAATACAGGGTGATTCAAAAAGAATAGCACAACTTTAGGAATTTAAAACTCTGCAACGACAAAAGGCAGAGCTAAGCACTATCTGTCAGCGAATTAAGGGAGCTATAAAGTTTCATTTAGTTGTACATTCGCTTGAGGCGCTGTTGACTAGGCGTCAGCGTCACCTTTCTTCGAAGGTGCTACTGTAACTGGACTACTGTATCTGGAGATGTTAGAGAATTGGCTGTTCCCTCAGCTCGAACAAGAAGCACAACAATTCATATTTCAGCAGGATGGAGCGCCACCACATTGGCACTTATCTGTCCGTAACTACCTGAACGTCAACTACCCGAGGCGATGGATCGGCCGCCAGGCAGCCCGTGACAGAGCACTTCATCACTGGCCTCCAAGAAGCCGTGATCTTACCCCCTGCGATTTTTTCTTATGGGGGTATGTTAAGGATATGGTGTTTCGGCCACCTCTCCCAGCCACCATTGATGATTTGAAACGAGAAATAACAGCAGCTATCCAAACTGTTACGCCTGATATGCTACAGAGAGTGTGGAACGAGTTGGAGTATCGGGTTGATATTGCTCGAGTGTCTGGAGGGGGCCATAATGAACATCTCTGAACTTGTTTTTGAGTGAAAAAAAACCTTTTTAAATACTCTTTGTAATGATGTATAACACAAGGTTATATTATGTTTCTTTCATTAAATACACATTTTTAAAGTTGTGGTATTCTTTTTGAATCACCCTGTATATTATTGATGACTAACGTATCTTATGACTATCTGTTGTTTATTAAACTTACGGAAAAACGCTACGAACATATGCACCAATCTAAAACTTCTTTCGTAGATGAGTTACATTTCCTTATGAAACCTCCAACGTATCTCAGCCTGATGTCTGCTTTTCCTGCTACTTGTTGCTCATGGTCACTTGACTTTAGTTCGCTCTGGATAGTAACTCTTCCATCCTTCAAGTTAGTTACCGTTTCCATCGTTTTGTCATTAATAGTCCGATTGCACACTACTAGATCATTTCGTTTATTTATGCACAGTGTGTCACGTTTATCTCCGTTCACAGTCAGCTGCCAATCCCTGCAGCAATCAACAATCGCCGCCTGGTTTTCCGGCAGTTCGCTAGTCTTCTCGCGTTGTTACCTTCTTATAGACAAACCTACCACCTGCAAACAGCACCATAGGACTTCCGACTATATCCAGTGGCTCACTTATATATAGTGCAAACAGTAAGGGTCCTACCACACTTCCTTGGTATACTCCTGAAATTATCTTTACGTCTGTCGAAGATTTTTCGTTACGTGTTGAGTTCTGTCTGCCAGGAAGTCCTGGATCCAGTCAAAAATCTGAGCAGATACTAGGTAAGATTTTTTTTCTTCGTTAAACGACAGTGCGGATCAACCTGAAGTCAACGAACACAGTATCAATATGTGCGCCCATTCATGCGGTGGTCTCCATCTCATGGACGAGCAGAGTGACCAGAGTTCCGCACGATCTCTGTTGGTGGAATATTACACACAAATTTTGTTCGTTCTTCGTGAAGTTCATAATACGGAAACACAAAACATGTTTCTTCGTTCTACAACAGACTGACGTCAGCGACGTAAGCCTGTAATAATGCCCTTCTGTGCGACTGTCTTTCTTGAAAATGGGAATGACCTGCGCCGTTTTTCCAGTCACTAGGCACCCTTCGTTGCTTCAGCGACCTACGATGAACTACTGCTGGAAGGGCGTCAACACGCGGATTTCGCGCGTCTGCACTCACTTTCACACAGGCTGCGAATTTGCAGCGTACGCATGTACAATGCACTTCACTTACCACTAGAATTGGGCGAAATTTATGCGAATGACAAATAATATTCGAAACATCAGACACTTACACAAACAAAAGCACTTATTCGTCATCTCAATAAAATACGTTAAGAATGACAAATTTGAAATCCAGTGCCATTTATTGCTCCAATTCTTTCTCATTTATTAAATGAATGTACTTTTTCTGTCTTTTAAGTTAGTTTGCAAAACAATACTTGTCCAATCATTTTGTCAGAAACTTTAATTTACGAAGATTTACCATTGTGACACTAAAGCAAATACGTTCTACACATGTAATGAACTCCTGAATTCATCATTAATCATGCAAGCGATATACGACTTCCAACTCACAAAATTCTTCAGCAAAAACTGAGAAATTATCAACTCCAGTGTAGTTTTTGGCAAATAATTTGTTGTGATTCCACTCTAACTTTACTCGTCAAATCACATTCCAAATAATATGATTTCACTTTACAATATCGTTCGAAACTCTGAATCCAATTCGACATTCCTTTGGCTGTTATATTTATCTACGTTGTTATAAGCCTCCCTTGGTCACCGACAGCAATACAGATGAACAGCATTTAAGGAACTGTGACGCCGGCAAGAGTGGCCGTACGGTTCTGGGCGCTACAGTCTCGAACCGAGCGACCGCTACGGTCGCAGGTTCGAATCCTGCCTCGGGCATGGATGTATGTGATGTCCTTAGGTTAGTTAGGTTTAATTAGTTCTAAGTTCTAGGCGACTGATGACCTCAGAAGTTAAGTCGCATAGTGCTCAGAGCCAAGGAACTGTGACAGAAGCCCCAACAACAGGGGACTGACGTACTAGGACAAGCATTGATACAATCAAATAGTACACTGATAATAGCTAGGCACTAGCCGCAATCTACATTTGCCTGAAACAAGCTGAAAGATAATGATGGTTGACTGCTGTACACTATCATTTGAAATACAGATGAACTAGGGTACTTTTTTCAAAGTATGGGCAAGACATTGCTGCAAGAATTTAGACCACCTACACCTCGTTGCCAACAACAACTACACTACTGGCCATTAAAATTGCTACACCAAGAAGAAATGCAGATGATAAACGGGTATTCACTGGACAAATATATTATACTAGAACTGACATGTGATTACATTTTCACGCAATTTGGGTGCATAGATCCTGAGAAATCAGTACCCAGAACCACCACCTCTGACCGTAATAACGACCTTGATACGTCTGAGCATTGCGTCAAACAGAGCTTGGATGGTGTGTACAGGTACAGCTGCCCATGCAGCTTCAACACGATACCACAGTTCATCAAGAGTAGTGACTGGCGTATTGTGACGAGCCAGTTGCTCAGCCACCATTGACCAGACGTTTTCAATCGGAGAGAGATCTGGAGAATGTGCTGGCCAGAGCAGCAGTCTAACATTTTCTGTATCCAGAAAGGCCCGTACATGACCTGCAACATGCGGTCGTGCATTATCCTGCTGAAATGTAGGGTTTCGCAGGGATCGAATGAAGGGTAAACCCACGGGTCGTAGCACTTCTGAAATGTAACGTCCACTGTTCAAAGTGCTGACAATGCGAACACGGGGTGATCGAGACGTGTAACCAGTGGCACCCCATACCATCACGTCGGGTGATACGCCAGTATGGCTATGGCGATGACGAATACACTCTTCCAATGTGCGTTCACCGATGTCGCCAAACACGGATGCGTCCATCATGATGCTGTAAACACAACCTGGATTCATCCGAAAAAATGACGATTTGCCATTCGTGCACCCAGGTTCGTCGTTGAGTACACCATCGCAGGCGCTCCTCTCTGTGATGTAGCGTCAAGGGTAACCGCAGCCATGGTCTCCGAGCTGATAGTCCATGCTGCTGCAAACGACGTCGAACTGTTCGTGGAGATTGTTGTTGTCTTGCAAACGTCCCCATCTGTTGACTCAGGGATCGAGACGTGGCTGCAAGATCCGTTACAGCCATGCGGATAAGATGCCTGTCATCTCGACTGCTAGTGATACGAGGACGTTGGAATCCAGCACGGCGTTCCGTATTACCCTCCTGAACCCACCGATTCCATATTCTGCTAACAGTCATTGGATTTCGACCAACGCGAGGAGCAATATCGCGATACGATAAACCGCAATCGCGATAGGCTACAATCCGACCTTCATCAAAGTCGGAAACGTGATGGTACGCATTTCTCCTCCTTACACGAGGCATCACAACAACGTTTCACCAGGCAATGCCGGTCAGCTGCTGTTCGTGTATGAGAAATCAGTTGGAAACTTTCCTCATGTCAGCACGTTGCAGGTGTCGCCAGCGGCGCCAACCTTGTGTGAATGCTCTGAAAAGCTAATCATTTGCATATCACAGCATCTTCTTCTTCCTGTCGGTTAAATTTCGCGTCTGTAGCACGTCATATTCGTGGTGTAGCAATTTTAATGGCCAGTAGTGTACTTTGAAATGAATAATGATTTTTTTCTTATAGGGAAGATTTTCTCCTATAAGAAGGATTGCCAATAGCATTCCCATTTCAACAGTATAGCTAATATCTTCTTGAATAAAGTAGAAAAAATAATATTCCAGAAAACTGTCCCAGGAATATGCAGAATATTATGCTGGTGGAAATACACTCCTGGAAATGGAAAAAAGAACACATTGACACCGGTGTGTCAGACCCACCATACTTGCTCCGGACACTGCGAGAGGGCTGTACAAGCAATGATCACACGCACGGCACAGCGGACACACCAGGAACCGCGGTGTTGGCCGTCGAATGGCGCTAGCTGCGCAGCATTTGTGCACCGCCGCCGTCAGTGTCAGCCAGTTTGCCGTGGCATACGGAGCTCCATCGCAGTCTTTAACACTGGTAGCATGCCGCGACAGCGTGGACGTGAACCGTATGTGCAGTTGACGGACTTTGAGCGAGGGCGTATAGTGGGCATGCGGGAGGCCGGGCGGACGTACCGCCGAATTGCTCAACACGTGGGGCGTGAGGTCTCCACAGTACATCGATGTTGTCGCCAGTGGTCGGCGGAAGGTGCACGTGCCCGTCGACCTGGGACCGGACCGCAGCGACGCACGGATGCACGCCAAGACCGTAGGATCCTACGCAGTGCCGTCGGGGACCGCACCGCCACTTCCCAGCAAATTAGGGACACTGTTGCTCCTGGAGTATCGGCGAGGACCATTCGCAACCGTCTCCATGAAGCTAGGCTACGGTCCCGCACGCCGTTAGGCCGTCTTCCGCTCACGCCCCAACATCGTGCAGCCCGCCTCCAGTGGTGTCGCGACAGGTGTGAATGGAGGGACGAATGGAGACGTGTCGTCTTCAGCGATGAGAGTCGCTTCTGCCTTGGTGCCAATGATGGTCGTATGCGTGTTTGGCGCCGTGCAGGTGAGCGCCACAATCAGGGCTGCATACGACCGAGGCACACAGGGCCAACACCCGGCATCATGGTGTGGGGAGCGATCTCCTACACTGGCCGTACACCACTGGTGATCGTCGAGGGGACAATGAATAGTGCACGGTACATCCAAACCGTCATCGAACCCATCGTTCTACCATTCCTAGACCGGCAAGGGAACTTGCTGTTCCAACAGGACAATGCACGTCCGCATGTATCCCGTGCCACCCAACGTGCTCTAGAAGGTGTAAGTCAACTACCCTGGCCAGCAAGATCTCCGGATCTGTCCCCCATTGAGCATGTTTGGGCCTGGATGAAGCGTCGTCTCACGCGGTCTGCACGTCCAGCACGAACGCTGGTCCAACTGAGGCGCCAGGTGGAAACGGCATGGCAAGCCGTTCCACAGGACTACATCCAGCATCTCTACGATCGTCTCCATGGGAGAATAGCAGCCTGCATTGCTGCGAAAGGTGGATATACACTGTACTAGTGCCGACCTTGTGCATGCTCTGTTGCCTGTGTCTATGTGCCTGTGGTTCTGTCAGTGTGATCATGTGATGTATCTGACCCCAGGAATGTGTCAATAAAGTTTCCCCTTCCTGGGACAATGAATTCACGGTGTTCTTATTTCAATTTCCAGGAGTGTACATGAATGACATTCTTTGCTTGGTAGACGAACCAGAAAGTGGAACCACACACACACACACACACACACACACACACACGAGAGAGAGAGAGAGAGAGAGAGAGAGAGAGAGAGAGAGAGAGAGAGAGAGAGAGGAGGGGGGGGGCTTATCAGCCAGAACATTATGACCACCGACCTACTATCGATACAAATCTGTCCAGGCGATAGCAGCGTCACCTTGCGAGGAATGACTGCTAGTCAGATACACACACTGTTATGTAGTATCTGTGAGCGTACTGTTCGTGTGTAGGATAGAGTAGGGGTGCAATCTGAGTTTGACCCAGGGCAGATTGTGATGGCTCGGCACGACCATTTCGGGAACGACACGACTTGTCAGATGTTCGAGGAGTGCTGTCGTGACTGTCTTCAGGATGGGCAGACTGGTAAAACAGGACAGGTGGCGAACCGTGGCGGAACTAACATCAGACTTTAATGCTGGGCAGAGTACAAGTGTTTCTGAATACAAAGTGCACTGAACACTCCTAACGATGGACCTCCGCAGCCGACGACCCTTATGTTAACACCCCGACATTGGCATCTACGACTCAAATGGGCACGTGACCATCAGCACTGGATACTGGCGCAGTGGCAGAGCGTTGCATGGCCTGGTGAATCCCGATACCTTCTCCATCATGCCGGTGAGAGGACGCGAACTCCTCGTCTTCCAGATGAGTAGCTCCTTGACACCTGTACTGCGGGTCAGAGACAAGCTGGCGGTGGCTCCGTTATGCTTTGGAGAACATTCACGTGGGCGTCCATGGGTCACGTGGAACTCGTGCAAGGCACTATGGCACCCAAGGAGTATCAAACTGGTTGCAGACCATGTACACCCCTTTATGACGATCATGTTTCCCGACGGCAGTGGCATTTTTCAACAAAATAATGTGGCATGTCAAAAGACAGGAGTGTGTGGAGTGGTTCGAGGAACATAGCGGCGAGTTCCGCTTGATGCGCTGGCCGCCCAACTCGCCATATCTGAACCCGATTGAACACATCTGCGATGTGACTGAACGTGGCGTCAGAGCTCATCGCCGCCCCCCCCCCCCCTTTCACAACCGAAATTTACGGGAATTGGGCGAGTTGTGTGTGCAGATTCGGTGCTAACTCCCTCCAGCGACCTGACGAGGCCTCATTAACTCAATGCCACGACGCGTCGCCGCTGTTATCAGTGCCCAACGTGTACATACCGGCTATTAGGTATGTTGTCAGTGTTCTGCAAAAACGAAGTTCACTTTAGAGAAGGAACAAACAGGCCAAATAAACTTCCTGGATATATGTGCACAGGTAAAATGTAGCACACAATACTACACTAATCATCTAACCACCCCCAGTTCCAAAAACAAGTAGATCTCAGGTATATGATCCAAAGACTAAACAATATCACCTGGAAAACACAGCTATAACAAGAATGTCGACGTAATTCAAATGCCGAAAAATAACGGGTACGAAGAATCACTAGTTACAAAATTGAATTCTAAACTCCAGACAAACGTAAATATATTTAAATCAATCACAAATCCAAGAGATACCACTACCAAAGCAGAATCCCTGCAGACAACCTAGTACAGACATACGAAAACCAACTGATACACGCAGATGGGAACATCCTCAAGAAGCAAGGAATAAAGATATATCAAAGCAATAACCGAATGCAGAAATGTCTAGAGAAGGAAGATGACCTTGACATACAAAAAATCTGGCATTTGCCAAATCTAGTGTAACAGTTGTGATGTTCTATACTTAGGGCAGACCAGAACAACATTTGAAATTAGGTACGAAGAACATAAAACAGCATAGAAATATGGCACCAGCCATTCAAAATTTGCAATACACCTCCGACAAGGAAACGACCACCGTACCACAAAAAAAAAAAAAAAAAAAAAAAAAAAAAAAAAAAAAAAACAGACATGAAAGTAGTTTCAATAACAAGAAATGTCTCCTGACCCTACAAAGAACTTCCGGATCCAAAAAGCAGTAACAGGAAAGAAAAGCGCCGAATAATAACTGAACAGAATTCGTTTCGTTATTTGAGTGTGCGGTCATTCAGGTTACAGTTACTTTATCTTCGTCTTTGTCTTATTTAGTGTGCGATCCAGATCATCTATGAGCCCAAAGGCCGTACTTTGCTTCATTTTAGAATGAAATTGGACACTTCAGTTTGCCGCGTGTTATTTTCGATCTTTGACAGTGGGGTTTTTTCATTTTAATAGATGAAAGTTTGTGTTTTCACATGTTATTCTTAATTTACCGCAGCTCGTGCTGATCATGATTTGTAGCGAAGCTCTGGACTCTGGTAGTATCCGACGTATTACTTACTGACGACAGTAAGGTGCTGATACGAGGTACATACTTACTTTACGTGCTGAACGTGGCGTCTTTGGAAGTTCCCTTTGTGGGCATGTAGGTACATGTGATTGCATTGGAGACAACACGGTGTCGAATTGACACTCCTGAGGAAAGGTAGGTATTTTTGAGCATATTTTGTGGTTGCCGCGTATTTGGCCCACATTTTTACGACGTTTCTCTTCAGCTAGCCCACGAGTAATAGTAACAAGGACTCCACAATAAATGCGCCTAGGAAATCTAATACTCTTGGCAGTGGTGGGTGAGTAAGATGTGTGTTATTTTTAGTGTACATAGGAGCTGATTTACGCACGCAGTTTTTGTACATTTTCGCATTGTTTTCGCTAGTGCCCAAGTTTGATGGATATATACTTTTCATTTCATTTTACGATGACGTAGAGAGGTCCACCGTATTTTACGGACTTGTTCCCATCTCATGGTTGTTGGTATTGGGGTAGACTCCAGGCACGTTATGCTGTGTGGGCCACGTAAGTTATTAACACCGGGTGGTGAATTTGAGTCTTGTTTTTATGCATTTTTAGGTAGGGTCACAATGTGCTTTGATAATTACTTAAGTTAATATAAGGCGGCAGCGTAACTACTGTACTACTCTCTCCTACTTTCTTCCTGTGGTAGTTGCATTCTTGTGATTAGTTTTGGAAATGAAATGATTGCTTTCACTATGGTTCATTTTATCGTAAGCCAGAGCTACGATTTTAGTACGCCTCTGGTGTGGTATCTACATGCTTGTAGATATATTCATTTTTCATCGTCTGTGGATAATTATGCATCAATCGTGGGGTTATGCTTTGTTTTATAATGCTTCTATACTTTTCGACTGTACAGCATTTGTTTGTTTTAGCCTGTTCGTTTTTATAGTAGGGTTTTGGGTTTGTTCAGGTCCTTAGGATTCTAGCTTTCCACAAACTCATTTTGTGGATAGATATATTGGTTTGACTAATTTATTCATACTGCTCTCTGTGGTTCATAGGGGTTGACTGCACTGATAGGACCTGTCATACTGATACATACGTCCACGTGTTCTTAGCAACCGTGATCAGTATTGTGTTACCCACTGTTATTCCTACTAGTGCTAATATGGCCTGTTACCTGTTTTTTCTAGATGTGTCTTCCTTTGAAGTTATGGTATCTTCATACATAGTGAGACGTTTTAGGAACATTTGCAAGTACCTGTTGATGGGGAAGATAGACTGTTCTGTCATGTATTCTGGATTTATGTCATCTCTGCATTTGTGTTATTTTAACTGGTTATGGCCAGTACTCTGTTCTTATTTAGCTGACTCACGTTGATCCACGTTTATGGGTATATTATTGACGCGTCATGTGGCACTTCGCTGGTTCTTGTCTTACCAACAAACAAACAAACAAACACCGTTCGAAAAGGCCTTGCGGACCCAACGGTACCATCTGGCCACCGTGTATCAGCCGTGAGGCGTCACCGATTGTCTTACCATCACGGTGTAATTTGAAAACATTGCACCGGTATGTCAAAGCATGTGACATTTCGTATATTGTGGTTACCAGTTTTCGAATAAAGTAATTGTCGTTTTAACCCTTTCCGGCCCAGTGGTTTCAGTCTGAAACCATATTTTTACATAGCTTGTGTATCCGGCCCTCTGGTTTTATCTTGAAGCCAGCATTGCGCGCTGACTGCTGGTGTCACCTAGCGTCTGCGCCAACAACTAGTTGCAGCAGCAACATGATTGTAAGAGGTTGACGGCGTTATCAGTGTAGTGTTGCGCTGAATACAATGGCATACAAATTAGACGTTGTTATTTGCGTAATTTTTGACGTTTCTGCAGCAGATTTTTGGAATATCAGCGCTCTTATACTTCATTTAAGCAATTTTGGAAGATGTGTTTATTAACAACTGTAATAAGCAGTTTCGTTTCTTCCAAAAGTACAGGTGGTTTCATTGCGGATAGTAGACCACCGTCAAGAAGCAACCAGCTATTTAGAGCTGGTGACCTCAGCACAGATATGCTAATGGACATACTAGCAGAAATTCCAAGTGATCCAGAGCCGACTGCTTCAGACATTGAAAGCGAATCAGATTAAACTGATCAACTACCACAACTTACTGTACCTGATGAGAACCTATTTCAACGTGCAAATAATGTGGGTTAAAGTATTTGTTGGGAGTGACTGTTCACATTAGCTACGTTAACAACGACAATGATGTGTGTCATGATAATGTAGAACTAATAGAGCATATAGCGTGGGTGCAAGACATACTTGCAAAAGAAACTATTGAATTTTCATATAAATATGGTTAAATATTCTTTCTGACAAAACAAGCCCCATTTAAATATTTGGCTGCTTACTTGGTGATGATTTACTAGAGCGTCTTGTGTTTCAAAGAAACTTATATGCGACTCAGAGACTTGGATGTTCCACCACTTTCAAACCGACTGATACTGAGGAAATCAACTTTATTGCCAAAGATTTATTAATGGGGACCAAAAAATGTTCATATGAAGATTATTGGTTTTCTGACCCAGCTCTCCGTGATTCGTACATTTCAGCTATCATGCCTCTGAATGGATTTTCGTGGTTGCTAGGCCAAATACACGTGAATGATGATAATCTGCAGCCAAAAAAGGGAGAAAAAAGTTATGATAAACTGTTCAAGATACGCCCACTGCTGGACTAAGCAAGATCTACGCTGAAAATTATTTGCCAACAGAACACCTTGCTGTGGAGGAATCTACGATTCGATTCAAAGGTAGGTCAAGCCTAAAGCAGTATATGCCACAGAAACCTATAAAACGTGGATGCAAAGTTTGGGTACTGACAAATGAAACTTGCTAGGTTTCCAAATTTCAGATCTGTACTGGGAAACTTTGGCAGGAGACAAAAGTGCTTATGTTCCTGAGTTGTAAAACATCTTAGCTCAGAACTTGGAGGAAAATATCACAAGTTGTATTTTGGTAATTATTTTACTTCTGTGTCCCTCAGGCTTGATTTGAGGAAATCAAGGAATATAAGCCCATGAAACAGTGAGGAAAGGGAGAGTTGGGTTCCCAAATGACTTTCCAAATGGAAAGCACATGTCCTGGGGACAATTCCAGTTTCGATGCAGCAGCCAAGGCATCACAGCAGTGATTTGGAAATACGGCAAACGAACACAGTTTCTTCTTTCAAATTTCCACAATATTGAAAATTTAAGCACAGCTTCTCGAAAATGTGAAAAAATTTCATCCTTAGATATTATAAAGGATTACAATGCCTATATGGGGTTGTGGACAAATCCGACACGTTAAAATCAGTCTATGAGATTGATAGAGCAATGAGTGGCGGCACAATTTTGTGGCACTTTCCTGATGTCACTATTGTAAATTCCTACATCATGCATAACGAACATGGCAATGACGAGCAAATATCCTTGAAGCAGTCCAGACTCTCCGTAACTGCTGGTTAGTTGGAGCATATTAAAGTCTCCTAACCGCAACAGGTCCCAAATTAAGCAGAACATATTCAAGCCATTCGTTGCACCAGAAAAGCGCAATGAAAATGCGCCTACCATGTGCCAGAAAGAGGACGATCCCGACGATGTGCACACTGTAGTACTGCTAAAATACCACATCGCACAAGATCAATGTGTAAAACATGTAATGTTGGTTAGTGTAGATGGGAAACAAAAAACAGTTTCACTGAATTTCACAAAAAATGTAGCCATCTGAATATCCCAGTGGTTTCACTTTGAAATCATCCATAATGTTTTATTATGGAATTCAAACGTTATTTTTTTAACATATTACTGCTTTCTGTGACAATAGAGATTTTGAAAGAAATTTTATTTCTCTTCCTATGTTTATTCTTGGGCCGCAAAGGGTTAAAATGGACTGTAGTACATTTTTATTGGTGTTACACCATCTCTGACGGAGTACTGGCCTACATCTATGTATTATGTATCAAAGAATACCAGTTTGTCTTAGGCTCCCGTGCGCAATCCTGAAACAATGAAGTTGTAGCAGTTAAGTTGTAAATATTTAAATGTGTTTTCTGCTTCCTAGGTCTTATTACGGAGGGAGATACCGTTTGAAGTGGATATTTTAGTTTTGTTTCTTGTGGTTAGGTGTTTGTGTTTATCACACAAAGATGTAATTGTGAACATAATATTTGAGGCCTGGTGTATTTGGTTATTTAAGGGTACATAGTAGTTAAGGGTTTTGAGAGGAGAGCCTTTTCAGTTCTTGGAGATAGATTGTCACAAAATTATGTGGTTCATGTACAGTTGCAGTGGGTCTGTTGTGAGCCTGTCCCAGGTTGGTTTCACTTTTACCGTTAGGGTCTTAGATCACGTATACATCTTTGGCATACGTCTTTAAACATTAATGAACATTTTTAGTTGGATCATGTCTGATATTTGCGATCCTTTGTTAAATTCATGCCGTGGTACATTATGTTTTAATTATGTAGTCTGCAAAGGACCGAATGTTACCTTTTAAGATGTCCATTGCTTTTGCACATGACAGCCATGTGTTTTGTGACCGTGATTCAGGTCTATTTTGTGTTTCTATTTTATATGCTTATACATTTCTGGAATACGGCGAAGCAAAAGAAAAAAAAAGATAATGACATATGCGCCCTATTATACTATGTAGAATTTTACCTTACGGTTATTTCAGTGAATACATTAGAATACCACAGTTGTGTGTGTTCGTTGTTTTATAGTTGTTTAGTTTCCAAATACTGGCATTGTGTTATTGTTCTTTGGTAAACATGGCCTGAGGTTCGTGGTAATGTGCCACCGAAACTTACTTGTGAGAGACAAAGACATTCGTAAGTTACAACTGCGGTGGTACTATTCCTCATATACTCATAAAAACATAAATGCCCAAACAAACACTAGCAACAAATGCTATTTAAACAAATAGAACATATAGTTTATCTACTACATGTGTGTGAAGAATGACGTAAGACACACAAACCATGGGTAACGATACTAATTTAATACTGTTTGTAGTATTAAGTGAAAACATGAGAACTGTTCATCACGCTAGCGAACAAAATTTTAAGAAAAGGCATGTTGTTACAGTTACCTCTTAACATGCTTTAAAAGCGAGCGAGGTGGCGCAGTGGTTAGTACACTGGACCCGCATTTGAGAGGACGACGGTTCAATCCCGCGTCCGGCCATCCTGACTTAGGTTTT
Organism: Schistocerca piceifrons; assembly: GCF_021461385.2. NCBI lineage: Eukaryota > Metazoa > Arthropoda > Insecta > Orthoptera > Acrididae > Schistocerca > Schistocerca piceifrons. The sequence continues at coordinate 716,390,865 of NC_060149.1, forward strand.
CCGTGATTTCCCTAAATCGCTCCAGGTAAGCCTGTCAAGGTATGCGAACTCTCAGAACATGCGTCATCATGCTTCAGAAAATGCCGTACTTTGAAGAGGTTGCATAGTCTTAAGACAAGTGTTTGGTGTGCAGTGTCTGACGCCCGCACCTTGACACTATTCTTCCACCAAACTGTTAAGGGTAACATATGTCCAGAAACTGTCTAACCTACACTAAAGCGCCAAAGAAACTGGTACAGGCATGCGTATTCAAATACGGAGATATGGAATTGTTTGTTATTTAAAGTCCTTGATTAGTGACAGGAAAACTAGCGTTTTGTAATGTATAAAAGTAAATATAATATGTGTATGTGCATAAAAAGAAAATGTTTATTGAAAGCTGGTTCATGCTTAGGGCACTTGTAATATGTAAAAGATGTAGGGAAGTCCCCCCGCAACGGAAGTGGCATGGCGCGATGTGAAAGGTGGTTTTGGCGGTTGAACTAAGCGGCTCCTTGGTGTGAACGGTACGTAGTAGAGATGGGCAAACAAACACGTAACTGTTTCGAAACAAATGAAACAGTACAATGTAATGTTACGATACGCTGTTTCGAAACAGTGAAACAGTTTGTGTTTTGTAATCTAATAAACCTACACATTTTATCATCTTGACTGTCTACTGTATAAGTATGTCCACATAAACACAAATGAGTTGCGAGAGCGCTAATCATATCGCAGAAAGTATAAAAGTATCACTTAGGCGTCTTGGCAGTTTCGTATTTCTGCAGCAAATGCGCTGCTTTCGTGTCGTGTGACTTTCATACTTTTCAATTGGCTGAGGACAGTCATAGCTGAAGACAGAAGAACCACCACGAACGGAACTGGAGGTGGGAGCAAACTGCAGAAACGACGGATATGCTACTGGGATTCCCACATTCCGTTAGTATGGGTAAGATACCCATCCTGTTAATTTCCATGCACACAAAGGGAATCATTGAGGATAATAGGCACAATGACTGTAGACTCACAAATAACGCCAAATAATTCGAATAAATAACAAAATATAACAGAAAAAAATTTTGTCTTTTAAGGTGTTTCGAACCGTTACTATAAATTCACCATGCTTCCTAGTCCTTCCCGTTCACCATTACACTATCAGTGATATGTCAAACAGATTGCTTGCAATTATACCTACATCAAATTTATGTATATGTCTAATAACTGTCACTCTACGCCTTTTTTTTATTCAAAATGTTGTAGGCTTACTTACGTTTCTTAATATGGTTACTGTACATGAACAGAGAAGCGTATGTTATTAAAAAGTGTAATTTAACTGAATGATTTTCACATTTATTATTTTGAATGTGAATAGTATGCGTTGTTTTATTGCTTGGTTAGTGTTTATAAAGCAGATGTTACGCCATTTCGGAATATGACAGTCAGCTAGAAACGAAGCTTTATTTTCTGATATCTTAAGCTTCATGCTATTGCTTGTCAAAAAGATTTTGACACTCTTGAAAGTGTTTCATGAAGTGGTATGTTAAATGCGTTTCAGTACCTGTGCCGAGCCCGAATCTCGTCCGACACAGAGAGGAATGAAACATCACTGTTTCGATACAATTAGTCCGTTCCAAGCACTGGTGGACTGAAACAGCCTTATTTTGAAACAATGATACAGTTTCTGTGTCTGGCTCGAGACCGAATCTGGTCCAGTTATCCGAGACAGGGGTGGAATGAAACACCACTGTTTCGAAACAGTGAATCGTAGCCGTTCCGAAACACTGAAACGGTTCCACGTATCGATACACTGTATCGAAACACAGAAACTGTGGCGAAGTCTAGTACGCAGTATATGGCTAGCCGTATCACGGTACACTTCGTCGGTGCTAAGAGAGGCAATTGGAAGCTGCATTACAATGGATTTGCCTCGGATGTGGATCTGTCTATTATTTGGTATTCTCGGCAAAAACGAATGGATCTAATAGGGTGTAAATCAGACGCAAAAAAAAAAGTTTATAGAGCATTCGAACATCAAGAGCCGTGAGTACAGTTAACCGCCATGTCGCTTGCCACCAATCTTCGCCACTGTTTCACTAACTTCATACATTCAATAATGTATATGGGCACGGACCAGTTAATTTGTGTGTGGTTTGAATAATCACAAAAACAAGTGTGTCCAGAACCGTATGTTCTATCCTGATCACGAACCTATGCAGGGTCCTCACTGAGTATCCTGATTTAAATTAACAATTGTAGGAGTCGAGCGTTTTAAAACTCTTTTTTGCCTAACGTAAAAGGAGTAGTAAAACCACAAAAGTGAAGTTAGATAGGATTTTGCTAATGTATCCTTAGTTTATTACAAAGTATAGTTTTGTAGGAATACAGTGCAAGATTGTGTAAATATTATTGTCCAAAATACCTGCTTCACAGGTGATAAAAAGGCAAGTAAGTTCATTTCCAAAAATAGTATGGTTTTGATTTCTATCATGAATGGTTACATTTTTTAAAGTTAATTAAGCCCAGTGTTGTGTTTTATTGTCTCACAAAGAAAATTATCAACTACTCCCAGTAAAGTGAATGATTACCTTTTTGAATTAGTCTTTTTTTACTGTAATAATCAGAGAGTTAACTAGAGAAACTATATTAGTTTGTGTGTCCCCATCATATTCTCCACTTATTAGGAAAAAATGAACTGTTACTGTTGCTAAGTAAAACTGATATATGTAGATGAGCTCAAACAGTGTATTTATGAGTTTATTAATCTTTATTGATTTTTTTATGTCAGTTAAAATAAAAGCCCCTCATGTCCATATTTAATTCTGCACTTCATGCAGTAACATTTCAGTATTTGATTAAGTAATGCTCTTGAGTGTAGCTGTCATGAGCTGGTATGAGCTTAGTGCAAAATTACTTCTTGTAATTTACAGATGTGCGCGTTATTGGTAACTGCTGCTACACACAGTTCAGAGTGCACTGTGTCAGTTTGTATCCTGTTTGCTATTCAAAGGGAAATCTCAACGAAAGTAACTTCAATACCCAACATTCAGTTTTCTTAAACTTTTATTTCCAAATTATGTGCCTAATTGGGCTGGCGACCGTTTATTTTTTTTTCATTCACTTATGATTTCATCACTTCCGTTAACTCCCAAGGTTAAAGTCAGTCTGTTTTTTCTGTTAATTTCACCAAATTTAGAATTATAGTCAGATACCTTTGTCCATTAGACACAAGCGTGGTTAATCATTAAAATACTCCCAGAGCATAACATTAGCTTGTTTCACGGCAAGTTAGTGTTATGAAGTGTCTGGCGCAGTTGTTAGATCTTTTTTTGTTTTGGTTTTTAGGGCGCAAAACTGCCATGGTCATTAGCGCCCGGTCTGTGACTTATGAAAAGGTAAAAAACGAAAATGGAAACCAGCAGCAATGGGAACGAAACTCAAAAAATTAGAGAAACTAAAAGCAGATGGAAAGCTTAAAAAACCACTACAGAAAGGGAATGGTTGTCCTCAAAAAGAGCTTCAAATGACTGACGTCATCTCACTGGCACTAATAAACTCGAGAACGCGATCGGCTGAGCGCGTGTCATCTGCTAAAATGGACGATATTTCAGGCGACATCTGTAGACGGGCGCGTAACGGAGTAAAATAGGGGCACTCAAGTAAAAGGTGTCTCACCGTCCACAGCTGAGAGCAGTGGGGACAGAGTGGGGGAGGATCGCCACTTAAAAGATGTCGATGGCTAAAAAGACAGTGCTCTATCCGGAGTCTAGTTAAAATTACCCCCTCCCGACGACGCGTTCGGGAGGAAGAGGTCCAAGCACAGGGAAGAGCTTTCACGTCCCGCAATTTATTATTGGGAAGTGTCGACCAATGTGCATGCCATAAAAGAACAACACGACGACTTTAAACACTCCGTAGATCGGCGAAGGGAATCGTGCAAATAGCTGGCCGAAGAAGAGACAGCAGCCTTGGCCGCTATATCGGCCGCCTCATTTCCACAGATACCAACATGTCCTGGGATCCAGAGGAACGCCACCGAGAGGCCCCCCCAAGTGGAGCAAGTGGAGGCAGTCCTTAATCCGATGGACCAGAGGGTGGACAGGGTAGAGAGCTTGGAGACTGAGGAGAGAGCTGAGAGAATCTGAACAGATAACATATTGGATCCGCTGATGGCGACGGATGTATTGGACAGCCTGGAGAACAGCGTAAAGCTCTGCAGTATAAACCGAACACTGGTCTGGAAGCCGAAATCGATTTGGGGTGTCGCCAACAATAAAGGCACTCCCTACACCAAACGATGTTTTTGAGCCGTCATTGTAAATGTAGCTTCCTTCATTTGTGCACAGAGCAGAAAATGGCCGACGATAAACAAGTGAAGGGGTACCATCCTTGGGAAACTGACAAAGGTCACGGAGCAGGCAGGTCCGGGGACGGAGCCAAGGCGGTGCTGTACCCCAAGTTGTCAAGAAGGTTTTAGGAAAGCGGAAGGAAAGAGAATGGAGCAGTTGACGGAAGCGGACTCCCGGTGGTAGTAGCGAGGAAGGTCGGCCTGCATACCCTAAATCCAAGGAAGCATCGAAAAAAATGTCATGGGCCGGATTAGCAGGCATGGAAGACAAGTGGCTAGCATAACGACTCAGAAGGACTGCTCGCCGATTGGACAGCGGAGGTTCAGCAGTCTCAGCATAAAGGCTTTCCACAGGGCTGGTGTAAAAAGCTCCAGACACTAAACGTAATCCACGGTGGTGGATAGAGTCGAGACGCCGAAGAATAGACGGCCGAGCAGAGGAGTAAACTATGCTTCCATAGTCCAATTTGGAGCGCACTAAGGCGCGATAGAGGCGGAGAAGGACCACTCGGTCCGCTCCCCAGGAGGTACCATTCAGGAGACGGAGGGTGTTGAGGGATCGCAGACAGCGAGCCGAAAGATAGGAAACGTGGGAGGACCAGCACAGTTTTCTGTCAAACATAAGACCCAAGAATTTAGCGACGTCCGAAAACGGAAGGTTGACAGGTCCTAGATGTAAGGAAGGTGGAAGAAACTCCGTACGACGCCAAAAATTAACACAAACGGTCTTACTGGGTGAGAAACGGAAGCCGATTTCGATGCTCCAAGAGTGGAGGCGATCGAGACAGCCTTGAAGACGTCGTTCAAGAAGGCTGGTCCGTTGAGAGCTGTAGTAGATCGCAAAATCGTCCACGAAGAGGGAGCCCGAGACATCAGGAAGGAGACAATCCATAATTGGATTTATGGCAATGGCAAACAGTACAACACTTAGCACGGAGCCCTGGGGTACCCCGTTTTCTTGGGAGAAAGTATGGGAGAGAGTAATGTTCACCCGCACTTTAAATGTGCGCTCTGCCATAAATTCGCGAAGAAAAAGGGGCAACCGACCGCGAAAGCCCCAAGAGAACAGTGTGCGGAGGATGCCTGTCCTCCAACAGGTATCGTATGCTCTCTCCAGATCAAAAAATATTGTTACTGTTTGGCGTTTCCGGAGAAAATTGTTCATGATATAAGTGGAGAGAGCAACAAGATGGTCAACTACAGGACGATGATTTCGGAAACCCCATTGGGCAGGTGTTAAAAGACTGCGGGACTCCAGCCACCAAGCTAAACTGCAATTCACCATACGCTCCAAAACCTTACATACACTACTCGTGAGAGAAATGGGGCGATAGCTAGAGGGGAGATGTTTGTCCTTTCCAGGTTTCGGAACAGGAACGACGATAGCTTCCCGCCATCGTCTGGGAAAAGTACTGTCTGTCCAAATTCGATTATAAAGGCGAAGGAGGTAACGCAGGCTATGGGTTGATAAATGCAGCAACATTTGGACATGGATACCATCCGGTCCTGGGGCGGAGGAGCGAGAAAAAGAGAGTGCATGTTGGAGTTCCCGTATGGAGAAAACAGTATTCTAGCTTTCGCGATTTTGAGAGGAGAAAGCAAGAGGTCGCACTTCTGCTGCACGTTTCTTCGGGAGAAACGCTGGCGGGTAATTTGAAGAGCTCGGAATCTCAGCAAAGTGTTGACCCAATGAGTTAGAAATTGCGACGGGGTCCACTAAGGTATCATGCGCCACAGTGACCCAGAGACCGGGGAGAAACTAGGCGCGCCTGATAACCGTCGAATCCGACTCCAAACTTCCGAGGAGGGAGTGAAGGTGTTAAATGAGCTAGTAAAGAAGTCCCAGCTTGCCTTCTTGCTATCGCGGATGACGCGACGACACCGCGCAAGGAACTGCTTATAGCGGATACAGTTGGCCAATGTAGGATGGTGTCTGAAAACGCGAAGAGCACGTCGCCGCTCACGTATTGCGTCACTGCATGCCTCGTTCCACCAAGGAACTGGGGGCGCCGGGGCAATTCGGAGGTGCGTGGTATTGAACGTTCCGCAGCTGTGAGAATAACGTCGGTAACATGTGTGACCTCATCGTCGACGCTGGGAAAGCGACGGTCATCGAATGTCGCTAGAGACGAAAAAAGTGTCCAATCGGCTTGGGCAAACTTCCAGCGTCTCGGGCGCATATATGGCAGTTGTGGCTGCAATCGAAGGACACATGGAAAGTGGTCACTCGAGTGTGTATCAGCAAGGGCGAACAATTCGAAGCGTCGAGCTAGCGGAACAGTACCGACCGAAGGGTCCAAATGAGAGAAATTTGTCGTGGAGGCAGACAAAAATGTTGGGTCCCCAGTGTTGAGGCAAACAAGATCCGCTTGGTGTAAGACGTCTATCAACACTGAGCCACGCAGACAAGGATGTCGAGATCCCCAAAGCGGGTGGTGGGCATTTAAGTCCCCAACCAGCAAATAGGGGGGTGAGAGCTGACGAAGAAGATGAAGGAGATCAGCTCGTGCCATTCATGTGGACGATGGAATGTATACAGTACAAAGAGAGAAGGTGTATCCAGAAAGGGAAAGACGGGCAGCGACTGTTTGGAAGGAAGTGTTTAAGGGGATTGGGTGATAATGGAGAGTATTCTGGAGAAGAATCATGAGTCCTCCATGGGCTGGAGTGCCTTCAAGAGAGGGGAGATCAAATCGGACTGACTGAAAATGAGGGAAGACAAAGCGGTCGTGGGGACGCAGCTTTGTTTCCTGAAGACAGAAGCTGACCGGCGAGTAGGATCGTAAGAGGATCGTCAATTCATCCCGACAGGCTCGAATGCCGCGGATATTCCAATGGATAATGGACATTGGGTGAACAGAAAATGGAGGAATGTGACCAAGGTTGCCGTCAACTCAACGACTGCTCAGAGCTTGCGACAGACAGCGTGGAATGGCACTCAGCCGAAGGCAGAAGATCCTGATCCATAGGTTGTTCAGGAGCAGCTCCTCCCACCAGCGATCGGCCGGTTGATCGGCCGCCAGCAGTGCGCCTCGGCGACACAGAAGACGACCGAGGGCGGTTACCGCCAGGTGGTGCTGTAGATGAGACACGCCGTGGCGGTGAAGGAGAGGAACTGGGTTTCTTATTAGCCTTCTTGGAAACATGATGTTTAGATGAAGGAAGAACCGATGGTTGTGAAGTTGGGGTACGTAAAAAATCTTCACGAGTATGCTCTTTTTTGGAAGTCCGGGTGTCAGACTTTTGGGATCGAGATTTAGCAGAACCCGAGGAAGGGTGAGCCATAGAGTGAGCAGGCGAAAGTGGGGAGGTTGAACGGGCGATCTTTGCGCTGGCCGATCTGACGACCGTGTCACTAAAGGTGAGATCACAAGTCTGCGTGGCCGTCTCCTTTGTTGGCCGAGGAGAAGCAAGGACAGTGCTGTATTTTCCTGTCTGAGGCACAGTGGGCTTTCGACTGGCGAATAATTTTCGAGCAGCAAAGGTCGACACCTTTTCCTTCACTCTGATTTCCTGAATGAGCTTTTCGTCTTTAAAAATGGGGCAATCTCGAGAGGAAGCAGCGTGGTCACCCATACAGTTGATGCAACGAGGGGATGGAGGTGGACAAGCACCCTCATGGGCATCCTTGCCACACGTAACACATTTGGCCGGGTTGGAACAGGACTGGCGGGTATGATTGAACCGCTGGCACCGATAGCAACGCGTAGGGTTCGGGACGTAGGGGCGAACGGAAATTCTCATAGCCCGCTTTTATTTTCGATGGGAGTTGAACTCTGTCAAATGTCAGGAAGACAGTACGGGTTGGAAGGATGTTTGTGTCAACCCTTTTCACAACTCTATGAACAGCCGTTACGCCCTGGTCAGACAGGCAGTGTTTAATTTCCTTGTCAGACAATCCGTCGAGGGAGTGTGTATAAACGACTCCACGTGAGGAATTTAAAGTGCGGTGCGCTTCCACCCGGACAGGGAAGGTGTGGAGCAGTGAAGTACGCAGCAATTTTTGTGCCTGGAGGGCACTGACTGTTTCTAACAACAAGGTGCCATTTCGTAAACGGGAACAAGACTTTACAGGATCTGCAATTGCGTCGACACCTTTCTGAATAATGAAAGGGTTGACCGTGGAGAAGTCGTGACCTTCGTCAGACCGAGAAACGACAAGGAACTGTGGCAACGATGGAAGAACTGTGTGGCTGAGACTCAGTGAACTTACGCTTGTGAGCAGACATAGTGGAAGATGAGGAAACCATTGCGGAAGAATCCCCCATGATTACCGGCGTCTCCGATGGCACGCTCCTCCCTTGTGGGGGCCCTCTCTGAGGTGATTGTTCACACCTCAGGTCACACCTCCTGAGAAACGGGCGGAGGGACCAATCGGCACTTTCGGAAGGTATCAGCTCGGGTAATCACCCCTCCCTGGGCCTGGCTGTTACCAGGGGGTACGTACGTGTCCTACCTGTCTACCCGGGGCGGGGAATTACGCGTTGCCCCGTCACGGGCTACGCATGAAAATGCGTGGGTCGGCCTTCAGACATGCACAGGGAGGAAGAAAGAGAAAGGGAAACCAAAGAACGGGAAAGGAGAGAAGAGAGGTCTCAAACGCTGCAGCGGAGACAAGGGTAAAGAGAAGAGGTAAGGAAAAGAGAAGGACAAAGGAAGGATGAGGATGTGCAAGCAGAGAAGGCGAAGAATGTGTTACATGCTCGAGCGTCCATCTCCGGACGTAGGCACAAACCATACTCCCAAAGGGGGAGAAAGGAAAGGAAAGAACCAGAGGGGGGGGGAGGGGGGGCCGAAGATGGGGGATAGGGAAGGATGCGGAAAAGGAAGGTATGCAGCCCAGAAAGGAAGGAGGACCACATTAGTTCGGGGTCCCGTGCTCGCTACGCACGTATCCACAAAAGAGTTGTGGACCCCCTGGGGGGTTGTTAGATCCTGTTACTACTGCTACAATGGCGGTGAGTAATAATGGAAATGTCGTGTGGCTAGGGCCTCCCGTCGGGTAGACCGTTCACCTGGTGCAGGTCTTTCGATTTGACGCCACTTCGGCGACCTGCGCGCCGATGGGGATGAAATGATGATGATTAGGAGAACACAACACCCAGTCCCTGAGCGGAGAAAATCTCCGACCCAGACGGGAATCGAACCCGGGCCCTTAGGATTGACAGTCTGTCACGCTGACCACTCAGCTACCAGGGTGGACGATGGCAGTGAGTGTGAACATGGTTATAGTTGGCGCAACGCGATGGAAACAGTATCTCCGAGGTAACAATGAAGTGGGGAGTTTTCCTTACGACCCCTTCACGAGTGTACCGTGAATATCAGGAATCCGGTAAAACATCAAATTTCCGACATCGCTGCGGCCGGAAAAATATCCTGCAAGAACGGGACCAACGACGACTGAAGACAGTCGTTCAACGTGACAGAAGAATAACCCTTTCGCGAATTGCTGCAGATTTCAATGCTGGGCCATCAACAAGTGTTAGCGTGTGAAACGTCCAACAAAACATCTATATGGGCTTTCGGAGCCGAAGGCCCACTCGTGCACTCTTGAAGACTGCCGACACAAAGCTTTACGCATCCCCTGGGCACAACGACACCGACATTGGATTGTTGATGACTGAAAACACATTTACTGGTCGGACGAGTCTTGTTTCAAATTGTATTGAGTGGATAGACGTGTACGGGTATGAATATAACCTCACGAATCCATGGACCCTGCATGTCAGCAGGGAACTGCTCAAGCTGGTGGAAATTGTAATGGTGTGGGGCATGTACAGTTGGCGTGATATGGGACCCCTGATACATCTAAATATGACTGATAGGTGACACGTGTGTAAGCATCCTGTCTGAGCACCTGCATCCATTCATGTCCATTGTGCATTCCGACGGACTTGGGTAATTCCAACAGGACAATGCAACACCCCACACATCCTGAATTGCTACATTACTGAGCGTATCTGCGATGCCTTGCAACTGTGCTGTTCAGAAGATATTTCCACCCCCTCGTACTGTTACGGATTTATGGACAGCCCTGCAGGAGTCATGTTGTCAGTTTCTTCATGCACTACGTCAGGCACTAGTCGAGTCAATGCCACTTAATGTTACGGCACTTCTGCGTAATCACGAGGACCCTACACGATACTGGGGTCATGGACTGTGCGGCTGGTCCCGGTGGAGGTTCGAATCCTCCCTCGGGCGCGTGTGTGCGTGTGCGTGTCCTTAGGATAATTTAGGTTAAGTAGTGTGTAAGCTTAGGGACTGATGACCTTAGCAGTTAAGTCCCATAAGATTTCACACACATTTGAACTTTTTTTTATACTGGGCAGGTGTACAAGTTTCTGTGGCTCTTCAGTGTAAGTTTACAAATCTAATAAAAGTCTAAGAAGAACTTCCTGTTTCCAGCGGTGGATACATCGTCTTTGTGAAGTACAGTATCAGTGAACATTATACGCTTTCCATTTTACAGCACATTTTGTAAACAAGTCAAAACAAATCAAAGAATTTCAAATCTAAAGACGCTGCATTTCTACAAATACACAGGTGTTATTTCAAAGGAAATACAAAGCCATTATATTATTATTTATACAGGATATCATTTATAAAACAAATATTTGTGAATGTATCGAATGTGGATGATATCAAATGGTTGCGCTATTCAACACTTGTTTAGGATAAAATAAACTTTTACAGTTACTGAAAGAACTGTGGCTATTAAACTGTTTGTTCATTCAACATGTTTTCAGAAAATTATACTTTGTGTAACATTATTTCTAATTGTTCTACTAGATCAATTTTCTTTGTGGAGTACAGTTCGGCTGTTGTGGATGTCAGTGTGTGTGTGTGTGTGTGTGTGTGTGTGTGTGTGTGTGTGTGTGTGTGTGTGTGTGTGTGTGTTAAGGTACATGTGGTTGGCTACTGTGGATTTGTCAGATTGGTTACGTCTAAAAGCAGCATTGTGTTCTTTGTGTCGTGCATTTGAAATAATATCACAATTGTGACTAAAGTCTGTTGTCTTACGAAAGCAACAGATTCACGAAATATACACTATCAGAATTGAATAAAATTAAATTGGATACTACCTGCAATATGTGTTGCCAACAGAGTTCGTAGCAAAGAAGTCATAAATTTAAACATCATTCACAATGAGGCAGTTTTTCACAGGTCTCATCATTTATGAGGTCGTGTCTGTATGACAGGTAGACGGTTGTTTCTCAGACAGCGATGATCGCCTTACAGTAAGGGTATGTGTACGAGGTTTGTTTGAAATCAGTCTAGTGGTTTAGGAAGAGAAATATATATATATACACAAAATTTATTTTTGTAATATGTATGATTGCGAATATCTTATAAGCCGAATCTCCATAGAGCCAATGATGTATCCGCAAATGAACTCCGTATGATGGTACCCTTTTTAGTAGTCGACAATTGGGAACAGTGTGGCTACATCTACATGATTACTCTGCAACTCCCAATTTAAATGCCTGGCAAAAGACTCATCGAACCACCTGCAAGCTGCTGCTCTATCGTTCCACACATTTGTAGCTCGCGGGAAAAACGAACGTTTAAATCTTTCTGTGCGAGCTCTGATTTCTCTTATTATAATGAGCATTCCTCCACACGTAGGCAGGCGCTGACAAAATATTTTCGCAATCAGAGGAGAAAGTTGATGGAAATTTCAGGATCCGACTCTGCCGCAACGAAAAAAAAAATCTTGTTTTAATGATTATCTCCCCAATTCACGTATTATGTCCGTGGCGCGCTCTCCCATATTTCGAGTTAATACAAAACGAGCTGCCCCGCTTTGAACTATTTCGATGTCCTCTGTCAATCGTATCTGATGCGGATCCCACACCGCACAGCTAGAAGAGGGCGGACAAGCGTGGTGCAGGCAGTGTCTTTAGCAAACCTGTTATATTTTCTAAGTTTTTTGGCAATAAATCACCGTGTTCGGTCTGCTTTACTCCAACCTAAGTTATTCGTAATTGTCATCACTAAGTATTTAGTTGCATTTACAGCCGTTAGATTTGTGTGTTTTATCGTGTAACCGAAATTTAGCGGATTCCTTTTGGCACTCATGTGGATGACTTCACACTTTTATAAATTTCGTTTACGTCTATTGTCACAAGCATTTTGTCAACAGATTACCGGTTTCGGTCTATAATGACCATCTTCAGATCTATTTTATAAAAACAATGCCCTAATGTACTGCAGCCATAAGGGCATCGTCAAATGTTAAGCGCAAAATCAGCACCAGCATCATTTAACATTTGACGATGCCACTTTGGCTGCAGTACATGGTTTTTATAAAATAGATCTGAAGATGGTCGTATAGACCGAAACAAAAATTTGTGACCATAGACTTAAAGTAAACGAAATTTATTCCATATTCGGGTCACTGTTTTATTCGCGACAATGTCGCAGCTTGTGTTCACATTTTTAATTATTTAGAGCCAATTTCCACTTTTCACACCATACAGATAGCTCATCTAATTCGTTTAGCAATTTGTTTCGAACATCCGATTATCAGACGGTAAATGACAGCATCATCTGCAAACAACCTCAGAGTGTCTCTTAAATCGTTTATCTAGATCGGGAACAGCAGAGGGCCCACAACACTTCCTTGGGGAACGCGAGATGTTACTTCTGTTACACTATGGCTTTCGTGTTACCTTTCCCACAGAAAATCACGAATCCAGTCGCACAACTGAGACAGTAGTTAATACGCAGGCCTTTTGATTAGAAGCCGGTGTTTTCTGATAGCTTGTCTTAAACTGCATGCAGAAGCAGCCAGCAGGGCCAGACAAAGCGATCCGCGGCGAGCGATCCCACGCCGGTGGCAGCAGCAGCAAGCAGCGCCATGTGGCAGGAAACCCAAGCGGCTGGAAAGTATTTGTTCCCCCGCCCCCTCCACGCGGGCTCACATTTCTTCCTTCCTCGCCCCCTCACCGACCTACTCCCGTCTTAAAAATACCTTCCGTCTTACTGCTCCGCTACCTCTCTACAACACACTATATTGGCCACAAATTTCGCCCAGCATCGATGGATCGAGGATTTGCAGGCGCGCGCGCGCGCGCACACACACACACACACACACACACACACACACACACACACACACACACACACACGTTCATATTTTATATTAATGTTCTTACAAAAATCGTTAATAGTAACCTCAGACGTTTCGCGGACGATATTTGTTTTATCTGGGGAAAAAGCTGTACAAATATTCATTCGAATATTTATAATACCGGGTGCGTCAAAAAGGTCTTTACAACTTTGGAACGATATATAAATTTATTAAGGGAACTTACAGAATCGGTAGATGTGTGTCATTGTAGCGAACAACCTCACGTTTCACATAAAAGCGTCAAGTCTCATTTTGGTTGGATGGTGTGACCACCATTTACGATGCGGCCAACATTCCACCGGTAATGAATTTCTTCCCACACTCGTTGCAGCAAATCGGGCGTAACTTGTGTAACGGGCAGCGTAGATTCGATTTTTCAGGCCGGCTAAATTGTTTGGTAGGGGAGGAACATACACAGGGTCTTTAACGAAACCCCCCAGAGGGAGAACTCCACTGGTGTGAAGTCTGGGGTGCGAGGTGCTACACGATTGGCCTTTCACTTCCAATCCACCGACATGGAAGCGATTATCGAGGAAACCTCTACCTTCCGTGAGGAAATGAGGTGGTTTTGCTGGTGGTAAACCAACCTCTCTCTGTCGTCTTCATCGCTCTGTGGTATTGGAAAGACTTCAGGCATATCCGGATACGTAACACTAGTAACAGCACCACTGAAAGGAGCCATTTTTACTGTGCACTATGCTGGCTGGCGCTTCCGTTGGCGGAATGGGGTACTGATGCAGTCCGTGAATCAAATTTGAGGTGGTTTGCTACAAATTACCAACCTGTAAGTTCTCTCAATAAATTGTTGTAAAGTCCTTTTTGACTCACTCTGTATTTCAAAATGGTCCAAAGGCTATTTGAACTTGCAACGAAGACTGCAAATTATTAAATGTTATGCCAGTACTCTTGTACTGAATGGAGGCACGGACAATTAATAAGGCAACAATGAAAGAGACACATTCGGAACGAGGCTGTATGGACGAGAGTTAAAAATATCCTGGATACGAATAATTATCAATGAATACGTTCTAAGGCAAGTCAATAGGGATAAGAAATTGGCGAACACAATCAAAACCAGGAAACTATAATATTTTGGCCATATCATAAGGGGAGAAAATTACATGGTCTATGTTGTCCTACGCGCCACAATCACATGGAGGTGATTATTTTTAGCTGACAGAGGCGAGTCTGAACCTTTGGTGATTAAAGCGGTGCTTGAACATGGTGCTCACAAAATTTCAGTTGTACATACCAAGGGAGTACCACAATAGCGCAGGCATAATTTGTAATACGTATGTCTGCATAGTTTCTTCCCCCGTGTTGGTACAATAAACGCCACTTACTCTTCGACGAAGTCTAAATCTGCCGCCGTCTGTAAGGAACACTTTCATATGTAATATATAAGAAAGTATCAGCCTCGATAGCGGTAATGAAACCAACCTTTACCTAGGTTTCACCCCAGGTAACTGAGCCTTCTTCAGAAGATAGACATGATTCTACAATATGTCTACGAGGGCATGGTCTAGAAATAAAACTAAAACAATCTGAATAGGCGTAGTCACATTTAAAAAATGCGGTACATAGGTACTAAGTCACCACCAAGACTTGACTTAAGCTTCGGCGAGCGCCTCGTCTCCATGGACGCCGTGCGGTGGGCCTCGGGAGCTCACGTGAAACTAAAATATATAATGTGGCAATGTGGCACACCAAGTAACTTAAGTCTTGGTGGTGACTTAGTTATGTACCGCATTTTTTAAAATGTGGCCACGCCTATTCAGATTGTTTTAGTTTTATTTCTAGACCATACCCTCGTTGACATATTATAGAATCAGGTTTATCTTCTAAAGAAGGCTCAATTACTTAGGCTGAAACCTAGGTAAAGGTTGGTTTCATTACGGCAATCGAGGCTGATAGTTTCTTATATATTAGATTATCACGATTGCTGACTGGGCTGCAATGTTGAAAGTGCAAAACTTTCATACGTCTTAGTCCCAATCAGGGTGACGTTCTTAGCGAGGGCGTCGACAATTTCATTGCCCCTGATACCACGGTGCCCCTTTACCCATAGCATGGTGCTTTTTCTTGTTACAGTGCTGTCGTTCTGCAAACTGGTATGTAATGTGTCACACCAAGTAACTGTTGGTATTATTGCAACCTGAATCTGTGCGAGCAGCAACGCTCATCGCGCATGTCATAATACTTTTAATAATATTTTTATTTCAGCATATTTTATTCTTTCTAGCAGAAATCCAGATTCGAGACCTAGACTGCCACAAATTTTCAATTGTCAAAAATGGTTCAAATGGCTCTAAACACTATGCGACTTAACGTCTGAGGCAATTAGTCCCCTAGACTTAGAACTACTAAAACTTAACTAACCTAAGGACATCACACACATCCATGCCCGAGGCAGGATTCGAACCTGCGACCGTAGCAGCAGCGCGGTTCCGGACTGAAGCGCCTAGAACCGCACGGCCACAGCGGCCGGCCATTAAATTGTCACGATATATTCACTACTATTAGAAGGCTTTATTTGTGTGCGGCAGGATTAAAAGGAAGCTGTAGCCCCAATAGTTGACGCGCCTTAAGAGAGACCCGTTTTGAATCGGGAACGGTGAGACAGTAGTGCAAATTTGTAGTGACGTTGAAGCAACTAACTGTCACAGTGGCCAAAGTTACTTGCTGTTCCAGGAAGTTTCTATTGGCAGCAGCACCTCTTATGAAAGAGAATTTTGCTCAATCAGTCGTGCGAATATTTAACCATTTAAAGCGTGAAAGGTAAGTAAGTGAAATATGCCCTACTTTTCCGAATTTCTGTTCGATGTTGACAGTCGCATCCACTGCGCACGACTTCGCCTCAGGCCTGACCACTTATATACCATTTGGTGCACCTTTTTCAGCCCTTTCGATACGTTTCACCACCAGATCGGACTACTGCAGACAAGTCAATACATTTCTCTAAACCATCTGCATACGGTATCTCTATAGATTATCTAACAAACACGGCTTCTAGGATTTTTATTTATTATTTCTTTGTAAATAAATAATAAACGGCATGTAGGAATGAATACTGACTGCCAGTTGGTAAGGTATCAGTTACTGCCCACGCCGGCCGTCCAGGGTTGGTCGCTATTGTGAGCACCTGCGCCCGTTTCCCCGTTTCTGGGGGACGCAGACTATTCTCCTGCCTGCACATAATGGGCGGGCCGTCCCTTAATCTAGATAAATGGTGGCGTGGCCCCACCCTGCTGTTTTCAAAGGCGAGTGATTTCCAAAGGGTGGTCGGTGTTCCTGGATACCCTTTGGAAAAGAGACTTCCCAGACGGCTGGCAGGAAGCAGTACCTTGAAGTCGGTATTATGAGCGTTAGCATGACGTGAGTAGTGAGCCCTCTGGGGGTGGAGCTGAGGTTTTTTAACGTACTGCATGTGTGAAGTGAGAAAGGGAGCGAATTAGTGAACGAGCGCTTGCTAGGTAGTAGAGGTGTGTTATTATGAAGGGCGATCTGTAAGTAATTAAAAATTTTTTTACAAGCACGTTGGTTTTATTCTGTGTTCCAAGAAGCCATATCGTTCCCCACTCTTTTGGCTACAAAACCCCATTTTTCAACACAATCTCCGGCAATACGACAACCTTATGCCACCATACTGGGAGAGCTTGTATGCCCGCACGGTACCAGACGTCGGAGCCAATGTCTTGCTCCATCAATAATCTCTGCATCACACACGTATTGCTTCCCAAGGAGTGGGGAAAACACATGGAAGTCTGCAGGTGCGAGATCCTGGCTGTAGGGTGGATGAGGACTAACAGTCCAATGAGAGACTAGTTTGTTTGCTTGGCCATTCTCCGCAGCAAGCACAGAAATACTTGTTTTGTAAACAAAACCGCCTTTTCTTGCTGCAACTTTATTTTTCCAGACGCGTTTCGCCTTTTTCTTGCTCTAAGGCATCTTCAGTGCGATAGTGTCTGCCCCCGGTAGTTGAATGGTTAGCGTGACGGATTGTCAATCCTCTGGGCCCGGATTCGATTCCCAGCTGGGTCGGGGAATTTTCTCCGTCCAGGGACTGGGTGTTGTTCTATCATCATCATCATCTGCAGGTCGCCGAAGTGGCATCAGATTGGATTGGAAAGCCGGCACCCGGCGAACGGTCTGCCCGACGGGGGGGGGGGGGGGGGGGGGGGGGCCCTAGCCCCACATTAAATAAATAAAGTGGGATAGTTTGCTGTGAGCTGCATTTCCTCTCATCTGGTCTGAAGGTCGCACCACCACTGTATTTCTGACACATAAGCACAATTTTGTATTCCTATTTTTTTCACACAGTTCACCATGTTTCTCCATTTTTAGTGGTGAACTATTGTTCTTTTGCCACACGATATAACTTTGTTCGAACACTGTACTTTTAACAACGTGAATATTTGTAG
Source organism: Schistocerca piceifrons (assembly GCF_021461385.2). Lineage (NCBI taxonomy): Eukaryota > Metazoa > Arthropoda > Insecta > Orthoptera > Acrididae > Schistocerca > Schistocerca piceifrons. The sequence continues at coordinate 716,408,743 of NC_060149.1, forward strand.
CTTCACTATGTGTGAGGAATCAATTTTCGCACGTGGTGTGCGAAAAACATAAGAAATGCATAGTGCTGCAGAACAACTAAAAATCAGACCATAACACGAAACCCACCACCACCACCACCACCACCACCACCACCACCACCACCAATGATGATGCTTTAGCTCAAAAAAGTAAAACGCGTCTGGTGAATAAAACACGCATTTTTGTAGTTTTAACTACACCGATTACGGAGCTTCAACGCAAACTACATGACCGCCACCATCTTGTGCTTAGTGTTGCAATGCACCAGAACACGTGACACGTAAAACTTCTCTTGCGATTTTCTCGAAATCGCCTACGTAGTACGCCTTACTATTTACACATTATGTTGTTCTAATGGGCTATTTTAGTGTACAAAATATGAAGTCCGTGATCCGTAATGCCGGACATTTGCCACACTTGCCCATTCGCCAGGTAGCTTGAGTAGCGATCCCTCAGGTAAGGGACGCCCTTCCCCGCACTACCTCTGTCCGCATTCAAACCGCCGTCTCCACATCTTACTCGATACAACCAGTACGTAAGGGACCTCCTTCTTCGACATCTTGGCCAAATACAGAGCTTCTTTTCCGAAATCGAAATATTTATAACTTTTGGGAAACGAAAGCAATACCGACGATTATGTCAGTGTGTAATTAGTTCTGCCAAGTATAAATATAGATTCCTCTGTCTGTACGGTAGCTTCCTTTCACGCTTACTGATTGCGATAGAAACAGTCCATCGGCATGGGAGCAACAAGAAAGGAACGATAAAACGAGAATGCAAATGTACGCTAATCATTTCTTTTTTATCGCTGCATTTGTGCCTACTTTAATTACTACAACTGCATACCCAAAAGACAATAGGAAAGGATAAATGGGTTTGTGAATGTTTGAAAAGAAGAACGACATACTCCATATTAATTTACTCTCTAAAAACAATAGTTAGTAAAGTGTAGCGGGACAATATTCAAAACAACTGAAAACACGTTCACTAAATAGAGAGAATATCTATGATTGACGTGTCATCTTAAGTAGACTTACAATTTTAAAATGTTAGAAATAAGGAAATGAAGTAATACAGAATGCTACGCTTGTAACGTACGTTGTTCTACATTGTTTAGCTCTGGTATTTACAGGGTCACAGAGAAAGCATCTTAGGTTCTGGAGGGAAAAGCCGTAATTGTAATTATCTGCGCTACAACAGAAACAAGAAGGACAACTTAAGGAAAAATAATGTAAGCTCACAATCGACTTTGAAGCAGATAGTTTCTGTGACTTAATATGGGCAGAGGTTATACTCGACAACCGGAATAAATTAATAACTGGCTCATTTTACCGATCCCCTGTCTCAGATGAAACAGTTGCTGAACAGTTCAAAGGAAGGAAAACTTTAGTCTCATCCCAAATAGGTACCCTACTCATACAATTATAGTTGGCAGTTACTTCAATCTACCTTCCGCATGTTGATGGTTCAAATGGCTCTGAGCACTATGGGACTTAACATCTATGGTCATCAGTCCCCTAGAACTTAGAACTACTTAAACCTAACTAACCTAAGGACATCACACAACACCCAGCCATCACGAGGCAGAGAAAATCCCTGACCCAGCCGGGAATCGAACCCGGGAACCCGGACGTGGGAAGCGAGAACGCTACCGCACGACCACCAGATTCCGCATGTTGACAAAAATACATTTTCATACCCTATTGTAAACAGAAAACAACTTCCGTAATTGTTTTAAATGCTTTCTTAAAAATTATTTTTAACAATTAGTTGACGAGGTCCTTCAAATTGTAAATGGTTACGAAAACACATTTGACCTCTTAGCCACAAATAATCCTGAGCATCACGACGGATACAGGGATTAGTGAACACGCAGTCGTAGAGGGGCTCACTTCCGTAACAAAGAAATTCACCAAAACTAAACGCGAAATATATCTATTTATAAAAGCAGCTAAAAATTCGTGACGTCTTTGTAAGAGATAGTCTCCAATCCTTCCAAACTATGTAAATGGAGACCATATGTGGCTTAAGTTCAAAGAAATAGTATCAACAGCACTCGAGATATTCATATCAAATAAATTAATGAGACGGAACTGATCCCCCATGGTACACAAAACACGACAGAATGTTGTTGCAGGAACACCGCAAAAGGCACGTACAATTTAGACGAACGCAAAATCTCCAAGATTGGTGAAGTTTGGTGCGGATTTCAATGCGAGATGCATTTCATTTCATAGCTTCCGCAACTAAACTTGCTCTAGAAATGTGGCGGAAAATCCAAAGAGATACCGGTCCCATGCTAAGTAAACCAGCGGAAAGGCTCAGTAAGTACCTTTACTGCGCGACAGCGACGGTAATGTTACTGATGACAGTGCCACTAAAGTGGAGTTAGTAAATGCATTTTCCGAAATTCCTCCACCAAAGAAGACAAAGTAAATATTCCAGAATTCGAAATTAGAACAGCTGCAAACATAATTTAGAAGTAGATATCCCTGGTGTTGCAAGGCAACTGAAATTACACTGTCAGTGACAGAGGAAATGATCAAATATCTTTTCAAAAAGTCTCTAATGTATAAGAAAAGTAGGTCTAATACATTTGTTTCTGATGTTCTTTAGTAACAATTTTCAGTAGTAAGCTCCTTGCTTTTACTGACCTGTTTAAAGATAATCAACAATTTAATAAGAAATTTTAATTTTTAAAGGATTATATCTAAATGTACTTAAGTTGATTTACATCTACTATAAATGTTTGCAGCTAAACTTAAATAAAAAAATATTTGACGTGCCAAAATTGTCTACCTTAGCATCAGATCAGTTTTGGGATGTCAATTTTAGGTGCAATTCAAAGGTTCAGTTACCATTTTCTTTTACGAAAGTGTGTACTATCAGTTTAACAAACAACGATATTTTAGGTGATAGTTGCGATTCTGAAGCTTCAGAAAATTATTTTAGAACTCACAATTATTTAATAGTATGGCCATAATATTGGAAGGCAGAAAAAAGTTATCTTAACGTGACAACAATAGGGATACTTTTGTGAGGCTTGAAACACTTTTTAATTTTTACATTAAAGGCTGATTCGCATCACACTTTCCACAGACTTTGGACCGTGAAAATGATAGATGGTCATCTACCATTCTGGTGTGTGTAAAATCAGCCTAAACACGCTGAACTAATGTACACTCTATTTACAATTACAACTTAATATTAGCTCCGATAATGCTTCTTCAATGTTTTAATAATTTTATGTCAGTAACCTGCGAGGACTCGGTATTTTTAATACATTATTTTTAACGTATTTTAGTCCAGTTTCTGAATATGGGCAATGGCTTTCAAGCAAGGCCTAATGTTGCCAGTCTCTTCATAATTCTTTATGATTCTCTCTATCCTGTCGTCCAGCTTCAAGTACTACTTCTTCCTCTTCTTACGTTCAAGATTCATTTCCAATTTCATGTACATGCAGTTTGTGAGCTCTGCTTCCTTTTTCAAGCACTCCACCAAACAGTTGATTTTAGGGTGAGGGTTTCCAATAATACTATTTATTTTGTTGTGCCACCTTTCAACAGCATTCGTCGTTCGGTGCCTTTTTCCGTAACAGTCATTTCTATTGCGATATTCTCATTCTCTAGCCAGTTATCCACAAAGTAGTCAAAAAATTGAGAGAACCTTCCGTTATCAGGAGCTTCTGCATGCATCTCAATCCATCCATTGCTTACGGCCTCCGGTTTTACAACTGCCAGCGCTGCACACATGCTGACGTGAAGTCTTAAATCCTCGTTCTAGCGGTACTCCTCAGTTAGACCGAGAACTCGAGTTCTTCTCCATAAACTCTTCTTCATATGGAAATAGAATCCATTTATTTCAGTTGTGGGAAAAACTTGACGAATGGCCGATATCGTAGCTGCCTCAAAGTCCATCTTTACTTGTTTAGGACACCACTCAGACAGAGACTGCCTGTTTTATCAGACGAACATATGTGTCTTTCTTCTTATTAGGGAGCAGTGCAAATACAGTAGGAAGAATGTTTGTTTCTTTAATCGGGCCTCCTAAGTCTACGTGTATGGTGTAGATCTGTGCAAACTGCTTGCTGCATCTCTTAAATGTTACCTCCATAAAAAATGGGAACATGTTTTTAAACTTTCCTTTGCTTCCACTAAAAATCATTGTTCTCACCTCTAATCTATCGTCTTCCAGAAGAAAACTACTGCCATCTCCCATTTTTAATAGATATTCATGAAGATCAATTTCATAAGAGTTCTTAGGCTCTTGTTGGTTCCCCCCACTCTTGACTCCGACGACGCATGGTTCTCTTCATAGATTCTGAATTAGGCATCACTGTAACAAAGTCATAAACTTTATTATGTAGATTTCCCATTTCATCCGCGTATATCTTCGATAACTGGTTAGTTTCTTCTCGAGACCTTTTCTTCGCTCTTTCCACTTGCTTTCTCACTTTCAGAGCTGCATCGTCAGGTGGTCCCCAGAGATGTTCTAACACGCTCAACACTTCTCCGTTCCTCGAAAGCAGCTTTCCCTTGCAATGATCCGCTTTTCGGCGTAAGCACATCCATGTAACAACAGCTTTAGATTCCCTCTGTTTAAGATACGCGTAACCTTTCTAATGAGCAGGAGGCCTGCCCTTGTTCGTTGCAATAACTTCCATACTGATGGTCACGTTAGGAACTTCGAAAGCAAACTGGGCGGGAGGAGGAGGAGGAGGAGGGGGCAGACAAGGGACTGAACCCTTCGGAGCAGGTAAAACCGTGGCAAATGTCCGGACACCGTGATCCGAACGTCGTGACCTTCCCTTGTAAGATGCATAGGACTACACCATTTCGACTGTGTCGGTTTAGAAATAAACCACCAGAATTGCCACCTGTTTGAGTAAATAAATGGAAACGAAAAAGCTTGACTTATTATGTTGTTCTCTTATTGGTATTTTACGCTGAATGTATATCAAAGCGTTGTAATATTTGAAGGGTTAAATAATGATAAAAACTGTGCCTTGCGTAAGGTGGAAATTCTCTCCAATTTTTCTTTGCAAGCACGTAGAGTTGGAAGAGATACAACATTCAAAAGTTGATCGTTTCGCTGTCACTGCCTGCCGTTCTTTGCTACTAAACCATGTTCGGAATTCGGGTTCGCTGTTTTTATCGCGTAAGAATTTTATTGGAAGAAGACAGACAATAGACAGGATGTTCGTTCAGTGGTCTGACTGCAGCTGAAAGACAAGGAAGGCCGAGATGAGAATCTCGCAGCACGCCACAATACGTGCGCGCCAGCAGCCGTCCCCAAAGAAACGCTTTGTCGCGCGTCTCAAAGCGGACCGCCGGACATTCACGCTGCGTACGCTCAACACTGTTTTGTTTCTGCGAGCTCATTCACCGTTCCACAACAGCGACACTCCCCAGACAGCGTCCGGAAGCGCAAGCTGTGCTCTAACAGCCAGCGCACGTCCTATACGCACAATATAAATTCGGCACTTGTCTGGGAGCGGAGCCGTCGGTTGACGACGGATGTCTTCGGTCCGGTACGGATTGTTTCCGCACGTTGTCAGCCCCAGGAAGGCAACAACAGAGCGTGCCACAGCAATACAACACCGTAGAAGGCATTGGTGTTGTGAATGCGATGTTGATTCTCGAGTTGTACTTGCCCTGTGAGGAGGCGGGACGGACTTTCTCCTTCCTGCCTCGCCTCCCCGCCCCTCCGCTCCGTTCCTTTCCGTTCCCCCCCCCCCCCCCTCTCTCAAGCCCTTTCTCAACAACCCCCCTCCCGCCGCAGCAGTACATGTGCTAGGCGGCAATCGCGTGCTTAATGCGTGTGTCCACTAGCAAGTAACTTCTGCAAACACTTGCTGAAGTGTTTACATTAGAACAAAAACTTGCGCCAAGTTTGCTTCTGCATGTCGTCTCGGCAAGTTAATTTCAGAAACTCGCTGCAAGTACTCGCACAAGCGTTAACGCTAGAATCACGCTGTGATGTAGGCAAGAAAAATCGTAGCGAGAAACCGAAAGTTAAGAAAAAAAATTTTTTTCGGCAAATAAATGGATACAGAGACGTACATATTTGAGTTCAATAAGCTCTACTGAATGAAATCGTAGGTCTTCGCTCCGATTAAAAAGCTTGTAATTTTCGAACATCTCTTACATTGTATAATAGGATGTTCGGAAACAGAATATCAAAAATGCGGCGAAAAGTACCACCAACATATCGCTTTTTACCTACCCTTATTTTTGTAAACAGTACTTATTGCTTTTATTACAAATACACACACCATAAAAAGTTTTGCATCACCCCGGTTCCCAGAACTCGGGAAGATAGACGTTGACTTGGTATTGTCTCACAGACACAGTCCCTTTGACTGTTCAGAGATTTCACTAAACCCGCCCAGAAATGTAAACAACCATGCATGAACAGCGCCTATTAGACGGAGCGGCTCCGACAGGCGATCAGTTCCAGTCATTCCACCAGGAAGGAGGTACACGGCTCGTGTTGTCTGCAGTTGAACCACGCCTAGACGGTCAATACCGCGGTTCGATCGCGTCCACATTGTTATTTTGTGCCACGAAGGGCTCTCAACAAGGGAAGTGTGTAGGCGTCTCTGAGTGTACCAAAGCGGACACGGCGGAGATACAGAGAGACAGGAGCTGTCGATGACATGCCTCGCTCAGGCCGCCCAAGGGATACTACTGCAGTGGATGACCGCTACCTACGGATTATGGCTCGGAGGAACCCTGCTAGAAACGTCACCATGTTGAATAATGCTTTTCGTGCACCCACAGGACGTCGTTTAAGACTCAAAATATGCATAATAGGCTGCATGATGCGCAACTTCACTCCCGACGTTTATGGCGAGATCCATCTTTGCAACCAAGACACCATGTAGCACGGTACAGATGGGCCCAACATGCCGAATGGACCATTCAGGACTGGCATCACGTTCTCTTCACTGACGAGTGCCACATATGCCTTCAACCAACACCCCCACCCCCGAGCCACGAAGTCCTTTTTTAAAGTGGGTTCAAATGGTTACAGTCACGTTAAAGTATGGCAATTATTAGCTTAATGAGTATGAGATTAAATTCTGACTGCTGAAGACTTACAGTGACTGTTAGATTGCAAAGTTTGGCAGCAAAGAGAAGTGGTTCGATGTATATGAGTTGTCGATGCTAAGTTGAGCTTCGACTCCCTGCATGTTATCGGTACATGCCGGTACACTTCGAGTCGACTGCTATGTTTACGACTGCAACCAACTTCAGTTGTCTAACAGCTGTGTGCTATAGTAGCGCGCGGAACTCTTGTGTGTCAACTGAAAAAAACAAAAGAAAAAACAAAAAATAGCGTACCGGTGATGAGTGTGTGAACATTTAGAACTCCACAACATGCTTTCACATAGCCTTTTTACTTCGGTATGTAATTTATATCACAGCTGCTGATTATCTGCGTGCGCAAGTGCGTAAAGTTGCATAATTTTACAGGAGATAGGTAACATTACCCCTCGTACGTCCCCTCCTCAATGTATCCTCCCTGCTTTCTCCTTACCTCATGCTCCAGTGAGGCCAAAGTTTAACTTAGCACCGACAATTAAGACCGAATTTACCGATATCTATACAGAGTGGGACTATTGCGCCTTAGATCACTAAAACTTTAAATAAAAGGTATATAGCTAAAACACCATAGTGGTTATCCAAAACTTGGAGACTTTTGATGCTTTAGACTTTAGAGTGTCTCAGATTTTCAATGATAGTGATGCAACAATGATATACGTAATACCTAAGTTAGGCCTATTTCCAATCGCGTTACGACACTTACATAACAAATTTAACTTTATCGTCCATTCAATATTGAAGTTAGGGGTTACTATTTAACTAGACCTTAAATAGTTCGTTTCTAGTGCCTTTTTAAATGCACTAAAATTAAGGGTAACGCTTCATAAAACAAACCCATTAGGGAAAAAACACGAAGAGTGGAAATGTGACTTCGGAAACCAACACCGTATTCCAGAGAAGCTAATGAAGCAAAAAAAGCAGGTGAAAACACTACAGAAGAACTGGAATTTCTGAAGTCTGAAGCTAGAAAAAGTTGCGGTACTGTTTTTGAGAGAGCAACTGAAATTTGTTACCAGCCGGACATTTCATTTCAATCATTGTTTTCTGGTTGGTTACGATACAAAAGAACAGACTGAACTACTTTATGCCTGAGTCTGAACAGTACTACCACAGGTCAGTCTATAATCCATTTTTAGATTGTTTTACAATACAATTAAAGTTTACAGAACATAAAGTGCTGTCTGGATTTTTTCATTGTTCCAGGTTTCAGTAGGTGAAGTACTTTAAATAGTAAAGAACGAAAAGACTTACAGTCCTGAACTGAATTCTACATTGAAGATATGGAATGTGGGGTTCAAAACTTTCTGCTGAATTACATTTATGGAAGAGGAAATCTGTGAAAGGAGATTCCATATCTTTGTAAGCCACGGAAGCAATGTAATTATGCAACAAAGACATGCGTCCAAATAACAACCTGAAGACATCGGCCACACTGCTTATAAGTACAGCCACAGCAGAGAGATCATTTCCATTTTAAAGAGAATCGAGACGCAACTGCATAAAACCAGACAGGCAAGTAATGAAGTTCACTGCCGCACATGAAGTCAAGTAATAATTATTTCATCATCATTTATTAATATTTACAAGTGCTAAAAATAATTTGTTCTATATCGGTTGAATTGATAATTGTGTTTTATCCTTTCAGAGAAGACTAAATGGATTAGCCCTCTTGTCCAATCATTCAGTACCTATTACACCACTGGAGGTGATAGACAACCTAGCCAAGAGAACGAAGAAACTGGATCTGTCATTATAGGAAAGACGCTCATTATATCCCGTTGCCTTTGTTTAAATTTTTTAAACCAGGACTTATTTCAAATAACTTACGGGAATGCAGCCGGGTGACGTGTTCGACAACCGCCCGTATTTCGATCTGTCGAAATATCGGACGGTTGTAGACTACCACACCCGGCTGCATTCCGCTAAGTTATACGGACATTGTATACACCGGGAGAAACTCGGGTCTCTCATGATTCATTCACCTGTAGATCAACATACTTTGTATGGATGTCAACAAAATACTTCTCACATTACTTCTTACATTCAGAAACACTACTCCTCCTCAGGCCAATTATTTGCCCGTTTTCAGATGCGTTGCATGTTTTGCGAAGTGCTTTCTTTCCAGATCAACTACGCTGAGAAACAAAGCATTTGAAGTGAACTATCGCGTAACATGCACTTCATACACGCTAAATACGAGTGATTTACCAAATCAATACGTATCGGTATTTTTCTGCTACAGTGCTATCATATTCAGTCATTTTTATCTGCGACTGTTCAATTCCGTCAGACCTATAGTGACGACGGAAGAGAGGGGAGACAGCACCAGTGGAAGAGAGAGAGGCAGAGAGAGAGAGAGAGAGAGAGAGAGAGAGAGAGAGAGAGAGAGAGAGAGAGAGAGGCAGAGAGAGAGAGAGAGGCAGAGAGGCAGAGAGAGAGAGAGGCAGAGAGAGAGAGAGAGAGAGAGAGGCAGAGAGAGAGAGAGAGAGAGAGAGGCAGAGAGAGAGAGGCAGAGAGAGAGAGGCAGAGAGAGAGGCAGAGAGAGAGAGGCAGAGAGGCAGAGAGAGAGAGAGGCAGAGAGAGAGAGAGAGAGGCAGAGAGAGAGAGAGAGAGAGAGGCAGAGAGGCAGAGAGGCAGAGAGAGAGAGAGAGAGGCAGAGAGGCAGAGAGAGAGAGAGAGAGGCAGAGAGGCAGAGAGGCAGAGAGAGGCAGAGAGGCAGAGAGGCAGAGAGAGGCAGAGAGGCAGAGAGGCAGAGAGAGAGAGAGAGGCAGAGAGAGAGAGAGAGAGAGAGGCAGAGAGAGAGAGAGAGAGAGAGGCAGAGAGAGAGAGAGAGAGAGAGGCAGAGAGAGAGAGAGAGAGAGAGGAGGCAGAGAGAGAGAGAGAGAGAGGCAGAGAGAGAGAGAGAGAGAGAGAGGCAGAGAGAGAGAGAGAGAGAGAGGCAGAGAGAGAGAGAGAGAGAGAGAGGCAGAGAGAGAGAGAGAGAGAGAGGCAGAGAGAGAGAGAGGCAGAGAGAGAGAGAGGCAGAGAGAGAGAGAGGCAGAGAGAGAGAGAGGCAGAGAGAGAGAGAGGCAGAGAGAGAGAGAGGCAGAGAGAGAGAGAGGCAGAGAGAGAGAGAGGCAGAGAGAGAGAGAGGCAGAGAGAGAGAGAGGCAGAGAGAGAGAGAGAGGCAGAGAGAGAGAGAGAGGCAGAGAGAGAGAGAGAGGCAGAGAGAGAGAGAGAGGCAGAGAGAGAGAGAGAGGCAGAGAGAGAGAGAGAGGCAGAGAGAGAGAGAGAGGCAGAGAGAGAGAGAGAGGCAGAGAGAGAGAGAGAGGCAGAGAGAGAGAGAGAGGCAGAGAGAGAGAGAGAGGCAGAGAGAGAGAGAGAGGCAGAGAGAGAGAGAGAGGCAGAGAGAGAGAGAGAGGCAGAGAGAGAGAGAGAGGCAGAGAGAGAGAGAGAGGCAGAGAGAGAGAGAGAGGCAGAGAGAGAGAGAGAGGCAGAGAGAGAGAGAGAGGCAGAGAGAGAGAGAGAGGCAGAGAGAGAGAGAGAGGCAGAGAGAGAGAGAGAGGCAGAGAGAGAGAGAGAGGCAGAGAGAGAGAGAGAGGCAGAGAGAGAGAGAGAGGCAGAGAGAGAGAGAGAGGCAGAGAGAGAGAGAGAGGCAGAGAGAGAGAGAGAGGCAGAGAGAGAGGCAGAGAGAGAGGCAGAGAGAGAGGCAGAGAGAGAGAGAGAGGCAGAGAGAGAGGCAGAGAGAGAGGCAGAGAGAGAGGCAGAGAGAGAGGCAGAGAGAGAGGCAGAGAGAGAGGCAGAGAGAGAGGCAGAGAGAGAGGCAGAGAGAGAGGCAGAGAGAGAGGCAGAGAGAGAGGCAGAGAGAGAGGCAGAGAGAGAGGCAGAGAGAGAGGCAGAGAGAG